>NC_057922.1:31272892-31875558 GCF_018873765.1 Telopea speciosissima | reverse complement strand
GATGGAAAGATGGAATAATACTGGAATTTTAAGATACACTATTTCTTGTTTCAGACTGAATATCTTTACTGCTACCTATATCTCAAATCAGCACACTAAATTAGCAACTTCTAGGTTCTTACCATGCCATGTTGTTACCTTGATCATGGACATAAAAATTCAAGCCTGGACATCAATAAAGAAGGTATTGCACCAAAATGGTTCAAACACTTCAATTTGGTTTGATAGGTGGCACCAACAGTCTTTTTAATAGGTCAGTCAAAGACTCCAACAAGACTTGGGTTTGTTGACTGGATATGAGATTAGTACTCAACTCAACTAAGCCTACCAGTTTAGTGCTATATCCATAAACATTTTCAGCATTATACCCTACCAGTTTGTTTTTGACAGACTGCATCGGAATATGCTCATTGAGTGTTTCTCTTATCTCAAACAAACAGGCCCATGTACCACTATATTTAACCTGCTCCCTTATGATCAAGGTTAGGAGTGTTTCCCTGATGGACTCTAAATCTGGTGGTGAGTGGTGACCAAGCCCCCAGTATTAAAACTAAGTCCCACATAATTTTATATAAAATATTGCTCCAAAATAATAGGCTCAGGGTCAGAAATTAGCCACAAAAGCATGAAGGAGAAAAGCCCTTCCATTTCAGCTACGAGTTGGTTGGATGTGCTACATTTCTGGTCTACTAATTTTGCCCCTTACGATTACCAAAAAAAAAAAATTTTGCCCCTTACCATCCATTATAATTTTGCAAGAGTGATGTGGACCCATTTCCTTTCTCTCTAAAGTTGTTTGGGCTTTTCTGCACCGATGCTAGCTCCTTACTGTGGTTATGACATCTTGTACCCTTGGGAAGAGAGGAAAGCTTCTCTGAAGATGCATCTTACCAGTGGGTATGTAGAACATTCGGGAGGAGCAGAAGAACAGAGTGTCTAGTGGGGGTTAGGTAGGATGAACCCAAGGTTCAGACAAAACACCTCTCTTACAAGATCCCAAGCAAACTCAAATCAAAAGGTCAACAAAAGTCAACCTTCTCAGATGAAGGTCAAACTGTAGAAATCACTCACAAATAAATAGAAGAGATAATCTTTAAGAGAGCAGTGATCTAAAGGTTAGACTAAAACTAACTGAAGAATAGTCAAATCTGAAAATGAAAATCCAGGAAATAGGAGATTTCTAATTAATCAAAATCTCAGAGTCAGATCAACCAATAAGGCTGGTAGAGTGTCACTCTTAGTAGGATAAAGCAATCCCCAAAATACGATTCAAAACTAAGGGTCAGATTTAAAGTAATCAAAGGAACTTCAAACAGAACATAAACAGGAGATTTTTAATAGCAGCACATCAGAGAGTCAGATCCTCTCCAAACCCTGATCGAAGGAATCTATTGGGAAGACCTTGAATGCCCCAAACCTTTCCTCAAATCTGATGGGTAGATCCAACTCAGGTGGATTATGAAATCAGGAAGAAAATTGGAACTAAAACAGGGTAGCCGCAAGTTAAGAAATCAAGGATTCTCTGATGAAATTCAATACCAACAGAGAACTTAAGAATACCAGTGAAATAGTAAGGACTGAATTACTTGAATCACGGAACGATCAAGCACAGAAGTAGCAATCGATGAGAGATTCAAACAGTACCTTTATCTGCAGTAAGAACAGAGTATAAGAAAATTAAGATTAATAGCTATGGTTTCCCACCAAGAGGATCTCAGTCTCACTGTCCGAGGCCTCTCACCATGACTGAATCGCACTGAACTCATAAGAAATCTTCAACTTTATCATCAAATCGTATTTGAGCCTTGGCTCTTACAAGATTTATATAGAAAACTAAATCAGAATCCTAATCTGACCAGGAAAATTCAAATCCTATTGCTAATAACAGAACATATTTTAAAAGGAAACATAGAAAGAAAAGGAATCCTTCTCACGCAAGGTGAGGGAAGTCTTATTTAATTAAACAACTTGAATTAAATAAAGACTATCTAACTAAGCCCACAAATTGGCTGGACTCAGCCCCTATCGAGCTGGGCCTGGCTCTTCTTCTTCTTGCGGGAGTATGTGATATACTCCTTCCCTGCATCAGTGTCCAGGGATTGTTTTAGACATTTGAAGTAGGAGGTTACTGAGTGCTCATCATGCACAGAGCAGCAATGTGAGCCTCTCCAGTAGACAACTTTAGACTTCAGAGTGCTAATTTCTACTACATGTAGATACAGAGGGAAGAGGTTATTAGATCAGCCCCTAATACTCTTGATGTAGAGACATGTAGTGCAGCAGTGGGATACACATACACCCCAACCCCAAAAAGAAGAATTCGATGGGAGCTCACTAATAGAAGGCTTTCATGGAAGTTTCAGGATCACACAGGTGATGATGTTTGATATTAACTGACCCTATAAGTGTCATGGACTAGGTAACTGATGAATTTGAAGCCTCAATGCTTGGATTGAAGCAATCTCCTTCCCTCGAGAAGTCTCATCTGAACATATAAAATGGTTATATTGCAGTTATCAAAGATGTCATCAGGATGGGACTTCCCATGGAGATATTTTCACCTAATTGGGGATACTAGACCTCTTATACCATCTAGGAATATCTCATTCCTCAGTAGAGTTAAAGCAAGGAATCTCAGGCTGATGAACTTGCTAGAATATTATAAATACATAGAGGGCTACTTTGTTTGATACAGTATGCCTTTTTTTTTCTGGAGTGACTGCATTTGTTTTTTCCCCCTTTGCTGTTTTGTACCCTTTAATAAGGTTTAAACTTTATCACTATGCTTTCTTTTTTTATCTTTTTATTTTTTTGAGTGATTGTGTCATGTCATGCAGTTTTTAACAACATTTTCCATACCACAACCTTCTTAAATGGTTCACTGCCAAGAGAATAGTTCAGAAGCAAGATATAATACATCAAAGAGAATTATCAAACTCTCTAACAGTGGATTTTGTCATAGATGCACAGACACATTAGACAATCGATTTCTGGAATGTAACTGCACTAAATTCATCTGTAATGTTGTGTGGTCTCCAAGGTATGAAGAAATATAAGCAGCAAAGAGAAGCTTAATTGGATTTTCTGCTTTTATGGATCTGCTTTTGTTCAATCAAGATAGGTTTCTTCAGTACAATCACAAAGCCATTGAGAAGTTTGGACCGCATATGTCTGAAGAAAAGTTATGCCCAGCTGAGGATGTTATCAACCAGAAAGCAAGGGATACCAGATTTCACAAGGGGTTCAAAGCCTAAAGTCATGATCTCAATATAATTTCACCACTTTTAATTTCCAGACAGTTGCTTTACTCTATTCCTCTTTGTGACAAATTTATGAGCAATAAAACCAAAATGAAGAGACTAACACTGTTTGGTCAGAGTTTAATTCAATAAAAATTAGAACATCATCAATGGTTGAATCCATAACCTACCTTTTGGAAAACTGGATACTCAGCCTTGTATCTTGTACAAGCAAAAGTCTCTGCTTCGAGGCCTGTGCCAGGCTCTTGATACAAGAATTGATTGCATGGAAATGCCAATATCTCCAAACCTGAAATTCAACCGGTAAACTCCTTCAACTAGATACAGAAAATAATAACTTGGAAAACATGAAAACTAATTGTTCATTTCTGGACCTGATTTAAATAACTCACTACCTATAAAGATACCTGAAACATTAAAAAGAAATCCACATCTCAACCTAAGGAAAAAATTAGTTTTGCTACTCATGAGATTGTATTAAATCGACTTTATATAAATTGGATTTTCAAGTAATCAAAATATTTTTTATGCCCCTGCAGAGATTGTTTCAATTAAAGGAAATTGTCATGACCTCATGGGAAGATTTTCATTGGCACATCACAACTAGAGTTCTTATTTGAAAAAAGAGTGAGTAAATACGATTCGTTCAAGAGTCCCTTCATTTCCTGAAATTGGAAAAAAAAAATTCTGGGAACAGAGAAAGATGAAGAAGTTAAACAACAACAATCTGACCTTTGTCCTTGTATTTAGTGTAGAGTTCTGTCAACTCTGTATAATTGCTGTCTGTAAGACCACTGTTCCACAGAAGCAAAGATAAGGCAATTGAGGAGGTGTTTTATACAAGTTTGAACTCAAAATTGATAAGGGCATTCCCATATAAAATATAAAGAAAGAGCAAAAGAATACCATTTGGAAGCAACATTAACAACAAGGAGAACCTTCCCTTTGTACATATTAAGATCAACATCCTTACCTCTGCTATCCTGTGCCCATAGAAAACAGGGGGAAAAAGGAAATTTATAAAAAAAAATCCAACCCACAGGGATAAGCAGGAAGAATGAAAGAAAGACAGAGACGCATTGAGAATGGGGTTCTGACTTTACCTGGACTGTGAATTCATGGATGCAATGTTCCTGAATCGATTGAGAAGAACCCATCAGACTCTGTTCTTTATACGTTTTTCTTCTGCCTTTCCTTTTCCCTCTCTCAACTGGGTCTTTGGATTTTTTTTTATTTCTAACAACTTATTTCAGGTAGATTTTCTATGATTCTATCTGAATCCTATATGAAATATCTATCAGAAAATGAGAAATTGAGGAAGACAATCAACCTGTGAATCATGAGTCTTGAGGGGTTGGAACGATATCGTTCTCAATTCAGTGTTCCTCCAGATCATCCATGACAGAACGCGTACGTAAGGGACACGCGTCTCCTGACAGGGTTTAAGTGTTTAACAAATCGGAATCGGATCGGTTGCATCGCCGATTCGAATTGGAATAGGCAGTGACCGATCCAGTTGAATCCTGTCGATTTCCATGGATTCTGATCACTTTCTGGCTGACTCCAATCGATTCTATCCGATTCAATTCCCGATTCCGTGTTTGGAAACGTTGGTCTCCTTCCCTAATTTTAACTAGGCGATCTAGGTTCCGGTTTACTAAATATCCACCCAATATTTATCTTAACGCAACTAACCAAATTGACTTTGGGTATTACAAAAAGAGTCAAAACAGTACTCATCCCTCTTCGTTTTCCTCAGCCGCTTCATTTCCCTCTTTCGTTTTTACCCTAACAAACCGTTGCAACCCTCATCGGTTGTCTTCAGTGACAACGAGTTATCTCTCCAACAGATTAACGGCATTGATCCCTCTCTCTGGTAACTTATTTGAGTTCATTCACAAAACTGTTTCACATCATAGCTTACGACATGAATAGATAAACAATGGTTGAAATTGAAACTTGGAAGCAGAGTCGTCCAAGGCTTCTTGGAATTTCAAAATTCTAATATTTTTGAAAAAAGAAAGAAAGGGAAACTTCCAAATTTATTCCAACAATTTTGTACGTTCGGCCCTACACAGTCCCCTGTTCTTCCCTCCCCTTCCAATTCAAGCGCCCAGTTTGCAGAGAAATGAATGAGGTAGGGAAACGAAGGAAGAAAAACTCGGATGGAATATAGTCTATGGTGCAATACTGAAAGATGAACAATGGCTTCACTTGGAAAGTTTTGGGTAGAAAGTCCCACTTTTCCTTTGTCTTTCACTTTCTGTTTCACCACGAAATCTTCAAATAAGCACATCTACAGGCGGGCCGGACTTGAAGTGTTTACAGAAGTAGAAAATGTATCAGGGGAAGACTGACCGTTTATGGATTTCTGCTAGTTGAGGCACCCAGCATTGATTCTGAGAGCGTAACTTCATAGCTTTTTGCTGTTTCTCTCTTTCCTTACTTGGATTTCTTGTCGAAAATGTATCAGGGGAAGACTGACCGTTTATGGATTTCTGCTAGTTGAGGCACCCACCATTGATTCTGAGAGCGTAACTTCATAGCTTTTTGCTGTTTCTCTCTTTCCTTACTTGGGTTTCTTGTACTTCAGCACCAAATCGAAGTATGCTCCAAAGCCCACACTCTTTCCTTACTTGGGTTTCGTTTTGCAAAGGTAAAATGAAAGAGGGAAACGAAGAGTATGATGAAGACGAAGAAGGGGGTGGGGGGTAAAAATGTCTACAAAGGTTGGAAGGGAGGGAGGAGTACTGTTTTGACTGATTTTGTAAAACCCAAAGTCCATTTGGTTAGTTGAGTTAAGATAAAGATTGACTGGATACTTTTGTAAACCAGAATCTAAATCTAGCTAATCTGGTAATTTTCCCTTTTTTTTCTTTCTTTTATTTTTTTTTTTTTTTTTTTTTTGGGGGGGGTTGGGGGGTGGGGCGGGGAAGGAGCTTTTATATATATAAAGAATCAGAGAACAAAATAAGATTACATTCTTTGGTATTTCCTTCCTCTGGAGTCTTCCCCAACAAGGTGGGAAAGAGTTGAAGGAAGACAATTTGCACTAAGATGGACTTCCTGGTCCGAACGTATGAAACTCACTAGGATATCCACACAAGAATTAACTTCTATAACAACGTGAGCAAAAGTGCAGCAGGTAAACTCTTCAGTAAGAGACTGAATGTCATCCAATAATCCCAAATAGTGCCAAGGAGGTTTGAAGGACCCCTTAATCAAATGGATGGCGCAAAAGGAATCCAACCGAATGTGAACACGGGGAAGCTTGAGTGAACTAGCCTTATAAAGACCGCACCGGACAACCCCCAGCTCCAGGCGTAGGATGTTGGCGTCGCTAGACCCTTCAGCCATAGCAAAAATAACTATTCCCATCGAATCACGAGCCATGGCACCATACCCTCCACGATCATCATTCACCGAACCATCACAATTGATGGCAATGCAGCCAGAAGGGGGGCGAAGCCAATAGTGGAGAGATGGACACCTGATCGTGAACTCCACCTTGATGTCCCACCGAAAAAAGAAATCTCTAGTAACACTATTATCAGGGATTCTAGCCGTGATTCCCGAAAACCAAGCTCTAGTATCCCAAAGAATCTGATGCAGTATTTTTTCAGAAGCCATCTCCTTATGATAAAAAAACCCTTCTGTTCCTTTCACTCCAAATGCGATAGACCATGGCATTGAAGCTGAATCTACGAACACTATTAAGAACAGAATCCTCAGTGAAGTGTCTATAGGCCCAGTTCACCTCATCGTGCCAAGAAGGGAGGGAGCTACAAGAGAAACCATTCAAGAGAAGAATCCTCTACCAAATGTTTTTGGAAAACTGACACTGGAAGAAGAGATTATTTAAAGTCTCATTTTCAATCTTGCCCAAGGGACAGGTGATCTCTTTAGTTAAACCCCAGGCCAGAAGTCTACTCTTGGTGGTGAGTTGCCCCAAAATAGCGAGCCAAACAATAAAAGAGAAGCGAGGTTGGGAGGATAGGAACCAAATCAGCTTACTCCACGGAACCGAGCTTCTTCGAGATCTAATTTTATCCCACGTAGTCTTGAGAGAAAAAAGACCATTCGGGTTCCCAGTCCAAACAACCAAATCAGAGGTTAACCTTCCATGAATTCTAGTATTAGAAATCTCCAACCATCTGCTACGAAGAATCGGATCAGACACATCTTCATCCCACCGCTCCCCATCAACAATTAAAGATCCAACGGAATCATAAATGTTCCGGCTCAAAGCCTCTGAAATAAGCATACCAGGTTTACAGATGGGGCCATTGGGAAGCCAGAGATCGAACTAGAGATTGGAGTCACGGCCAAACTGGATTAGGTACCTTATGTTGGGCATGGTAACCGATATGAGCTGAAGGATGGCCTTGAAGGACTGCGAGCAATGTACAAGAGAAGGAACCGACCATATACTATGTCTTTTCAGCCACCGATGTCTAACAAATTGAACCCAAGCAATGTCGTTGTTTGCAGCAATGTTCCAAACTTGGCGCATATGCTTTTAACTATTGGTAACAGAATACGTCAGCTATATGGTGCTTACACCCAACCAACATAGGAAGGGTCATGGTTCGTAATATCGGTATGGGGATCGGATTGTTTTCTTGGATTGGATCTGTTGGATCAGATCGGAATCGCCCAGAATCGAGCCAGACTTTTTCTTTCTTTTTATAAAACTTTTTTTTTTACCTTTATACCCATGTCCATATAGGTGTATTGGATCGGTCTCGGCTGATACCGATCCGATCCGGCCAGAGTTGGCCAATCTGATCCAAGATTAGGAACCATGGGAAGGGCGAAACGACCCCTGAAATGAAAAATCCTGTGTCTAGCGCAGGGCCATGCAGCCTGGTAGCGATCCCCTTGCTTTAACTATATTTCTTTTCTAATTCCCTCATTAAATTTAGGGAAAAAGAACGTTGTTTAGCCGTATGGCTTTGGACACAAGAGCGTGTGAAATTATTGCCCCACCCATATTGTTGCCCCTACACCATTGACCCCCACTGGTGCAGGAGCCACGCTGCTTGGCAGTGATCCCCTTCCTTAATTATACTTCTTATCTGATTCCCTTAGGGAAAAAAAACATTGTCTGGCCGTATGGCTCCGTAGGAGCACATAAAATTATCGCTCCATCCCCAGTGAAATTTTTTTTTTTAAAAAAAAAAAAGCCACCATGTTAATGCCCCTACATGTGCTCTCATTGACCCTTCGCCCTAGTCCAAGGTTTATGCAACCAAGCAGCAACTTCTTGCCCTTAAATTTAACTTTCACGTCCCCCTTCTTCCCTTACTTTTTTAAAATACCTAGATTATCCCTCAATGCCTCAATGGCATATTTTCGCTATTTTTTCACTTCACTTATAAATTGATCTTCTAGGTACGTATTGCATATGTATTTATACTATATTATCCTCACCAAAAAAACTTACCTCTTTAATATATATATATATATATATATTAACATTCGCATGGACATCCTCAATTATATAATACACATTCTCTTAAAATTTTCACCTAATTAGTGTACTAATTAATGTATCAAATTATTCTAATATATTTACACTTTTTTGGTAAATTAAGTATGTAGATAGAAAACGTGCCATAAAATTGATCAATTTGCATCATAGACGTTACATGTGATACTTTATTAAATTGATAATGGTCATTTAGAGGTTGGAATTATTTTTTTTCAAAAACATGGGAGAAAAGACAGATATTGGTTATAGGCATTTTAGGAGAATCAGAAAATAAGTGTTCATAGGGGAATTTGGATAAATATTGGTTAATTTTAAGGGATTAAAAAAATCCCTATCTATTTTTTTCTATGTTTTTTCCCCTATGTTTTTCAAGGTTTTTTTTTGGAGAGATAAACAAGTTATCACATGGAACTTATCATACAAAAATATCTCAATCTCCTTTTTTTCAAAAAAAAAAAAAACCAAAAATATCTCAAGATTTTCAGCATAATTATGAGGATGGCAATGGTGACATAGGTTGCCATTCATCAGCATGTTAGTTACTCTTACCAGTGAAATATTTTGAAAGGAAAATGGAGATGCAGAAAAACATGCTTTTAATCTTCTAACTAGACAACCAAATTGTCTTACCACTTAAAAAGCTATTTTATTCTCCAAAAGTGAAACAACAAAAACTTTATTTAATCATATATATATATATATATATGGGAGAGGGTTTCTACCAAAAAAAATGGGAGAGGGTTCTTGAAAGGACACGTGGTCCCTGAATCATCAATAGTGATGGGATTTCTACCGTTCTTGGGGATTGGGTACGGGTGGTAATTTATGCCTCTTTGTGTCTGGATGCAAGGGTCACACTGCTTTTCAAGATTCTTTTTCACACATTCACATAGTTTGTTTCCTTCCTTCTATTTGGTCATCTAAGCGAGAAGATGTCGTAGAGAAAAGGATGTCGTAATCATTTTCATCTTTTGGTTTTGATGAGAGAGTTTTATTTGTGTGTGGAAGGTTTCTTCTAATGGCAGTACGAAATCTCCTGAACACTACTCGGTGTGTGTGTTGAGGGTTTCCTATAAGGGCAGTGTAAAGAATCCCATGCACACAATTCCAATGAGAAATTGAAAAATGGTACCATAGATAATGGGTCTACATGATCAAAATAGGACTGGGAATATCTGTGTCTGTGTATCTTACTACCTTTTTTTTTTTTGTGAATAAAATATATTACCAAACCCCAGGAGGGGGCCGGAAAAAGGAGATAATATACAAGGGAAGAGAGGGGGGGAGAAACAAACCAACCTACGCAGAGGTGGAAGAAAAAAGAGAGGGCAAGTCAAGGCCCCAAAAGAGAGCAATATGCCTATTCCTAGGGATGTCCCCGACAGCACGAACATGAGCACGGCTGAGCTTGGAAGAGACTTCAAAGGAGATGGCTTTCCAAATCAGATCAAAAGATCGAGAGTTGGAAGTCCATCTCCTAATATTACGCTCCATCCAAATGTGATGAATAGCAGCTCCAAAAACCAACTTTCCAATGGTGTCACAAATTGAGGACCCTGAGAAGGATTTAGCCACCCAAAGCCATTCTCTATCGAAGTGAAGGGGTCTCCTGTTGCGGTGCCAGATGGTGGAGAGGGCTTCTTTCCAAATAATAGAGGTAAAGGGGCAGTCAAAGAAGAGATGGGGAATGTCCTCAAGACCATTTCAGCAAAGGGAGCAGGCAGGGGAAGCAGGGATGTGATGGTGAATGAGGAAGGCTTGGGTTGGAAGGCACAGGCGAAGGGATCTCTAGGTAGTGATACTGTGGCGGGGTATGTGGCATTTGAACCAAACTAGGTTGTGCCAGGGTACAGTGGGGGTGGTGGATCTGACAAAGTTCCAGGCTGAGCTGGTACTCAAGAGGCCATTGGGGGAGGGCAACCAAAGGATTCTATCGTCATGGGGGGGGGGGGTGGGGGGAGGGGGGAGAGCAAGCCAAATTCGAGAGACAATGGAGGGATTGAGAGAAGGGGGGAGACCCAGGAGCTAGAAGAGATGAGACAGGAAAGGGGGGCATTTTTTGGGAGACCTGAAGAGTAGATCGTCCTAGGACCTAGAACACAAAAAAGGATACCAAGGGTGTGCCAAGGGTCGAGCCAGAGGGATGTGGAAGATCCTCGAGCAATGGAGGAAGAGATACCACGGAGGCCAAGGGAGCGAAGGGCAATAATCTTTCTCCAGATCCAGGAGGCATCAAAAGGGGTGGGGACAGTCCAGCTAGAGTCGGACTTGAGGAGGTAAGAGTAGACCTAGTATGTGTGAAGGGTATAAGGAATATGTACAAGTGCAGCGTAGCAATCTTAAATTTTTTGAGGAAAAGATTTTTTGAGATATTAATGATATGACCATGTTGGCCTCATCCAACGCACATCTCGTAGTTAGTTATCCCATAACAAAAGGGATAAAGAGAGAAAATAAAATGATTCTCGTATTTTGGAAAGATGAATGTAACAACACATTCCTATAGTCAAGGTCGAGTCCATTAGGTAATCTATCTTACTGTTATTTTCCATCAGACCTTTTACATGCTTAGAATCTTCCAAACTTACATCCCAACGAAATATAGGTAGAGTTAATCCGATTGGAAAGTAAGGAAAATAAATTGAAATCAGTTTTAAAGAAAGAAAGAAAAGGATCATGTACCTCTATTTGTCAATTCAAACCCATATCATCAATTGGTGCAAAATTGGACATAGGCATCAAAAGAAACCCTCCCACCCTAAAAAAATAACAAAGGCAAGAGATTGGTGCCTGGTAATGTAGCCCTGCACTCGTGCGGAGACAATGAGAGCATGGCAAGGACATCAATATAGATGGGTTTTTTACTATTTAATAGAGGTAAGATGGTGATTCACCAACCCTATATCTAAAAACAGGATCCACACAACCAATTAGCGTTCTTTTTCTCAAATAATAAATGCACTTTTTTAATCATGATTGTACAACTATCTTGAACTCTTATTAAATACAGTAATCATACTTTTCAAATAAAATCTTTATTTCAACCTTAAAAACAAAGAATTTGGTTGATAAATATAATGAAATTTAATAAGCACATTTGAGATATTTTAAATTTAGTGGCTCAATCATGTTAGGTAGTAATCACAACAGAAAAAAGGACACCACTGGTACTGCAGAGGATTTTAATTCGTGCCCTTACGCTCTTCTCTCTCCTCATTTAATAAAATATTCCCTCCCCCCCCCCCCCCCTTCCCCCACTTCAAAATATATGAATCTACACCCACTAAAAACTCTTGGGCAGTGTATCGATCCTTTCCCAGTGCAAAAATTGCCATTTTAATTTTGATTTGATCACTTACCTTCACTCCATTGCAACTACAAAGAGTCGAGTAAACAACTGAACCACATCGATCTTTTAGTCAAATCTTTGCCCACTACATCTGCTTCAACTGCACACAAATAATCCTCGCATGTAAATACGCTTGAGGCAATAACCTTGAATTTGAAGCAAATGCACTAAAGCTCTGTATAGAGACGGCCCCCATTGATATGATACCAGTTGAGAGGGCCATCTTCTCCCTCTTTACCGGTGCAAAAAGAAGTAACCATCCGAATCTCGCCGAGACAAGGTGAGGGAGAGGACAACGAGTGCAAACCGATAAATACAGGTGTGATTCCTATCATAATTGATTGTACTTCTATGGGCACAGCATTCCAGCAAAGATGGCTAGCTGCAAGAAAGTGAACAAGCAACCAAAGACAAGCAGAGTCCACAATCTACAGTAACCACCTTGATGAGTAACCATGGCTTAATTTGTCAAGAGCAGATACGAAGGGACAACACTCTTCATACTCTTTGCAGAAAATAGTTTCAAAGCCGACTGTACCTTGTGAAGAATATCAGAACAGATATAAATAGAAACAAGAATTCTCCAAAACTCCCTACTAAAAGAAATTATGTATAAGAAATCCTTACAAAAGATGCAGAACATCAATATGCAAAAATTGGCTTATAAACTGAAAAATAAAAACAAAAAATGTAGATGAGGTTCCTACGAAGGGCCTAAAAAACTAATTACATTTAAATATCAGAGGATTGAGACAATGAGTCAATGACAGCCTAAAGTTAATGTACAAACTCTCCACAATGACTGACTTTTTTTCTTCTGCTTTTGCAGAAACCAGGGTAAAATACATATGTACAATGAGGTAGGTTGAACATGCCATCCATCAGTATTGTATCCTCTCCGCAAGAACTCTAAGCAGAAAGGAAACAAGATCTCCCATAAAGAATTGCCTCAAATGTTTTAACAAAGCCGCAGTGTCCAGATCAAAAATGGATCACACCTACAATTACAAGACATTGTCAGAAAATTTATTAAAAGATACCCAATATCAAATAAATGGAATCATGACATTGACATACCACTACTTCTAGTTCCCTGGGGATGACCATCTTGGTCTCCAGATGTTTTGAGCTGCAAAACCAGGAATGATTATAAGCCTTAAACATGAAGTAAGCTTCTGCCAATGTGATGAAAACGCTGGCACGATAATTATCTCAGTACATAATCCAAACACATTGATATGACACTTGGGAGCAAAAATTTTAGATCATGGAATTCTATTTAGAATCGGATATGCTTTGCGAATTACAAAAAAAAAAATAGAGGATTTTCCCTTCACTTATTTGTGTGTGTTTTTCTTTTTATCTTTTTCTTTTTTTCATTTTTTTTTTTTTGGGTTGGGGAGGAGGGGGAATGAGACAAATTTAAATGGACAAATCACCTAAATCAATTCCAGTACATGTACCTTCCGGAGGTCTAACAGAAGGTGTAGAATGTCTATAGTTCAGTGCTCTGGGAGGGAAAGCCCACCCACTGTTTGGGATCCTTGCAGGTTCACGTGGTGGCCCATAGTAGGAAGAGACAGTTGTATATGACCCCTCAGCTTTATCAAAATAAGCAGAGCCTAGGTAAAGGAAAGGAAGGAAATCATTAACAGTGGGCCATAAGGGCATAAATATAATATGAAATGAAAACAGACCCCCTGTAATCTTCAAAAGAGTGAATCTGTTACCGGAGTGACCAGGCGCAGAAAGTCTGCCTCCATCACCAATCTCATGTGAGGCTAATTTCACTGTATCTCGACCAGCAAAGAAGTCTCCATTTATATCTTGAATAACCTGAAATTTCTTGGTGAATGAAGAGCAAGACGACTCCCTCCAAGAGTGTGAATTCTGACTTCCCTGAACATAGGAAAACTGATTTGACGACATGGGCTGTGGGGGCAGTAGACGGTAAGCCTTGTTATCCATTGGTGCACCATTTGTCTGTGGAACAATATTCGCAGGATGAACAGTTGATGGATGAGAGCCAGGAAGATCATGGGAACCAGAAGAGGAGCTAGGTTTGTGCATCGAGATGGGAAGATCACTATATCTGGGAGTAAAGTAAGGCACCGACTCCAACGTCATCCCGTTGCTGCCACTTTGCTGAGCAACAGATTGTTGGAAGTGGTTTTGAATGTTCTGGTCATGTACATCATAGCAAGAAGCAAAAATTAGATCAAGATTATTATGATACTTCCATACCATCTCTGACCAAAAGAGAAGGAACACAATAAACTTAAAATTGCTATTTATGAACAAAAAATCAGCATAAGAGTCTGCATGAAATTCTTACATGCGCACCGCTGTAATGGCTGGAATCACCACTATCAGTAATGGCCCGAGGAATGGCCAATGGAGGGTGGTGGGGAGGTGGAAGAGGAGCCACAGGTGGTGGGGAAGTCGGCAGAGGGGGTGGAGTTGGTGGCACATCTTCAGGAAGTGGAGGGGCAAAGGGCAAGGGAATATGCTGATCCAATTGACAATGTGAAGTCCGTATGGCATCAACTCCTGCACCTTTATGGATGGAATTCAATTCAACTTCACAACATGGAGCCACATCTTCCATTTCAAGCTCACCATCAACATCTTCCAAAATATGTCGATGCTTGTCATTAAGAGATGTGGAGGCTGTTTCCCGCTCTAAAGGGACTGCAGGCTCATGTTCAGGAGTAACAGCTTCAAAGTTTTTCTCATCAGAATCACTCCCTTCCTCTTCGTTTTTTAGCATCTGTGGCATGTTAAAACCCGGCAACTGAAAGCTAGTATTGCTGAGAAACAAAATAGAACCCAGTAAGAGGTACAATTGCTATTCACACACAAGAGGTATGATAACAATAACAAAATCCATCTAGTGGGACTAATACAAGAAAAATCGAGAAAACACACAAACCTTCCATACTCATCAACAAGCATTCCCTCCATTTCTCGGATAGGATCATTTAAAGCCCTCTCAGATCTTGATGGCCGACGAGCAAAGACACTAGTAACAGATGCATCAGCGATAGAATCAAGTTCTCGCATATGGTAGCGAATAATGGATTCTGGTAGTGTTTTCCGTTCAAGCCAAAGTCTCAATACCTTAACAACAGAAGTAAAAGGAGTAAACACTTAAGTTTACTCAATAAACTTTAAAAAAAAAACAAAGAACCATCAGGTCAATATCACTTGCCTTCATACATTGCTTGCGGTTTTCCCTTGCAGAATTTCCAGGAGGAGCAGCTGCTGACAAAAGACGTGAAAGCGCTGCTTGAACTGCTGAAAGGTATACATCTCCAACAACACCTGGAAATATTAAAGTAAGTTATACTTATCTATAAACACAAACTCTCTTGAAAATATAAAGATTCTTAGGTGTAAACATCCATCCATGGGTTTGCATCAGTGCAGGTGTCCCTCTGGCTGTTTATTAGCATTCAAAGTGTGTTCCTACTTTACAAGATGGCAATGCAAATACCTTTCTGGCCACGAGAACACTGGGTAATAGAATCCACCAGGAAAAACAGGTCCACTCTTCTGTGTAAGCTTGATTCGCTTTCCAAATTTCGTGCAAGAATATCCACCACCTATGTAAACAAATTATATACAAAATACAGAAGAAGATTTAGTGTACACATACTCACTTGTTTTCATGCAATCACGACAATGCAATAAGAATCTACTGCAAAAGGAGTAAGTTAAGCAATTTCCTTTAAAGATACTCCACACTAAAGTAGTCAATCTAGGAACTGATTGCATGGCCCCAATTATCAGATTAAAAAGTAATTTAGAAATCATGGAGGAAATTTTGCATTGGTGTTTGTGGGGCAAATTGGTAAATGCAATTCCTTCAACTGGCTAATGAAATCGACGAATGGCTTGGCTGACAAGTTACCTGAAGCGGGTGGTTGGGACAGCCTTTCTAGGTGGAACCTTATCCTAACGAGTAATCTGTTTTGGTCTCATTTGTTCCTTGTTCTTTTGTATTATTAAGTCTTTATGCATTTTTTACTCCTTTAAACACCTAAAATATTCTCTACAATGGAGGGTTGGTAGCCACAGGAGTCACAATATGGCCAAAGTTTATACTCCCCAACCCCCCCCCCCAAAAAAAGGAGAGAATAAATCCTGCAGTGCCAGATATAAATTTTGAATCAAAGCAGAGTACGGCTACCTGAAATCAATGAACCAAACCAGAAATGTACACATGAAGACCTCCAATACTAAAATTTTATCCATTGAGAGAAGCAGTCACGGAATGGCTCATGAAAATCTTGACAATAAAAGCACTAAGGAACATTATACAGACAACAATGAGACAAGTAAATTAATAGGGACATGAGCTAACCTCAAAGGCAATGCCATATTTTGCACAGTCTATTGCAAGGCGTGTTGCTCGACCAATACTCTCCTTTGTTCTTGACAATGTTTCAAGCATAAGCTCAAAAGATTTCCGTGCGGCATTTGCTTCAGCATGGACACTCCATTTACCAAAGGATTTCTGCCTAGACACTGTTGATTCAAATTTGCCTTTTCCTTCCACATCTAACAAATGCTCAGTTTTTTTATGGTGTGGAAGAACATCAGGACTCCCAGCACTGTTACATATATCAATCCTATTATTCAAAGCATGAACATGAGAACTCGAGGTCTTGGAAGGTGATACTTGCTCAGCAGACTCAAACCTATTACTTGGAGACGAAATTGAGACAGCATCACCAATGACCTTATTGTCCAAAGGATGATCAGAAAGAGAAAATGATCTAGATAAGTGTCTCTTAGCCTGGGCAGCAGCAATTAAAACTTTCATTGGCGTTGAACATGGAGAAGCATCTAAACCCTCCTGTGTTTGTTTATGTCTAACTACTTGCGCAGCCTCACACCTATAACAGCATTTTAAAACAAATTTCCATATTGAGACTTTTAATTCAAAGAGAGAACAGCAAATATTTATAATACATACATATATATATATATATATAACTAACTTAAATAACATTATCAGATTAGTTGTTAAAAGACATAGGAGTTTCGGAAAAAAATCCATCATATATATATACCAAAAAACTTACATGTCATTATTGCTGTTGTTCCCATATGTTGGAGATTTAAGAGATTTCATTTCCTCACCACAAACACAAGGAGCAGAGAGAAGCACATCGGTGCCATTCAGAGCTGAGAAATTGCCCACTTCTTTAGCCTCGGAGATGGAATCTTGTTCCTGATGAATACTACAATTCTCATTACCTGCATTATCTGCATGAGGACAACCCTCCCCCCCTAAGGTATAATCAAAGCACTTTTTGCCTGTGTCTACAATCATATTTTTGTCTTCTTCCATGGAAGATGAAGGCCGATCCAATTTAGGCACAAGGCTGTCCTGCTTCTCATCAAAGTTAGACGAACAAGGTTGTGAACTTCTAACATCAACATCCGGTTTCACAATTTCAGTATCAACAGATGAATCTTCAAGATCTTTGGAATTTTCAACGTTCAAACCCTCACCGAACAATTCATGGGCATCGTCCCCTTGTCTTGAGCTAGTGGAACTACTCACAATATGGTCACAAGCTTTCATATCTAAATACTCCATCTGTCCCTCGTTAATTGGTGAAGTAAAGCTGGCAGCACACCTGGATGTATCACTAAAGTTCATATTTTGTCTTTCCAAGGCATTCTGTACTTCATTACCTCCAGGAAAATGGCAAGGACTCAAATCAGATGAGCTGCTAGAAAGCATTTTTGTGGTCTCTGGAGCTTCACTTCCTGCTTGATCATCTTCAGCTGCATTGGCAGACATAGCTTCCAGAGCCCGATGAAGACGTTTAGATGGAGGTAAAGCAGCTTCACCATCCAACGACCCACCACACCATTGATATTTCTTAGCTTTCCAAAATGTAATTCCATTTTCTGTACTATGGGAGCAATTTTTCAAAGGTGACGAATCACTATGGGAGCGATTTTTCAAAGGTGATGAATTACTCATTGCTCCCTTTGCCTCCAACGAGGTTTTACCAACAGAACAATTATCATAACAAACAGTGGATGCGGAAACCTGCTCTGAATTATTAACAAGAACCTCCTTAGTAGGTTTCCTTTCTGTGTTCATGGGGTTTTCATGCTCTATCTCATTTTTCGATGTCTTAAGAACAAAATCACCCTCTGAGGGCTTCTCTTCTGTGTGCATGGAATTAACAAGCTCCTCCTCTCTAGATGGTTTACCCATTCGAACCCTAGCTCTCTTTAATAAAGGTAGGTGTTCATCCCCATCACCTTTACCGGACCTCTCATCTAACTTCTCACAAGGAGAATTTTGTACAGTTATAATTATGCCAGCCCCAACACTTGCCTCTTTGTCAGGTCTAGGAGTACATTCTGCTGCATCCTGAATAACTCGCTTTCTATTTGGTTTTCTTCTCTTCTTAAGGACAACTGTGTTACTCTGGAGATCAAGCCTTTCATTCAACTCCACGGCTCTCTCCAGACATCCAAGAGTCTCATGTTGTTCAACTTTGCAGCTGGATTCCAATGTGCTTCCTTCATTCAAGCTAATTATATCAGAGTTAGTTGCAACTACCTCAGAACCGTTGTCCTCACTACTACCATTAGAAGCTAAAGCTGCAAAACGAAGTAGTGAATCTACATCCTGCCGAACAGAGGGATCCAGTGATTTTCTCATCCGTTTCTTTGTCGAGGGTTCATCCAAACTAGAAGTATGGGCTAGAAATTCAGCAGTCTTGCTACAACCATTTAATGGCCTGATAAAACTTTGAAATTTGCAAGGATCAACCTTCAATGAACTTCTAGACCTTCGAATCGATGGTGCCCTCCTCTGCACAAAACATCCTTGAAGTTGTGTTTCTCTTAATCTTTTTCTCAAAGCAGTATTAGTCTCCAAACTTGTTTCTCGAAGGTTAGTAAGAAACAGTGAATTTTCCATACGCTCCTCAGATACTGTCTCCATACCCTGCAGTTCAGTTATATCCATTGTAGAAACAGGAACAACAATGGGATTGCATGACTCATTGCTATCCTTAGAAGCATTTAAAGACTCCGAATGAGAATTGGACATCATCATAGGGTTCTGTGTCTGGCCATTCATCCATGATTTCCCACCAGAACCCTCTGAATTCCCAGTGTTTGACACAGTACCTTCATCACCTGAGTTGAACTCGACATCTTGGTCCTGCTTCTTTGCCTTCTCATAGCTATCGATAATCTCCTCTACTGCACGAACAAAGTCAGCCCCCTTACCCTGACGTTTAATTAGCAAGGAATTTTTTTTCTCTTCTGTAAATGCTTCAACATCGGCAGGATTGCAAAAAGCACTGTAAAACATAACCCAAATTAGAATACAACTTTGATGGAACCCACAACCGAAAAAGGGAATTTACAGAATTCAACTCCAAAGAATATGATATACCTGATAAAGTTTACATAAAGATAGACAACATGTAAACAATTTTTTATATAAATACCATTATGAAGTATATATTCCCTTTTTTTTTCCAACTGTAAATGATATTATGTACATGTAAGGGATTTTATAAGCTTACATGGTCAGCCAATGTAATTCTGCCAGAAGAAGGATGATGTGGCAATTCCAACATTATAGAAAGGACAATGCCCGGATTGGCCATGTCTAATTCCAAACTCAAATTCAATCAAATAACCTTCTATGTATGTCCATTACCATGCATTTTTAGCCATCCATGTATAGGCATGGACCCTCCCGTAGTCCTTGATGTAGATCCCATGACTGACCGGAAGAAGAAGAAGAAGAACCAAGGCCCATCGAACTAGCTCCAGATGGACCAGAACTGGATCACATCGAGCCAGCCCAGCAGTTCTAGATGGGCAAAGAAAAAGAGGCCAAAACACTGTTCATGTGAACAGTGTCATAGCCCATATTTGCCTTGTGTGGGGATGTTTTTTAGAAGATCTTGTGGGCCCATCAAGGGGAGAAAGATTCTCTCCTAATGCTGCCATAGTTTAGTTTCTATTTTAAGTTTTAGAAAGTATATGAGGAAGCTTCTAATTCTAGTTTGTTTCCATTTTTGTTTCCTTGCTTGTTTAGAAGGTTGGACTATAAAGCCTAATAGTTTCTAATTTTAGTTAGGATTTAGGAGTTTCTATTTTCCTAAGGTTCTATTTTAGATTAGTTCTTACTTTGGAAAGTTTCTATTCCACTGTAAGCTTGCCTAAGCTATTAAAAGGCATCACATCTTAATGAAAGAACAGAATTTGAGAAAAGAATCTTCATGCCAATTTAGCCATCGAGTATGGGAGTTCCTCCTTTGCTGCAACAGCTGAGATAGCTGTCGGTGAAAGGCCCAGGCTGAGAGAACCATTCCTCCTACCACCCCCCCCCTTTCTATTTTCTATCTTCTTCTCCTACCTCTTCCCGATCTCCACTGCAGCTGTTAGCTTGTGACTGCAACAAACTACTGTGAAGATAACCCTTTGAATCTTCTTGCTTGTTTCTTGTGCTTTAGGACTGTTAAAGATGTGACATATCTATTTATCCATTGTCAGTTCACTTTTGAAGAATAAGGATGTATTCCAGAAAGGGTACAACTGAGCAACTGGGTCTAAGTAATGGCATGGTGCAAACCCGGGTTCAAACAAACCTGTTTGGGTTCGCTTTGGGCCCACCCAAATGCATAATAACCAATTGTAGGAAGATAATGGCAATCTCATAATATTTCAGAGTTTGTAAAGGGGAGTGGTAGAGCTGTAAGTAATTTATAATCAGAACTTTCAAGGGTCTCTTGGGTATATAGAACAAAAGGAACATATAAGGATTTAGGACTTATTTATCAAGGGTAAATTAGGAAGTAAAAGGCATTAGAGAAAAGGGAGGGGCACTATTGACAACTAAATAAATAAGACCTTAAAAATATACCGAGTGGATAGGGGAAAGAGGGGTTGTCTTCTACCTCCTGCCGTGAACCAGTAGGGAGAAGTCCACCAAATGCAAGAGCAATAACTCAATCTAAAATCCTTCGATGGGTCAAGTTTCGTGAGAGGAGTCACCACTCAAAGTAATGTGGTACTGAAATTGAAAGAACAAAACAGTACCAAGACAGGACCTTTTCACAAAGAATAGTTTCCGGATTAAAGAGAACTCACAGATAAAAAAAATTAGATGGTGGGATGAGTCTAAGAGCCCTATCAAGTTCAGCATTTAGGAAGGGGAATGGCTGCTGGAACTGGAAGTCTGAAATCAATCCAACAGTTAGATCAGGAAATATAGAGTATTCCTAGTAGCAAAAGAATTGTAAAACAATAATTTAACCAGGGAATTCAGACATCAGAAATTGGGGTTTGATGTTTGAACTACCAAGTACCAATCGATTCAGCATATAAATCTTATATCAATAAATAAAATAGAATAATAAATCAGATTCAATAACAGTATATCAGGGTAGGGTATACACAGTAGCTTAAAAAGAAACAGGCAGAATTGAAAAACAGGGATAATTACAGATCCGCATGTCAGAATCTTGCCAAGATTGAATCGAGTTCTTTTGGATTGAAGAACATTAGGTCAAAATATGGACAGATTCTAATGGCTGGATTCTTCTATTCAGAATTCATGCAAAAAACAAAGCCTCATATATGAATCCTGGGTAGAACAAAAGTCGCAGAAAATTTCAGAACTCAACTTACTTGTTGAGAATAATAAGCAGTAGAATCGATAAATCCAGCAATAAAACAATCCACACAGGCTTCACACTGCAAGGTGTTCGATTGGATCAGACACCAACCTACCTTGACCATAACAAGGGGTTTCTTATAGGAACCTAATCCAATCCTTAACTAATAAGGTAACCTAAACTAAAAAGAAAAGGCCTAACCCAATCCTTAACTAATAAGGTAACCTAAACTAACTCGGAAACCGACATAAAACAGGGCTGGACTTATAGGAACCTAATCCAGCCTAACTAAAACACTTAATACCAAGTAAAATAAAGAAATAAAATAACTTAACTAATCCTGTATGCTTAGCCTCTACCCACGTTATAGGCCCATTACAATGAAAACCCATTGGACTAATGGCCCAACACAAAAATAACCCAACCCTAGGCTTACTTCCACAAAAATAAGTCCACTTAGGTGATCTATCTGCATCACAAAGCCCTATTCAAGACAATTAGTAGCAGATCAAAAAATAGGTATGAGAGTAGGTAAGCTCCTTGAAATTACCCCAGGCGAAAAACTCAAAACAAGCTCTGGTTGCAGATCATGTTTCTCATGGCAAGGAAGGGTTGCCCTCAGGAGGAAAACTGTTACCCAAAATATCAGAACCAACCGATGGGGCATCAGGTAGAACAAAATCAAAATATAGGGCTGTAGTACTGCCCAGCAAGGAAGAACAGTAGAGTGATATTCGACTGTTCAAGAAAAGGATTCAGACGGGAGGCATAAGTCAGACTAGAAGGCATAGTTCAAAAGCTATCAACGAAATCTCGGCGAGATCTCAAGCTCCTCGAGACGAGATAACATACGAGACACAAAACATGCAGAGTCTTGAATAACTCGACCGAAATTTTGAATATTTCAAGAATCTCGGAGAAATCTCGAATATTTCGAAAATCTCGACCTCCTCACATAAAGTCATAGTATTGTCATGTTGGGACTTGAGAGTTGAGATGTGGAAGACTAGGGTAGTAAGGTGTCTATGACTCATGTATTATTCATTGCACTTGGATTGGGTGTCTATGTAATATGCATTGTGAACACTTCACTGTATCTTGTGGATTGTAATGGAAACTTTAAGTCTTTAATCCATTATTGCATAATTACTTCTTTTACTTGCCAATTATGTCTCATAGCACTCAAACAATGTGTAGAATAGGCAATATTACATTAAGGGTTCAATGATTACTGCCAACCAAGGGTGCAAATCCAAAACACCAAATTGGGTGCTTTTATTTTGCAATTTGAAGATTTAAATATGTGTATTAAGCCTAAAACAAGCTTCCTTTAAAGTTTTGGAGCCGACTATGGCCATTTGCCCACCGAAACATCATACTGAAACAAAACAAAAAAAATATACACCAACTCGCCGAGATCTCTGTCGTCTCGACCTGGTAGAGGCACCAAGTCGAGACGAGTTTTGAACCTTGCTAGAAAGATGGGAGAAGAATACAAGTGCAGAAACAAAAATAACAGTTGGAAAAAAAGAAAGCTAAGAAGAAGGAAGAATAAGGGAGAAAAAAGGATGGAAAAGAAGAATGTCATGGCTGGTCAGTCATGATTTCTCACACCATAGTAGCAACTCAAATAACTCTTCCAATCCATCCAATTCTGTTCTCTCCATTGTATTACATGAATATAAACAAAACGTGCTTACATAATAATAGAAACCCAACTAACATGGAAAGTAAACAATCCAGAAAATATCCCAAATAAAGAAACAATGAAAAATAATTCCTACATAATCTACCCACTCAAATAAGATAAAATAAAAGAAAGATTACATTTTATGTCAACCAAGGATTGAGATCTCAGTTTCGGACCTGGTTTGGGTCAGGCCCGGACCGAGACCCTGGGCCTCCGTGGGTTTCGTTTCGGCAAGGCCCAAAACCAAGACAACTCGGAGATTTCGGTCATTTTCAACCAAGAATTAGTTCCATGATGTCAACTACCAACTCCCTTTAGAACATAAAACTGTGTTGGGCCTGTTGCATCTTGGCATGGGTCTCCAAAGTGGGTCACTCCAATCAAACATGCTAAGGCAACTGTGTCATGCCAAAGACAGAGGATTGCTTTGGTGATGGAAGGGTCAGAGACAGGATGGTGGGAGTAATCAGCTGAGGAATTTAATGTGGACCACAACTTTGAGGAATGTTTGTATGGACAGTAATGGCAGAACCCTTGAAATCAACCATGAACATGCACTAATGGTGGCTCAAAAGGCCATTCTGTGGGCTTCAGTATGTAGAGCTTTCACGCATTTAGGAACAAAAAATACCAGGAGTAACTGATACTCTTTCATAAGCATCAAATACATCATACAAAGGCTGCTATTTGGTCATTGTAAAGTGTAGTATGGCCATTTGACCCCCCCCCACACACAAAAAAGACGATCGCAATAAGTTATTACATCCCATAAACATACTTAATACAAAAAGACAAGCAAATTACATAGTTGGAACACATAAATAAAATAATCTCATCAATAATCTAGTATCACTTATAGAATTTTTATACGATATAAAAACAATGTAACAAATCTAAATTTTTGTTTTTCGTTTGGGGGAAGGTGGGGAAGCTGTCTAAGGAGTTTAATCAGGCCCAACACGCAAAGTGATTTGGCCAGGGCAGAGCCACTATCTTTGCAAATAGGTTTGGAGGGCGCAATAAAAAGAGAGTAGTTTGATAGCTATGGTGGAAGGAAATTCTAACAATCATATTTTGGATGTCTCCTAATAAGGATGGCCAACGGAGATTTGCCCAAGTCATTAGACACCTAAAGTTCCTCTCTTCACAACTTAACTGCACGTCCCATCGGAAGCCAAGGGCTGCGAATGACATGGCAGATCTTCACCAAGTCATTGGACAAATAAAGTTCCTCACTTCACAACTTAACCGCACGTCCCAGAGTAATTGATAGACTGAACTGGTGTTATGGGATCCTTTCCACTGATATATGCTTTAAGACAGCTTTTTTCATGTATTTTTCATTCTTTCTTTGGAATGTTGTAGAAACAGGAAAAAAAAGGCTTTGCCTCGTTGAGAGCCTATACATCTTTCTATCTATTACAATAAAATTGCTGTTATCCACCCTCCCAACTCCCAAGTCGGCAACAACAACAACTCAGCCTTATTCCAACTAAATGGGGTAAGCTACATGGATCCTTGCCCTCCAATCAGCTCTATTTGAGGTCATACTTGATACAAGACCTAAGCTATGCATGTCTTTCCTCGCCACTTCTCCTAAGGTCATTTTAGGTATGCCCCTGGCTCTTCTAGTTCCTAAATCGGAATCAAATCACTCCTCTGTACTGGAACATCCAAAGGCCTCAGATGAACACGGCCATGACACCTCAAACGACTTTCTCGTAGCTTATCATGAATTAGAGCTACTCCCAAATCAGCTCTAATATGATCATTCCTTACTTTATCTTTCCTAGTTATGCCATACATCCATCTCAACATCTTCATCTCCGCTACACTGAGTTTATCTATATGATGCTTCTTAACTACCCAACATTTCGCACCATACATCATACCCGGTCATATGACTGTCCCATAAAATTTCCCTTTAAGTTTTAAAGGAATATGCCGATCACACAAATACTCTGGTTGAACATCTCCATTTCATCCATCCAATTTTAATTCTCTATAAAATATCATCCTCTATACCGCCTTCTTTATTTATGATTGAGCCTAGATACTTAAAATAATCACTTTGTGGAATATCCCTATCATCAATTTTAACCAACTCATTATCCGTCCTAGTGTAATCAAAGTCACACACCGTATACTCTGCCTTCGTTCTACTTATCTTAAAACCTTTTGATTCCAAGGTTGATCCAACTCCAACTTAGTGTTAATTCTTGCTTTTGTCTCACCCACTAGAACAATATCATCAATCACTAAGGAACCCCATCTTGAATGTCTCTGGTTAAATTGTCCATGATAAGTGCAAACAAATAAGGGCTTAAAACTAATCCTTGATGTAACCCAATTGTAATTGGGAATTCACTACCTTGGCCGCCCACTATTCTTACACTTGTCACTGCACCATCATACATATCCTTAATTATGTCCACATATTTACTTGAAACACTTCATTTCTCTAGTACTTGCAAGATTAACTCTCTAAGGACTCCGTCACAAGCTTTTTCGAGGTCAAGGAAGACCATATGGAGATCCTTCTTATAATCTTTAAAACTTTCCCGAGTCTCCCAGGTAAATAGCTTTTGTCGTGGATCTTCCTGTCATAAAACCAAATTGGTTCTCCGTAAAACTCATTAGTTTTATGCCTCTATAATTATTGCAACTCTGAATATCACCTTTATTTTTGTAAATCAGAACCATGATGCTTCTCCTCCATTCATCTGGCATTTTCCTTGTGCTCATAATCTTATTAAACAACTTGATTAGCCAAGATAGACCACAGATTCCTAAGCTCTTCCACACTTCTATTAGGAGCTCGACTGGGCCTTGTGCCTTGCCTACTTCCATCCTCCTTAAAGCTTCTTTTACTTTAAACACCCTAATTTTTCATATATATTTATGACATGTGGTGTCTTGATGGTTAATGCAATATTCTAGAACACTATTACTCGAAGTGTCTTCATTTAGTAGGCTACAGAAATAACATCCCCATCTCTTCTTAACGCCCGCATCCATTATTAGTACTTTATTATCTTCACTTTTAATACATCTTACATGGCCAAGATATCTACTCTTCCTTTTCCTCACTTTAGCTATCGATATTTCCCCTTCCTTTGTGCTCAGATTGTTACAAAGATCTTCATATTTCTTCGCCCTTGCTTTCCCACAATCCTCTTAGCTTCATTTTTGGTTTGGTAAATTTATACCTTCGTAGATTCTCTACATCCTTAGTCCTTTGCCATGTCTTAAAACTAGCTTTCTTAATCTTAATGGTTGCTTGAACCTCATTCACCTAGGACATCTTTACCAACCTTCTTAAGACAAATAGTCATCTCATTCCACATCGTATTAGTGTCTCCCTCAAAGTCCCACTTTTCTTGTTTGACCACTTCATCAGTAAATGATTTCACAAAGTGTCTCCTTTTAAGCTTCACCACCTTATCCTAAGGCAAATAAGCTCATCTTTCTTACAATTATGTGTAGTGAGGCACATATCCATAACCACTAAGGGCCTCTTTGGTATCACTTTTCATTTTCATTTTGGCCTATTTACAAAAAAATCATTACTAAAAGCTATTTTGATTAAAAAAAATTTGAAAAACTGTTTGGTAAATACTAAACACAAAAGATTGTAGAATGAAAAATGAGTTTGGTAACTACCTATGTGTAAATAATTATCACAATAGTTAGGTGAAGAAATTCTCCCATCACCCATCTTCTTTCCCAAATCAACTCGAAACTGTGTCCCAAGATGAATTGCAGGTCTTTTGATAGCTACAGAAGCAGGTTGAAATGAAAGAGTTTTAGAGACTATGCTTACAAAGGATGCAACAAAACCACTCCCATTAGAACCAACGGCCGCAGTGGTAGGCGGGTCAGGCGGGCGAATTCTCCCTGGAAGAGGGAGTATCAGACATAGCAACGAGAGTTCAGAAGCTTGAGCGGGGACGATTGGAGCTACCAAAACTTTACCAGATCCAGATCTGGATTTTTTGTTTTTTTCCGTTTCCGTTTCAGTTGTGACTGAGATGTGATCCAGATCTGGATTTTTGTTCCCCTCCCTTCTCTGTGAACCTTCATAGCAGCCACACACCAGTCACTACGGGGTAACGGGGGCCATCAAAATCAAAGCAATAACTCGTCAAACTCTATTTTCATTCCTGGTACTTTTATCTTTCTGTTGACATGGAAGCATGGACGTGGATAACCCAATTTGAAAGATGAATGCTTATGATCGATGCACTCTATTCAGACCCTGATTAGAATCCAAAAGAATTATACCACCAATGTCTTTTAACTTGCTCAGTTCCATTTTGCAGGAATCACCTCCGCTGAATTAAGTGAAGGATCAAAATCAGAAAAACCCATTTGCTGAAAGCCATGGTTCATTCTCTCTCTCTCTCTCTCTCTCTCTCTCTCTCCAAGCTCCAAGAAATCCGAAGAGAGTTGCAACTCCGGCATCCCTAGAAAGGCTTCTTTTAGACTTAAGTTTGATTTTATACAAATTGTCTGCAGAGCAAACTAAAATTGGTTTTTTCACAGCCTAGCCTCCGCAATCTCTTCATTAAACCAAGAGAGAAGACTCTACCCTCCCTCTTCTGGTTCTTAAGATCGACTGGAATCAGAATTGGCCGATGAATAAGGTTTTTTAAGCTGATTTCTATCCACAGGGAGATGGTTCGTTACCACCACAAACGCCATCCGATGAGAAGAAAAAAGCCGGCAAGAGAAGATGACGGGATCGAAAAGGTGGCGATGAACGACGCCGGAAAAGTCACCGGCAAGAGATCGTTTTCCAGCACTGCCCCCTCGCTCGCCCAACAAAGTAGACAGATCATTTCCCTCTTTTCACCGAAGAAGAAGAAGAAAAAGAAGGACGAGGAGGAGAAGAAGGAAGAGTGTTTCTAAAATCAAAACAAAATGTCTATTTTACTCACTTATTCTGCCTTATGAGCACGTGCTCATTACTTGAGCGAAAAAACGATGGAAAATGGTTTTTGGCCATAATCCATAATGGACTCGAGTCCATTATCATTTTGGGGGTGTTTTCAATTATTTTGATGTTTTGTAAATAGAAATAGGGTCCATAAATTGTACCAAACACCTGTACAAACGTTTGTGTCAAAAAATGAAAATGAAAAGTAATACCAAAGAGGCCCTAATCTATGTTGTGTGGTTAGGCTCTCCCCTCGTATAACCTTACAATCCTTACATAACAATCTATCGGACCTTCAAGTTAAGAAGAAATCTATTTGGCTACTACGATGTCCACTTTTGAAGGTAACTAAAAGCTCGTCTCTCATTTCAAAGTGTTTACAATAGATAAATCATAATCCACATCCAAATCTAAAATTGAGATCCCCTCCATATTCCTCTCTCCAAAACCATATCCTCCATGTACACCTAGTCGCCTCTACGCTCTTTCCCAACATGTCCATTCAATTCATGAATCATATTTTTCCGAAGCTAATTGAATTTGCATGTCATGACCATGCCACATTGCAACACCAACACTCATAACCACATATATGATCTCAAATAAGATGTCCATTTCAGAAAACATTTCCAGCCTAAAACCTAATAAAAAAAGTTTTTGAACCTTTTGAGTTCTGGCATGCTGCTGTTCGGTAAATTGATTAGTTATTTTGCTAAATTTTACTCCAAAAAACTATAATGGACATGTAGCCAATCAAACATCCACAGTCAATTTTGCTCTCCATGGTTCTCTCAGTTGTTTGTTCTTTGTTCCATGGCTTATGTGCCTGATTAGGCAATATCACAATTAATTCTACAAGAACTAGAACATGGAACTAAATTTTGGTTTTCGAAACTTTCCGAGACAAAACCTAAAATCAATACTGGATCATACCAGGGTTTGACCATATTTCGGTGGTTTCAACCAGTTTCGACAAGCACAATTTTGACCCAAAAATACTGAATTTTGACCAAATTTCAACCAGGCCATGCCATTTTGAGTTTGGTCAGAAAAAATACCAGGTTTCAGTCAAAAACGGGGAAATCTCGATTTCGGCCAGGTTCGAAACCGAGATTTAGAACCTTGAGCTAAAATAAGCTATACCAAGCATGGCAGAGTATCACTGTAGGATCAATTGGTTTCACCAACTCCCCCCTCCCGACTTCTTAATGTAATAGTCATCCAGCTTCACTGGACAGAGATGTCATCAAGATCAACATTCAAACCACCCCCCACCCTATGTCATCCAGCCAAGAAAATAAAGAAAATCCAGTGATTGGATGACATATTACCATCTTCCAAACTAAAGAGTCAAAGTGCATGCTAATTTCTTAGTTAGTATAATTGGCTTCTGTAGTTGAGGCTAAGATATAAATCAGTCCGGAACCGGGTATTCGGTTGGGTTTCGGTTCGGTTCGGTTCGGTTCCAGGGTGGTGCATTTGATCCAAAACCGAACAGAGTCCCGTGTCAGTTCTGAAAATCTAAACTCAAACCAAACCTAGTAGGTTCAGTATCTATTCATTTCTGACACGGTTTGGTTCCGGTTCCTGTACTCGTTTTATACTATATATAAATATATTATACTATTATATAGTAGTATTATAATAAATATTAATAATATGTATTATAATGTATTAACATATTAAAATATATTAATATACTAGTATATTGGTGCCCAAATTCGGTTCGGTTTCAGTTCCAACCATCGGTTCATATGCTGGAACCAGAACTGAAGCGAATTCGGTTCCTGTATCCAAGGTCCGGATTGTAACCAAATTCTATTCGGTTTTGTTTGGTTTATTCGATCCAGTTCCGGTTTTCGGTTCCTATTCGACTTTGACACCCTTAATTGAGGCTACATTTGCCCAGTAAAACCCACATAAAAGATGAATTTTCAGGTAAAACCAATAGAGTAAAAGTGATTGTACCTGAATTTTTTCCCCTATACATGGTTTTTTACAGCAACAGATGTAGCCAAAAAAAAAAAAAGAAGCAAATGAACAAAACAATGCTAACTATGAAGAGTACAAAGCAGAAAAATAGCATCAGCTTGCTCCAGCTCATAATAGCCAGCCTAAAACAAGCTGCAGAGTATTGAGCAAGAAATGAAGTAGGAGGGGCATTGACTTGCACATCAATGAGAGTAATTAGATTACTAAGGACATAGAAAGCATCCATGATGTGGGGAAGATTCCAGAAAAAGCCTTAGGTTCAACACTTCTTGATTGAAACGCCATACTAAAAATGGATCTATAGCTTACAGAACATAAACTATAACAAAAAGGAAAGATGAAGAAAATGTATACTAACGTTTTGAGCTCCATAGATGCCACAACAATGTCTCAAATAGCAAGTTAGCAACCTGTTTTATTATTTTTCATCAATAAGCATGCTCAAGTTAAAAAGCTATTAACTCCATTTAACCAATCTAAAACAATTGTGACACATCAACCGAAATTTTACTAGTAAACCGATTGCAACATCCATTAATCAAACAACAAACAAATTAAATATAAATCCTTCAAGGTAACAAAGTATTTTACAACTCACATTTGTTTGGTCCCAAAGAAGTAAACAAGCACTTTCTTCCAGTCCGTTGAATAGCCCCATTTTGCCGGTTCACTTACCTGCCATCATTAATCAATTTCTTAGAGAAAACAAACTAAGCAGCTATGATCATGAAACACTGTTTATTTCATTGGGGGACGAGGTGGTAGATTAGAACATGGAAGATTGGAAGTAATAGTAAGATTTCCTCTTAGAGAGAAATAACGCTAAAATTCTTCTCTAATTACGTTCACCAAATATTGTGTTGGTTCAGAATCTAGAAAAGAAAAACAAAAAATCGGTTGACAAGTCCATCATGCAGGGGAAAGCAACCATTGTGACAAGCACTGTAACTGTAAAATACAAAAAGAAGGGATTTACCGGATACTAAGATCATATGAAAACCAAATAAAATAAAATAAAAGATTAACGATAATAGCCACATAGAAACGTTAGACCGTCCTATTGATATAAAGAAATAGTAATTAGTGATTCATAGAATTGCAGTATTATCCCTTATGTTGTATAAAACTGCGTAAGCAAACAATCAAATGATGTGAAAGAATAACCTGGAAATAGGTTTCCAGAAAAAAAAGGAAAGAAACTTGCCCATTAAACTATACGATACTTAGATACGTACCGTCGCAGGCCAGGCAGGAAAGCCTTTCACCTTGGCGAGGACAAGATCCCCAACTTTCCACTGCCGTCGAGCGGCGGCTGCGGAAGATTTGCCTCTTCTGCGACTGGGCGCCATGAACAAAGGAATTTCAGAGCCTTAAGATTATAAGAGTCGTGAAGATTCTAGATTAAGAGGGACTAACCTATTTGAGGACTGGGTTATTGAGGTAAAGCCGAAATTGCTCGCCTCTCTGCAGAGAAAGGGAGCTTTTTCGAACTGGTTAGGTTTTTGAGCAGACGAAAAGGAGAATGGATTTGCAGGCATTGAATCAATCACGAGATTGAGAGAGACGGTTCTTAATGTGCTTGTTAACGAAATCTTTATTTCTGTGGGGAAGGAGAGATGTTGGGGAAGAACCCTAAAACTGTGAGAGTTATGGTTTTATGTTCTCCTCCTACCCTTTCCTCTCCGCATATACGGATATGCATTGGACCCTCTGTAGGCTAACGTGCGCCGATGGCTTACGAGCTAACCTTTGAACAACTTGTAGGTTGGCAGTTTTAGCCTGGCCCATCTGGCGACTCGGAGTCCAGCCAACTTGAACCAGGCCCGAATAATACGGGGCCGTTATCCGAGTTGACCAGTTAGGACTTAGGAGTTGAATTTTTGGTTCTTCACATAATAACTACTGCAATGATGCATAATTGCATGTTAAAGATGAAACTGTGGGTCATATTAATCAAATTACTTATAACTCAAGCAGAGGGTCACCTTTACTGTTGTATAAGCACTGTTCTTTTTTTTTTTTTTTTTTTTTTTTTTTTTTTTTTTTTTTTTTTACCCAAAAAAAAAAAGGAAACACTGTTTTTTTTCTTTAATTAAGAAAAAATGGAATTGGATTTAATTTTGGAAATTGTTTGTTTTATTTTCGCACCATATTTCAATGAAATTCTGAACTGACTGAAGAATTATTTTCAATCTTATAATTAAAATTGATTTCACTCGTGCTCTATTATGACCACATGGTTAATTTGATGGAAAAAAACAGTATTTTCATATTAAAAATAAAACATCACCCTTCTTCTCCTGATGGTCTCACCATCACCTAGTCATCGTTGCTGCCATCACCTCCCTTCCCAGCCCCGCCCCATCCCCACCACCATCCTCTCCCAACAAAATATAGAGACGTTACTCTCGGAAATTGAACTATCAAATGAATTTCTTATTCTTGAAATATTTAAAATTAATGCCACCAAAACGATTTCAAATAAATTTCTTATTTTTTAAATATTTCAAATTGATGCCACCAAAATTATTTCAATTTCTTGACCGAAACTTTATTTGTTGACTGTTTCATGAAATCAATCCGGAATTCAAATCGGCTAGGTTCTTCCATCAATCTTCTGGCCCTTGCAACACTCCTTGTTCTGTAAATTGGTCGTTGGTTGATCTGTTCCGACCCTGGACATGCGAGAGCCCAACCCTCGAGCAATGAATAGAAATCATACCAAATCTGACCTTAGCCAATTCGAATTGGAATCAGCCGAACCCAAACTCGATTCTTGTCGATCCGAAGTGAGGGTAATGTGGAACAAATGCATAGAGTTGATCCAAATCATTATTGGAAAACCATATTTTGACTTGGGCGAATCACCCGAGAAAATGTCCAAAAAAATATATATATGGAAATCATGATCATGGGATGTGAAGATTCACCCGTATAAAAAATAGATAAGACTCGAAACAAGTGATACAGAATCACCATGGAATCGTTGGTTTTGACCGAATCGTGAGAAAATCTCCGATTTCGATCAAAGGACTCAAAACAATACAATTCATCTTCAGCGAGACTCCTCAATTTTGGAAACTCAAGCATGATTCTTTGTGTTCCTTTCAAGCTCTGACGTTTTGCATTCCCTTCCATAACAAATAATTCTCAGGAGTCAAGAGAGCTAGGTTGGAAGTTTTGGAACAAACCCTAACTCTCTTAATCCCGAACTGTAAAACCCTCATCTTCTTCTCCTTGACGAGTTGGTGTCTCCTGCCACAAGGCTATAGACCCCTAACTAGCTGCTTCTCTTGATCACACCAAGAAAACTCACTCTCTCTCTCTCTTTTTAAAATGACCTGAAGAAGCTCCAATTCTTCTTATTATTCTCCTCCGCATTTTCTCATTTGGCAATTGTGACGCTTCCGTCTTCTTGTCCAACAAACCCACAAACCACCTAGTTGTTATCTGAATTTTTATGATTTTGATTATTTTATGCATTTAATATATATAAATATAAAAAAATAGAAAAAAACATGACTCGCCCTGATCAAGTTTGACCACGCCGACTCACCAGATTTTTGATAGGATAAGAGGAGTCAAAACTTAGTTTTCCAACAATTATCCAAATTGTGCACTTTGCCCAATCTGGGTGATTTCTTTATAAACAGAGGTCACAGCTGGAAAAAGGGGCAAAGGCAAGGGGAATGCAAGGGAGAGGATGGAAATTAGTGGCAAGGTGGGGAGAAGAGGAGGGAGAGTGAAATGGAACAAGATAGAAAGAGCGGTGTTTGCGTTTGTGCGGGTGAGGATGAAGCTCACAAGCAGGTTTCAGAATTGGAGGTGCAGTTATGTCGTGGGATAGAGAGAGAGAAAGAGAGAGACGTTTCAAAAGTGATATTTGGGATACCTTGTGATTTGTGAATTGATTTTGTTCACTTAATGATATTTTCAATTTTACTCTTCCACCTCATCCTCTACCTCCTGCTTTTTTTTTGGGGGGGGGGGGGGGTTGTAAATCCTCTACCTCCTGCTCACCTTCGGAAAATTATCACCTACAGTTCTCTAGTACCTCTAATAAGAGGGGGGTGGACCCCACCTAGGCAGAGTGTTCAGACAGGGGGTGGAATGGTCATTTCACCACCCTTGTTAGGAAATTGTAGGAACCGTACCGGGCAGGGCACCGTAGGCGATAAAGATCCCACCCTTCGCCCCCCACCTCCATTTGCAGCCAGCAACACTCCATCGTGTTGACGCCACTCCTCCCTCTCCCGCTCACTCTCACCTTTTCTACCATCTCAGATGTGGGGCCCATTGACACAATCACCATCCCATGACTGTGGAACTCGGATTCGGGTACTCTGTAGCTGACACAGTGTGTAGCACACCATCCGATGGCCTTGTATGCTCGGGCACGCAGCCCAACACACAGGCAAGGTGTTGGGCTACGTGCCCAAGCACACAGGGTCGTTGGATGTGCGCTACACACTATGTCGCGCGATAGGAGCTGCCCAAGCACACAGGGCCGTTGGATGTGCGCTACACACTGTGTCGCGCGACAGGAGCCCAACGCGTGGAACTCACATTGAGCAATATTCAATACACAATTATTGTGCATCTATATATATGGTGTCAAGTCTCCATACGTATCGAGACAAGAATATAAATTGATAAGCTATACAATTGATACACAAAATGTTTATGTACACAATTGTATCAAACCAATATGGATCGATACAATATCGATACCAACCGAAACACTCATTACACAAGCTGCCAAAACCCAAAAATCCCAAAGATCTCATCTACACTCAAAAGTAAAACAAGAGAAGTGATTAAATAAACAAAAATTTGCACCTGCCAATGAAATTTTGAATCACATATTTTGTTATAATTATTTTTTTATAACTTATTAGTAGATTTAATATTGCACTTGCCAATGAAAATTTAAATTATTTAGATTCCATGAAGATAGGTATAAGTTGACGCTATTTTGATATCCAGCATTTTATTATTTATTATCTGTTATCTATAATGTAAAATGCTTAAAAATTATAGTTTTGCTTGTATCAATAGCATATCCATACATGTTTATCAAATCGTATATAGAGCCCTCTTAGGCATCGTTTGTTTAGAGGAGAAAGTGGGGTGGGATTCTTGGGAAGAAGAGACCCACATGTTGGTGGAATTTTGTTAGGATGAAAATATTGAGGTAAAATTACTTTTCCCATGAAGAGTAACTAAAATCCCACCAATTTGGTTGGACTTTTAATAACAAAGGAGTTGGATTTTAAAGTGTTACATCAGCAGACAAAACAATTAATGATATCCCCTAAGCTTTTATAAATTCACCACAAAAAATTAATCAAACAAAATTGGGGTGGGTTTTTTAAGTACATCATTTTCCCACCCTTTCTAAGTCCCCTCTAAACAAACGGGACCTTAGCATCTCTCCAATACATCTCCGAGAAACTTCCTCCGACATATTGCACAATTATGATACTTGGGAAAATAATCCTCCAATTCCCTAAAGTTGTGCAGTGTGGCAATGCTAAGTGGAGACATTGACACCTGGCAGCTCGGACATCCAACGGTCCGAGCTCAACATAAGTTAATGAGCGCGAACCATTGAATGTCCAAACAGCCACGTGTCAACATCTTCACCTAACACTATTGCACTGTACAACTTTAGGGAATTGGAGAGGATTAAAATCCTGATACTTGACACATTGTTTGTATATGTTAATCTCATTCTAATAGTTCCAATAAAAAAACTATAATTACATAATTGAACCGGGCATTGGGATTCCCATTTGGAAACTACGACAAACGTAGACTTATTAGAATAGTTAGATAAAAATAATGGACCAAGTTTCCTTAAGCCACGATAAATGGGAATCCATTCATCGGACTTCAGATGCACGCGAGAAGGTATTGTGAGGGGATTTTGGGAAACATACTAAAACCCTATAATGGCATGGTGAACCTTCACCATGCGGTGAAAAAAAACTTTATCCAAAAACAATCATACCAAAAGAGTTTTCTCTTGACTATTTCACCTAGTTTTGCCACATGGATGGAGAATGTTGCAGATCCAATCATATAATATCAAGGAAATAATGCTTACCCAAACAAAAACAAAAAAAAGGCCATGTTTAAAATTTCAAAGTCAAATCTAATCATACTCCTTCACATGTGTAATATATTCCCATTGAATTTTAATCATCTCTTGTATAAAAAATTTCCATTGGATTTCAATTTTTTTTAATTATATAGCTAACTCCATTTGAAAAGAAACTTGACAAGTGAATGGGAGACCTTGATCTACTTATATTATTATTATTATTATTATTTTGGTAAACATTTATCCACAACAATTCAACTCAGTGGACATATGACATGATAGAAGTAAGTATACCATCAAAGAAACCTATCTTGACCCTCTTGACATGTCGTCTAAAAATAGAAAGAAAAAAAAAAAAAAAAAAAAACAGGGCCAATATTGGGTAAACCAGCACCTCTGTGTCTGTCACCCTATTTCTGTGCCTCACATGAAATGATATATTGATATTGTATTGTTACATCTCATTGATGTGTTGTGTGCTCTTCTATGCAGTTGCTCTGAAAAATCCCAAGCCAACCATAATGTTATATCCTTTTTGTATTTATCTACAACATATATAAAAAGAGAGAGAAATAGGCACACCACTCGTGTACAATAAATTAATGAGTGGCACCAGTGGGGAAGTGGGGTGTGGTATTATACAGGAGCGGTAGAAGTCATTTCAAAAGGGGAAGAAAGAAATAGAAACAGTGGAAGCTAGCTTATACTACTATTTTCTCATAAAAAAAAAATCTGAATGAACTTACAAAGCTAAAAAGGCAATGCTTGGATCAGATGACCAAAACCTTTTGACCAAAGATTTTTCACTACACTTTTAGGCGGGAATCTCATGATATACATTGATTCCGTGAATTAGAGGTGCATGTGAAGATTTATACGAGATAAGGTTTAAAATGGCAATTATACCCATGCCCCATTGTTTATGCCCCTTATTGTTTGTTAGGGCATTGTTTGACATTTACTTTTAGATTGAGGTTTCCCTAAGTTATGGTGAAGGGGAATCCCTTAATCGTAGTTTTTGGATGGGTGAAAAAGAATATTGTACAACAATTGGGAATATGTTCGATTGTTCGTAAAGAGAGGATGTTTTTGAAACCTAGAACAGTGGCTGACCCCTTCCGACATCATGAAAGAAAACTCTCTTACTTTTTCCCTATGAATTATGACATTTATCGACTTAAGACAAGTTCATAATGATATCCCAACCTTACTTCATTCGTGGAGCCTACTTTGATCAGCTTAAAAATTATAGTATGTGCACATTTAACAATTTTTTGGAGCTTAGGGTATAATTTTTTCTGATTCTGGTGACTTGAACCCTAAAAACAAAGTACAAAGTGGGTGATTTGAATCGACAAGAATAAAAATTGGCTGGGTCCAAGTTTCTCATCTAGCGGAATCGATCCCAAGAACTCTAGAAACAGCTCTATCAAACCTGATTTGGAAATGGCCGAGCTAGTCTGAATTCCCATTTTTTATGTTGCGCAAACAAGTGTGTCATGGCTACACAAAAAACTTCAGTAAATATCTAGAAATGTATACATGAAAAATAATAAATAGAAAAATGTTCTCTATGTAGGGGGGGGGGGGGGCGCACAGTGGGGGCAAAATAATCGTCCCACCACCCACGAAAGGTGGAAATTCTGACCTCTTAAAGGGTCTCCCATAACAAATTGATGGAAGAAAGTCCTCTCTGAGAGAGTGTATGCCCACGCCCAAACACAGAAGGGGAATAAATGACCGATCCCACCTCCTTGGAAGACAGAAATCCCACCTCATGATGCTAATGCACGTATTCTCCCACAGAGGACAACGACCTTAAAAATTGAATTGTCAATTGGGGACGAAATAATTTTTTTCCTCCAAAAAAAAAAAAAAAGAGGGGGGGAGGGTATTGATGCAGCGGATCCATCTACCGGTTTCTGGCCTTGGGGTTCAGGTCCGCTTGCACACTGACTGCTCTTTACAGGAACTCGAACATGATCCTTCAAGAACCTCCACAAGAATTTTCAAATCCATTAACTTACAAGCCAAGTTCCCAGTACCTTTGCATCTCAGATACTGGATTGGCTTCTCAAGAAACCTGTCAACAATCTCTTTACTCATCATCTCGGCCACATGTTTATCCTCATTTGAAATCGCTCCCTTCGTCCTGCAAATGAACTTCTCTACCTCCAAAACTCTAATCCTCTCCACCGCTCTCTCTAACCTTTCCATTAACACCTTAAGATCATGATTCAGTGCTTCTTCATCCAAAAGCCCATAAGGAGGAACACCGATCAATGCAAGTGAAGGACCAGAGACCGACGGAACTGGTTTACCAGTTAATTGTTTTTGGCTAGTAATGGAATTTGTGAAGCGAGTACCTGAAACTGCAAGGATTGTTGGTACTTGAACTTCTTTACTATTTGCAGCGACCAAACTGGCGTTGCAGGGTGAGATCCTTGGGTGCGAAATTGAGGATGACATGACCGTTTCTTTCTTCTCGTTGGATCTTACTATTCTCAGAGAGGAGGAGATATAAGGAAGATAGATTGCCAAGGCCCAATCAGTTTTTTACTCCCGAATCGAAGAGACAAAGAAGGCAGAAGATTCATAATTTCGTATTAAAAACAGGAAGGCTTTTCCAGTTTTAATAGTGCCGTTCTAGGAACTGCTTGGGGAGCGGGCCGTGCCGTGCCGTGCCGTGTCGTGGCTCGTTGGTCCTTGAAGGGCCGGCAGCTGACCTATTTGACCACCGGTTAACGCGCTTTGAATTGGTTTTGGTCCACGACCACGAGTTGCAATGTTCTTCTGCCAAAAAGGAAATTGTCTTTAGGGAAAATTTTGGTAATAATGCATTTTTGGGTAATACGGCTATGTTTGGAAATTAGAATGATTTTCACATGTAAAGTTTGGGTTTATAGGCTGTGTTTGTTATGCATTTCTTGAAATGTTCTTTAAGTTGATTTCGCATTCTTGGATGATAAAAACACAGTCTTAGCTAAATTCTAATCAATTGTACAAGGAAAACCATTTTCATATTCCTCGTTTAATGTACACTATTTCATGGGAATGTTTTTTTTGTTTTTTAACTTATTTAATTTAGGGAAAAAGAAAGCTATTTGAACGCGTGGCTCTTGTGCATAGACACAAGAATGCGAAAAATCACTACTCCACCCCTATGAAATAAAAACACTCATCCATATCGATGCCCTTGCACGTGGTCTCATTGACCCCTGAGCTGATGCAAGAGTTATACGACCACACAACAATCACTTGCCCTTTATTTTATTTCCTCCCCCCTGAAATTGTGGTCTTGAGTATATTGTCTTGCGCATTGCCATGTGGCGTGGGAGCATGGTTTGAGGTATCGATATCGGATCGCTCGTATCAAGTGATCTGTATCAATATCTCTAGCCACCAATCATAATACTTTGCTGGTATTGTATCAATGAAACGGTACAAAGCAGAAGTAAAACTGTAAAAAAATCCATTTTTTTAGGAAAACGAGGGCAAATTTGACCGATATGGATTGATCTGTTGTGATCTGTATCGATATAGTATCGGTTTTGAAGGCATGCTTGCAATAAGTATATTTTTCACCATATCACTCCAAATCCTATGAGTGTATCATCCTTCATTCGAAAATGGATTGCTAATTTAAAGATCCTCAGTTTTGATTACCCTACACCTAGTTCCTTGGTGAACATGTTTTGTTACCCTTGTTTATGCTTGCTCTACCATCTTTGGATATTCCTTTATAATTTCTCATTGTTAATTTGACCCTTTTCTCTGCTGCTAAGCGTGGATGGGCTGCTGTGCAACTATCTCAAAGTAACTATGTGTGGGGTATATATGGAACAGAGAAAGCAGGACTTACAAATCAAGGGACTTCAAGAGGGACCACAAGAGTGCACTGAAGAATGGGATACTTGGCCCTTGAGGTTTCGGGGGTTTAGCTGTGAAGATCATGAGTTTTGGTTTTTTCGAAATTTACACTGGCATTGGTAAGCAAACCTAGGGTGTCAAATGGTCGGTTTGGCCTGGTTTCGGTCAAGTTAAATCGGTTTTTAATCTGAGAATGAGTGAGACTAAAACCAAACTGTTAAGGAACCTTGGATTTTGGTCGGTTTTGATCCGGTATATTTTTTATTTATTTCGATTTTTTGGTATCGGATTAATTTCAATTTAGATCAGTTTATTTTTGGGGTTGAACCACAATGAATTCTGACATTCACAACCTGTAGTGAGGAAAGATTCGGTAAAAACTCTTTAAGTCGTCTTCCCAAGTTAAACAACTAAACAACTAGAAATAGAACAATTGATTTGATGTGTTCATGTTGTAATCAGAACAATGAAAACTAAATTGAACTGGGAAGATAACTACTATTGAATCAATGGATAAATAAAGTTTGTAACGAAATTATTATTACAAATCAAAACATTGTTTATCATTGTGAGGAGAAGGTAACTAATAGTGAAATCAATGGATAACTAATCCATGAAAAGATAATTAATATTGAAATACAAAAAAACATGAACCCTATTCATAACCTCATACTCATTGATTTGTAACAATTCCCCCTACAATTAGAAATCTTCTCACTACTATCGAAATCAATGGATAATCAATTCACAAATTCATAATTTCATATTCAAATATTTGTTATATGTTTCATTCGGTTCGATTTTCGGTTTGGATATTGATTGATTTGGTACAATCTGGTTTTCAATCGATCCCAGCATACCCCAATTGAAAACCAATCCAATAAAGATCGATTTGATTCAGTTCAGATTTCTCCGATTGATTTCGACCAATTTTATCGATTCGTGTTAAGATTTGACACCCACAAGAAAACCCTTTCCCAATAAATTCAATCAATTCCAAACACACCATGGCATGGGAATTGGTCACATATAAGCATGGTTTTAGTGCACGACATTGGAACGGGTTTCGGCAACATGTAAAATCGATACGATACCAATATGGTATCGGCCTGGATCGATTGTATTGCAGAAAATTATCCCTGAAATTTCTTAAAAAATAAGTTTTTTGATCATTTTACCCCTTATCTGTACTACCGGTATGGTATCGATATAGTATCGATATTAGTGACAAGTAAAATAGATGCGTATCACCCGATACAGACGATACAATACCGATACTTAAAACCATGGACTCAAAATATCGGGCGAGAGAGAGAGAGAGAGAAAGAGAAAGAGAAAGAGGATTATTTCTGTAAGGATGCAGTGGGAAAGGATCCACCTATGATTCTAGCCCACTCTCGTTCTAGAATCCATCCAAGGCAAACGTCCAGAATCTAAAAATTTTGCATCAATTATGAATGTTGGGCATAATTCTACGGGTGTCTGTCTGTCCCTTAGAAGTCGGCGACGCTATGGCCCTCCAAAAATTATTGTGAATAAGAAACAATAATTTAGAATTGGAATCCGAATCAAGCATAGCATAGGCACGTAATCACTATCGCTTAAATGTAATCCTATGAACTCCCAATAAACCAATCCCTACTGATATTCATGGATCGCATTATAATTTTTTTGTGCTTCCACTTACGTGAGAAGTTTATGGAAAACCATGTTCCTTCCATAGGTGGTGGGTTCACGCAACCAATACCCGTGTGCCATGTGTTATCATATGGGCAATTAAATATTGACTAAGTCACATGTTAGAGTTTTGATTGCACCATTAAATATAATTTTGATCAATAATAAAGTACATCAGAACCCTATCCAAATGGGAAGTGCTAGTACCACCACGGTTTCAAAAATGGGGATCAGATCGGTTGAATCAATTGATTTGGATTATAATCAGTCATGGCTACTGATTTTGCTAATTCCCGTCAATTTATATCAGTTATTGATCGAAACCAATTCGGGTTGAAATTGAATTCAACACTGATTGATTCAATCCTTAATTCCATGTGTTAAAATGTTGGCTAACACTAAATATTGGCATACCCAATGCCTGGGAGGGTCATAATATACACAGCCTAACCTTAACTTTCGCAAAGAAACTATTTTCAGACTTGAATTCGTGACCATTTGGTAGCATCGAGTAGCACTTAAAGGCTTTGCCCGGGCAATTTTCACATGCAAATGCAAGAAGCCTATAACTATATAAGAAAATGGTTCTTTGATCCCCATGGAGGACACACAAGGTTACAAAAATAGGAATCAAGATCCAGTTTGGGGTATAGCCGATTTTGTTTCAATTCCCTTATTGTTTGGTTTTCTGCCCGGTTTGGTTGTCCAATTCCTCTCATAGGGAGGTGAAAATGATGACTTAACCTCACTCAGGCAAGGGGTAGAACTTCATTTCCGACCCCCTATGAGAGGAATCGGACAATTGTACCAGATAGAGATCTAGAAAGGATAATGATCCGATGAAGGAGATGATGCAAATGACACTTCCATGCAGGACAAAAGAGGGACGATACAAATGCGGCTCAGATACAATTGCGGGTAGAAGAAGACGATAGATAGTATGATACACATGCATGTAAGTGGATCCACCTACCCCTTGGGGTCACCCGCACAGAGTGTCATGGTTTTCATAGGCCTTCGTCTTTCGTTATCCATGTGAGTTGCGGGTCTACATGGGCCCGGGATTTGCTAGCTCTACCTAAGGATGGGCCAGTTTTGGTCGGGTCATGTACTAATAATGGATGGCTCTTATTGTGCCTGCTTATCCTTCTAGAGAGAGAGAGAGGAGATATTCAACTAAGTGACAAGTGATGGCAGCAGACCAGTGGATACTGTTTCATTGGTGTAGTAAAGTCCTTTTCCATGTGATTTTTTCCCCTTTAGATGAAACTTTAGCATATGTTTGGGCCAATTAAGTCCAACAAGCCCAACAACTCTTGAAAAGGAGGCGAAATGACCATCCCATCTACCGTGAAATAAAAAATTCCACCCTTATTGGATGCCCTGCACACGTTCTTATTGACACCCCACATTGGTGAGGGGACCATGCAACCTGAGAGTGACCCCCCTCCTCTTTTTCTTATTCAACTTGTTAGGGCAATACGGATGCAAAAATCTCATTTAATTCTCTAATCCTTAGTTCTAGGGCTGCAATAGGGTTGGGTTGGGCCGGGTTTTTTAAAACCCCAGGCCAACCCTGAGTCCCTTTAGCTGGGCCCAGGCTTGGCCTGGAAAATCCAACCCTGACTCACCTTCAGGTCGGGCCGGCTGTCCCTGATTGGCCCTGATCAAGGAGTGGGGGAAGGGAGAGATGCATGGACTGGATTGAGTTGGGAAGAAAATTATCAATTTTAAATAAAAAGAACACTACAATAAAATATATCATTACTTATTATCTTCATATATAATATATTATATAATAAAATATGTGTGACATTTAAAGTTATATATATATATATATATAGTATATCAATAAATCTTATATAGTATAACTTAAAAAAGGAGGGCAAAAGATTGAATTGAATACCTAGGGAGAGTGAAGTACCATTCCATAGCTTGACCAGTAAGGCTCCTTGGGAATAATCTTATCATCAGACTATTAAACAGGGTTGGGCTGGCTGGGCCGGGCTTAGCTTGAGGCCTCAATCCTAACCCGACCCAACCTGACTTAGGGCCAGAAATATCCAGCCCTGGCCTGCACTTAGGACCAAGTATCTCAACCCAAACCCTGTTCAGGCTCAGGACCGGCCAGGGCAGGTTCGGGCCGACACGACCAAACTTGTACCCCTACTTAGTTCCTTACTACATTTTTTTCTTAGAGTTAAGAATATACATTTGCCTCTACTTGAACACCCATTATTACCATATTAATAAGTCTACAGATCAGGTTGAGCTGTTTACCGAACAAAAAAAAGAAGATCAGGTTGAGCTCATCAGGTTATTTGTTTTCAGATTGGGCAATTCCAATTCACTCAATATTGGTTGATATGCTGTGACCATAAAAAAAACAAAACAAAAAAAAGTAAAATTTTTTTTTTTTGTAATAATGTTTTGTGTAACTCAGTTAAAATCTTATTATATTTGGTAATTATATTTTTAATATGTAATTTCTTATTTTCATTTTCAATTCCAAAAAGATTTAGTTGCAAATTAAAGTAAAATTTAAAAACCAGATTTAGAAAGATTCTTGAATTAATCACACAAATTAATTTTCCTTCTCAAACCAAAGGGATTTGGTTGCAGATTAAAGCAAAATTAAAAAACCAGATTAAGATTTTTTTTTTGTGGTTAATTACACAATCATGCTAGACAATGCTTATAAGAGTTTCCGTTTTAACTTTGATTTAATTTTAATTCCCTTCCATTTATTTCCCTTACAACAACATGAATATATAACAAAATCCTTCACACGTATTAGCCATGTTCCCTATTTAATTTTATAGGATAAGATGTAAAGAAACAATAAAGAACTTGACAATCTTGTGACCATGTATTTGATTATGGAATCATTGGATTGAAGGATTAAACTTTATCGATTTTAATGTATAATTAACAAGTAGACAAATACCAAAATAAATAAATAAAGACCCGTCCCATTTATTAAATAGTTTCAAAACTATTTATTTTGGATAATCAACATGTTTCAAAATCGGATCCGGTCCCAAGAAGCTAATCCTAGATCTGTTCCGTCGATTAAATATTTCAAAAATTAGGGTCTAATTCTATTTAATAATGAAATGGTTCGGTTCAAAATATATATATATATATTTTAAATGACTTTGGGCACCTATAAACACTTATTTTTTTCTTTGTTATTAAGACATAAACCTTATAAGATAACTGTCAAGTTTAATTAGGATTAAATATGCATCTTAGTAATAAAGAAGGCCAGCTCATAAGAATGAAATATTTTGATTTTTTGAATAAAAGGTGATTTAAAATTACTTAAATTAGGGTTTAGACATTAGATTAGAATCCAATGAAGGTTATGGCATGAGATTAAAAACAGAAATTAATGTTATAGAAGAGAAAGGAATAAACGTGCAATCGTATTATGTGGCTGACTGGACAGAGCGAGCGTTAATGCTTCCATTACTTTGAGCAAAACCAAACGAGATCATGGCAAATCAGAAATATAAGAAAGAGGATAAGGGTAATATTGGTATTACACGATTCAAATTTTTTTTTTTTTGGGTCTTTTAGTTGAAGCCAAAAAGTTGCCAAACAACGTAAAACGAAAACATTACAAACTGGCCAGCTTAGCGAAGTAAGGAAGGAACCGCATGAAGGAAACAATGAACTTATGAGAACGGTTCCTATTTTCACGCTCGTTGCCGCCACTCCCACCATTTTTATTTCTCTCCCTCTCGCACGCGTAAGGGCAACACAATAATAATGAGGAGAAGAGAAAAACCCTAAAATCTTTCCATTGTGTTCGCAAGAGACGAGGTTTTAAAACGAATGTCTTTTCTTCTCGAATTGCATTTTATGAACAGAACGTCTCTTGCTGTGTCCGATTGAATGAAAAACCAACATTCCTCAGGTATTTTTTTTTTCCGCTTATCTTCTTTTAATTGATTTTCGTTTCATATTATTCAATCTCCATTTAATTTTCATTTCCAATATTTTTATGTGTTTTGGTTGAATTCAGCTGCAATTTCAGTAGAATGCAGAGGAGCAATCTTGAGGATATAATTACCTTCTCATTTACTCTGTGTTAGAAACTTAGAACAATATTTACTTGGTCTTATGTTACGTCAACAAGATTATGGTGTTAAGAGTTATTCCTCTAATTTGTAAATTTGAAAATGTAGCACCTGAAATGAACTTATTTCTTTGGGTTTTTTCTTGAAAGTTCCACCACTATGATTGAAGGTTTTATGCTAATATACATGGGTGCACAAGAATAAGTAATCAGATAGAAAGAATCATTAAATTGTTTTGATTGGTTAAAATACTCATTCATCTTTTGGGGTATTGGTTGCAGGATTCTCTTGAGCTTCCATTCAAGCTTCTTTCTATTTGCACGGTTATGTCAAACTATTAGTTGGCTCTCTATACAGCTTGACTACTTGAGTCAATCGGGTATGCTAGCAATGGATCATGCAGTTCCATGGAGAATCTTGTAGTGCTGATTTCTTTATCTTAAATTTAAGTAATCACCTGGAATCTTTAAGTGTTAAAGTGAGAAGTCAAGTCAAACAACTTCAGATGAGGACCTGAGTTTGTCATCCTCGGGTCATTCTAGTCCTCGGAACCAAATTACTTAAACTTAAGTAGCAGAAGTAAAATTAAATCAAATTAATTGAAAATCAAGTAGCAGAAGTAAAATAAACACTTAAATAGATAAATATAAATAAAAAAGTTCAAACTTGGCTAGCTAGGTGACAAAGGAAACTAAACGATGTGGGGACCCAACTGGTAGAATGCATAGATGACACTTGAATTTAGAACAATTTCAAAATGGAAGGCCAAGCTCTCATTCATACATCATAGCTACAAGTTCACAGAACTTTCTTAAAACATTAGAAAATCAGTCAAAGAACGCATTACTCATAACCGGTGGAGTATGCTATATTACTATCCTAGTCCCAACTGATAAATTTCAGAACACTGTTCATAATAAAAGAAGAGATACTTTAGAAATCAAGGGTACAGAAGTACAAGCCTATTGGACCGGATCATGTTCAAGGTTGTAAAAAGAAGAGTTTTTTTCCCCTCATAAATACTATGTAAACTTTGATATTTGCCTTTATTCTATATGTAATTGTATTCATTCAGATCTGCTGGATGTGGTTAACCATTTTGCTTAATTCTCAAAACTTTCAGGCAATATTCGAGGGAACAAATGGCTAGCATTCAGGACATTGGTTTTTCAGCAGCTATTAATCTTCTGTCTGCATTTTCATTTCTTATTGCATTTGCCATATTACGTCTTCAACCATTCAATGATAGGGTGTACTTTCCAAAATGGTATCTCAAGGGAATAAGAAGCAGCCCAACACATTCTGGAACTTTTGTGAACAAATTTGTCAACTTGGACTTCAGAACGTATATTAAGTTTTTGAATTGGATGCCAGAAGCACTGAAAATGCCAGAACTAGAGCTTATTGATCATGCTGGACTTGATTCTGCTGTATATATTAGGATTTATCTTCTTGGGTGAGTTTGGAGGGTGCAATTTCTCATATGGACTTCATTTTCATTAAATTAGTTTAGTTATCCTTGGCTTTCCTAAGCATCTATAAATTACTTTTCATCTTTTTTTTCTTTCACCAGATTAGGCTTTTGGAAATAAGTTCGCCTGTCTGTGACTACCTAGTAGTTCATAGAAAAGTTTTCCGGTTCTTTAAACAGATGTTTAGCTTCTTCTGACAAAACCTGTTAATTTTTCTAGAAACCTACAACATCATCAAAACCAACAGGACAGCATGGAAACAGCCGGTTTTTATAACTTTAGTTTTTGACAAAACACTCACACTTGCAGGAATATAGGCTTTCATCTTGATCATTGTTTCTTGGTTCTTATTTTTGTTTTAAATGGGTCATCTAATGCAAAGCCTGTCTTATGCAGCTTGAAAATATTCATCCCTCTAACCATGCTTTCTTTTGCCGTCTTGGTGCCTGTAAATTTGACTGATGGAAAGTTAGAGAGAAGCAAGGGTATAATATTCAGTGACATTGACAAACTTTCAATTTCCAATGTTTCACCTGGATCACAAAGGTGGGACATTTTCTTTTCCCTCGGTTCTTTTCTACTTAGTGGTGCTTTTAATCTTTTCAGGCTCTTCTCATTCATGTTTATGGTTTAAAAGATGCTATCAATTATCATTCTTCCTGCTGGAAAAGCCGGGGTTTATGCATGAAGTATCTAAATTCAAGATATAATTCTGTTTCTCTTGGTAGATAATTCAGCCATAGCAAAATCTTAAGTCCATATATTTTCTCTATCTATACTATTTTGCATGCCCGCCCTTATGAAACTGACTGAAAATAGCAAAGAGTTGGCTGGGTACTAAAAAATTTCTCGATAGACAATGCATTAAATGTTCTGCAAAATTGATGTGCTTGAGCCTGTACCTTAGGATGTTACTCAGACTGTTAACGGTGGTTAACAGTGTCATACTGTCATCCAATGCTTGCAATACTTTGGTACTAATGATGGCTTTGCTATATCTCCTTGATTGTACCGGTTGTTGAATTTTAGCACTAATCGGAGTTATTCTTATTTAATGCCTCATTTTTCTTTTTGGCAGGAATGTCTTAACAGTTGCTTATCTTTATTGGGCCTTTGTAGCCATTGTGGTATTGTAGCTTTGTAGTTACCACAAAGACTAGAGGAGGCTTGCAGGCAAGGACCTAGTTATTGGCTACATGTGCCTAGGTTATTGATTAGAATGGTGCTAACGAGCTCTATTGCTCAGTTATGATACAAGGATTACCACCCTTCTGCCCAATTTTTATTTTTGGATGAATAAAAAATATATTAACGAAGCACAAAGAAACTTCTGCCCCCCCCCCCCCCCCAAAAAAAAAAAAAAAAAAAAAGGGGGGGGGGGAAGAACAAAGAAGAAAACAAGGAGAAAGCTCCAAACAAAACAACGGACTAACCTACAGCTTAGTTAAGCTAAAGGGAGACACGACTCATGAGAAGATGAGCTCTCCCCCCCCTTCCCCCCTTCCTTCACCTCCGACCACCCTCTCTCCCACCACCATCTCTTCCACCACCCTCTCCATCACCACCTCTATCACTCCTGCCACCACCATCTCCACCACCACCATTCCCGCCACCACCATCTCTAGCACCATTCCCACCACCTCCATCTCCACCACCACTTCCTCTTCCCCCGCTGGTCCTAAATCTTGGTCCTCCCTTTTCTCACAGCCACCTCCTTCCTCTAGCTCTGGGCTCTCCCTCCACTATGTCAACCCTCTTCCGATGATGGCTCATTCTTTTCTATCTGCCCCAACAACCTCCTCACTCCATAAATCTCTAAATGGCAAATGTGCTTGGTAGGCCACTTTTTTGGCTCCAGGCCCTCTTTCAACACAGTCAAAGCCTCACTCTCTAAGCAATGGAAAGCTCAAGGATCCTTAGAGCTCTTCCTCCTCGACAACGGTGTTTTCCTCTTCAAGTTCTTCTCTGAGGAAGCAAAGGCTCGCACGCTGAGTGGTGTTCCTTGGCTTGTTGGCACCATACCAGTCTTCCTCTGCCAGTGGGACCCCAACCTTCAGCTCCATAAGGTCGACCTCAGCTCCAGTCCCTTGTGGATTGCCCTTCTAGGTCTCCCTCTTCACTACTGGAGCCAAGAATGCCTTAGTCAAATTGGTTCGGTCATCGGCTATCCCCTTTATTCCGGCGCTCGCACTATGATTATGAAGATGGATAGGCTCACCTTTGCAAGGATTGAGCAACCAGCCAAGTACGATTGGCTCCCTCCGCATTGCATTCATTGTAAAGTGTTCGACCATCATTCTTGCAGCTGTTCTGGCAAGGCTCCTCTCCCCTCCGCTACTATTGACACCCCCGTTGCTGGCCTAGCAACCTTGGCTTCTTCAAGGGACCTGGATGCTCCATCTACTTTGATCACCAGCTCTGCAAGTTCTCAGTCTGCGCCGTCTTCTTTAATCACAAGCTCAGGGGATCCCTCGGTTCCTGCTTCTTCGCCTTCAGACAGATTTCCTGGCTCTGTTAGGTACCCTGCCCCTCCTCAGCTGTCTGGCCTCTCCAGACCTCCCAGCAGAGGAAGGGTGACATCTCGCCACCGCCACAAAGGTTGCCGCCGCGAACAACCGGCCTCTGGTTCTCCTCCGGGCAGAAAGGCCCCCTCGTTCCCCTTGCCTGAGACACCACTGTCTCCTTGTGATGCTGCAGTTTCTCTGGCTTCGACTGCTCCCCAGGCAGCTTCTTCTCTCCTTGGACCTCATCGGTCAACCTCTTCAACTTTTTCGAGTAGCGTTGCTCCCATTGGTCCGTTAGTGCCTCAGGAGACTGAAGCTTCCCCAGCTAGTGCCACGGAATCCCTGCAGATCAGATCGCCTTGTCGCTCCTGGATTCTAAGCAACGTTTGTTTCTCCAAAAGAGGCTCTAAAGTCTTAGCCAGTTTTACACCTTACCTGGCTGCTTCGATGAAAAGGCCCCTACCTTCACTGGCTTCCTCTGGCGCAGCCGGATAGGGTTCAGTCCCAATCAGCTACCAGAAGCCTCTCTCTTGCTTTGCGCCATACTCTTGCGCAAGGTTAGCTATCCGAAACCCCCCCTTTTCATGTTTCCTCTACTTCTGTTCCCTTTTGCCCCCAACCCTATACCCTTTCTAGCAGATGATCCTCTTTATCGTTCTCTAGATCCCACCTACCCCCTCTTTAACCCAACCCTACCCCTCGCCTCGATAACCTCCCAAACCCTGATCCATCTAACCATCAACAACCTTTGCCGAACAAACCCCTTCCCTCTCTTAACCTGGCCCAACCTTCCACCGAACCGGTCCCATCTTTCTTTACCTATAACCTTCCCATAATAATCCCACCGGCCCACTTATTCACTATCCATCACCCAAACCCTGACCCTACCTTTTTTCCCCCCTTACCCATTCAACTTCCGTTGACCACCTTAACCTTCTTGACTCCACCTCTCCTCCACCCCTTGGTTCTAACACCCTTACTTCCCAAACCTTATCCGCTGTGGGTCCCCTGCCCCCTCTTGGGTCCGGCCAGTTCCCCTCCTCCCCTCTCCTCTTGGGTTCCCCCTGTGGGTTTGTTAGCCCTTTTGCTACTTCCGTCATTGCCTTTTTCCGTTGGAGGTACCAGAGTGTTCCCCCGAAGAAATCGTTGCCCTTCTCCTTTTGGTTCTCCATGTCAGCTGGTTTCTTTTGGAATGTCAGGGGTCTCAATTCCCTGGCTAAACATCAGGTCATCAAATCCCTAATCAAGTCCTCTCACTTAGGGGTGTCAACCGGTTGGTGTCGGCCGGTCTCGGTCAGGCTTAATCGGGCACCACCAGCTTAAGATGTTGCACTGTTCCCGACCGATTATGGAGTCAGGCCTTCAAACGCTGGGCATGGACACGACACCATTCGGTTGGTCGGTTGCCGGGCCATTATCGGGCGTAAGGATGGAGATCTGGCAACGCTTTTCCAGGCCATAATTGGGCTTTAAGGATGGAGATGCTAGCGGGGCTTTTCCTGTTCTTCGTGGTCTCCTTAATGTTGATCTGTGAGATGAATAAATTCCAATATTCATCTCATAGATCAACACAAGATTTCCATAGACGGTGAGTTCCAGACATGAAGCTTTTGGTATTTTGTCAATAGAGAAATAGAGAGGAAAAAGAAAAAAAATAAAAAATAAAAAAATCAAACCTTTAACAACAGCTGAGGCTGCGCCCTTGAGAGACAGACGAGATCCATGGCAAGAGAGGGGAAGGTTTCAGGAAGGAAAAGTGAAATGAGAAATTCTGATTTCTTTGGTTTTAAGTAAAAACCATATGGAAGCCTCGACGATAAGCTCACGAAACGAACTATGCTTCTAGGATTACATTTTGAGGAGCTTGGCTTGAAGATGTTGAAACTGCTGCGGCTGATCTTTTCGGAGACTTTCAGAGTTTCGAACCATTCGGTGGAGAAGAAAAAAAATAAGGTTTGTGAAGTAATGGGTTAATATTTTGTGTCACTTCAATCGGTAGAAGTCGCCATTGATTATATAAATATGTCAGTGAAATCATTAATTTGATCAGTCCATTAGCCATTATATTTATATATATATATATATTATAGATCATGCCAACAGAGTTTAATTTCTTATATTGAAAAAATCAATTGAAACTGCTGCGGCTGATCTTTTCGGAAACTTTCAGAGTTTCGAACCATTCGGTGGCGAAGAAACAAAATAGGGTTTGTGAAGTAATGGATTAATATTTTAATATTTTATGTCACTTCAATCGGTAGAAGTCACCATTGATTATATAAATATGTCAGTGAAATCATTATTTTGATCAGTCCATTAGCCATTATATTTATATATATATATATATATATATATATATATTATATCGTGCCAACAGAGTATAATTTCTTATATTAAAAAAATCAATTCGATGACAAGTCTAGGTTTCGGTCAGTCGGCCGGTCTCCCATTCTGCACTGGGAACAACTGATTAATAATCGGTCGATCTTGAAGCCCGGCATGTTTATAAAAAGTCGTGTCGGTCACGGTTTTTCATCGATCGGTATCGGCCGGTTCTACCGGTGCGGGTCTGTAATTGACACCCCTACTCTCACTCATCCTTTTGCGCCCTTCTTGAAACTTGTGTCCTCCAGGACAATGCTACTCGCATTGCTGCCTCCTTAGCCCCATCCTGGTCCTTCATCTCCAACTACAACCATTCTCCTAATGGCCGCATCTGGGTCCTCTGGGACCCCTCTAAACTCCACATTTCCATTTCTCATTCCTCCCCCCAGCTCCTTCACCTCTATATTTCCCTCCCTAACTCCTCCTTTTCTTTCTTCCTTACGGTGGTTTATGCCTTCACCTCTTATCAATGAAGCTTGGCTCTCTTCCTTCCCTCACTCCCATGCTAATTTTCTCCTCCAGGGTTTGTCTGATCAAAACCCTTGCCATTTTTCTTATTCAACAATATTCCTCCTTCGGTCCCAAGCCTTTCTCATTTGTTTGACATGTGGACTTCCCATCATCTCTATCTCCCCACCATCCTTTCAGCCTGGAGCTCTCCCGTCTAATGCCCCTCCCTCCCCCCTTATTGCATTTTCCAAAAAGGTTCGTCTCACCAAATCCGCCCTCAAAAGCTGGAACTCTTCCACCTTTGGTATTATCCCCTCCCGCGTCTCCTCTTGTCGATCCGACCTTGCCTCTGTCCAATCCCGCATCCAATCAGATCCTCGCAACCCTTTGCTGGCCGAGGAAGAGAAAAAGCTTTCTGAGGAGCTCTTTCCTCTCCTCCCAAGAAGAAAGCTTTCTCTGCCAGAAATCCCGCATCAAGTGGCTTGGGCTAGGAGACTCTAACTCGGCTTACTTTCACTGCTCTTTAAAAGCCAGGTTGAACTCTAACTCCATCACCTTGCTCATTGCCTGGGACGGGTCCCCGCTTTCCTCTGTCCTTGACATTAAGTCTAAAGTTGTTTCCTTTTTCTCCTCTCTCTTCAACCCTCCCCTCCCCCCTGACCTCATTAATAAATTTGCTCCCCCTCCCTGGCTGCCTATCTTCTTGCCATCCCTTCTAATGATGAAATCACCAAGGCTATTCTGTCCCACAAATCCAACAAGGCTCCTGGCCCTGATGGCTTTAGTATGGGATTCTTCTCCAGCTGTTAGGACTCTATTAAAGAAGATCTCATTAGAGCTATCCGTAGCTTCTTCTTTAACCCCAGCCAGCTTGCCCAGATCAATTAGACTTTTCTTTGCCTCATCCCTAAAAAAGATGGAGCTTCCTCTTTGTCTGACTTCAGGCCTATCTCTCTTTGCAATATTCTTTACAAGTTAATTTCTAAGATCCTTGCTAACAGACTCCAACTTGTCATCCCCTCCCTGGTAAGCCCCAACCAATTGGCCTTCATTTCTGGCAGAAGCATTGCGGACAGTATCATTCTTTGCTTCGACATTGTACGGGGTTTTGACCGCAAATCCCACTCGCCCGCTGCCCTTATGAAGATTGACCTCCACAAAGCCTTTGATTCCCTTCGTTGGGACTTCATCGGCGACGTGCTTTCTCAGATGGGCTTCCCCCCGCCTTTATCCGTTGGATTCATGCTTGTATCTCCACCCCCTCCTTCTCTGTCATTGTCAATGGTTCCCCCGTTGGCTTTTTTCGCTCCAGCGTCGGTATTCGCCAAGGCTGTCCCCTTTCCCCTTTTCTCTTCTCCCTTGCACTGGAGGTCCTCTCCAGGAGCATTAAGCCAAAATTGACCTTCACCTTATCTCCCCCATCCCCAAATGCAAGAACCTCAACCTCACCCACCTTGCTTTTGCGGATGATCTGATGATCATCTCCAAAGCTTCCCCCTCCTCTATCTCAACCATCATGTCTTCCCTTCACCTCTTTGAGGATCTCTCTGGCCTTCGTATCAACCTCCTTAAATCCAAGCTCTTTCTCTCTGGTAGCATCTTTGACTTTGACATAGATGATGAGCACATTTATGTGTGAAATCTTAGGGCATAAATCATATATTTTACCACATTGGACAGAGTTACTCGGTGTTTTCTTGTGCTTTTCAGGTTTTAGGTGAATTCTTGAGAAAATGGAAGAGATGATGCTAAAGAAATGTTTTTAAGTTGTTTAAAGGTGTTAATGGCTTGAATGTGTAGCCCATCGAGTCAGCTTCGTAACGGTTCAAACGGCACTTGATTCCGATTTGAAACGAAGAAGTTACGGCCGTTTCCGTAACGAAGCGTGAAAATGGTCTATAGGGGTTTATTTGCAATTATTGACAGTCGGCCGGAGATAAAGTCAAGCGAAAGTTCGGATTCTAGGGGCCTTAACGCAATAACCAGAAGTTATATTTCCTGTACCCGCAAGATTCCATGTGGAGGGCTCTAGACAGTCCAACTTCAACTTGAGATATCTTGGGCTCCCGAACTGCAAATTGGACGAAATTTGGGTCTATTTTGGGTGATTTTTCGTAAGGAACACAGTGGTGAGGCCTATATAAGCACCCCATGCTCCACGTTTTCTGAAAGACAGAATGGGTATTTTATTTATTCTTGAAGGAATCCTAGTCATCACCCTTACTCTCTCTCTCCTCCAACTTCTCAAGGGCACTTCTGGAATTCTACTTGGGATAGACTTATTTTGAAAGACATTCTCACCTATGGAAAGTTGAAAAATCAAAGATGCTTTGATTTTATTGCTTGGAGAAGATATCTACAAAGAAAAGGAAGCACTTGTTAGAATTGGAAGTTTACTTTTCTAGAAATAGAAGGTCTATGTAAATAATCTTCTCTTCTTCTTCTTTCTATTTTTTTCCCTTTTTCTTAGGATTCAAGGCATTGTAAAAGAGGAAGGAGAAGAGAATATTCTCTTTTCTTAGGGAATATTTCTCCTATACTTCCCTCTTCTCTCTTCTCTTCTCTTCCCCCTATAAATACCCCTTGCCCTTTGGGTTGTAAGAAGTTAGTAGTTTTAGTTCAGTTTTTAGTTAGTTTCTAGTTCAATTTTAATTCAGTTTTTTAGTGTAATTTTTATTTCATTCACTTAGTGAAATTTTCTCTTCTTTTCCTATTTTTGGCTTAAGTTCTTAGTTTTGATTTCAAGTTCTTAGTTTTGATTTCATAAGTCTAGTTTAATGGTTGTAATAGTTTTAGTTTAAAGCTTCCTAGTCTAAGTTCCTATGTTGATGACAAGACATGGAGATTTAGAAGAGGAAGCCATGGTGAGTTTATTCAAGTATTCAAGCACATCAAGGTATCTCATTCTCTAAACCCTTAATCTCATTCTCCCTTTCCTCTATCTCTCTCTATCTTCTTCTTCTTCTCCCTCTATTTCTTTTATTTTTTTTTATATGGTTGTGGTATGTGGATGCACTTTTATTCCCTTATTTCTTTTTATGTGATTATGAAGTGTGGCTGCGTTTTTATTATTCCTTTCAATTCGCTTTAGTTTGATAAGTTAGATGTTCATGCGTATAGGTTAGATGCTCATGCGTTAGGACGCCAATTTAATCCCTTAATTTTGTTAGATGCTTATGAGTTAGGATGCATTAATTTTCATTAGTTTAATTAGTTTAATTTAACATTTTAATTTGGTCCACTTTGCATTACTTTTAAGTTAATTAAATAGAGTGGCGTATATCTCCTCGTGTTCGACCCGTAGCTACGATTGACCCGTACGCTTGCGGTATTATTTTAACTCAAACAAGTTTTTGGCGCCGTTGCCGGGGAGATTATTGACCACTTTATTTTTTTTATTTTTAAGTAATTCGAAGTGCTTTAGTTTCTTCTCTTTCTCCTCTTTCTTTTTTTTAAAAAAAAAAAAATTTTGAAAACCTCCTCTTGTTTCTTTTTTGTTTCAATAGTGTGCGCCCAATCTAAAGTCCTTCATATGCCCAAACCCAACCAATCTTGGTGCCCCTTGATTCGTTGGGTGGTTTGGATTGGCATGTGACTTATCTTTGGAGGTGACCACTCTTGATAACAAGAAAGCGACATAGTGAGAGCGTTGGAAACATAAACGTATAGTAGTCCTCCACCCTACATCAGAATCCATTTGGAGTCGCCCGTAGGTGGCTCGTGAAGACTATACGGGTTCCCTTGCTGTCAACCTATATGGCAACCTTACAGCTTTGGAACCATTGTTTCAATTTCTGAGGGATAGATGCACTATCTACCTTGGGCTCCCTCTTATTTTTAGTATTTTTTTTTTCTAGTCTTTTATTTTTCTTTAAATTTTTTTTTATGGGAGACCTCAATTTGGGATAGGTGGTTAATTTAGAATAATGGGAGATACACTTCCAAATAAGACTTTGGGGGAAAGATGGACCTATGCTAAGGCAACCATGATTTTGGAGGAAATGTTTAAACAGGTTAGGGAAGCCAAAAGTAGTGAGAAAGAGAACAATTTTGCACCACCCCAGTACAATTTTGCTCCCCAACCCAACTATGGGCTTTCGGAAAATTTTGATTGGTCACTTCCCCAGACAATCCATGTTATGGAAGGATGCCCTAATCTTTATGGGGGTAGCTATGGTGATGAGAATGTGAGTCCTCAATTTCAATACAATTCTTTTGGCACTTCCAATCAGGGGTGGAGTGATCATCCCGATTTTTTGTGGGATCAATGGAATAACCAAGCTGGACCACCCAATTTCCAATATCATGGTCAGTTTGGTCCTCCAATGCCCAACCCTCCATTAAATCTCAATGGGCCACCTCTCCTTGAACCATATCACCAACCCCTTGAGTTTCAGAACATGGGTGAGGAGGCCAGACTGAATGAGCTTGAGAAATACATAGACCGTCTCACAACAAGCCAAAATACTATGGAAAAGCAACTCTCTCAACTGATCACCATGGTACAAGAGGAGGAAACGGGTACATTACCTAGTCAGCCTGAACCGCCCCATCCCCAGTTTAATGATATTGAAAGTCCACCACCCCAATTTGAGGTTAATGAGAGTCACTCCCAACAAGATGCTTTTCATGACAATTTATTTGTTGAGATTGAGTCTCCTAAAGATATTAGTGAAGCGAGGTTTGATGAGCTACCTGAGGAAGTCCACCTTTTGCCTGAAATTTCTGATTTTAGTGAGCCTAGTGAATTTATTGATTTAGAATCAGATTTTCATGATAACATAGAAAGCCAGGAAATTCGATCTCCCCCTCTCTCTTTGGAAAACTTAGATAATTGTCATTTTGAGGATTTCATTGTCTCACATGTTGATTTGTCCAAACCTCCTAGGTTTGACGATTTTATTGAGGAGGACAATGTTAGTCATAATGCCTTTCAAGCATATTTCCATGATCCTTATTTGGCAAACCAAGTTATGCAAAGAGCGGATAGTTGTATTGCCAGGATTGATTTGAGTAAACCTCCAATTTTTTATGATTATTTAGATGAGGTTATTCATAATTCTTTTTATGCTTATTGTGATCCGTTTTTGATTGGTTTTTCAAAGAATGATAGGTGTTCTACATTGCAAACGGGAGAGGAGGGACGAATTTATGGCCTGAGTTTTAATGCCTTCATTTTCCACTGTCCCATGAGGATAGATTTTTCTATTGAATATTTCTCGATTGTTCTTAACTTCCATATTATTTCTCGCTTTACTAAAATTCATGGTCGAGTGTTTTGGTCTAAGTGTTTCTCCATTTATGGCCATGGATTGAGATTTCATTGCTGCTCCTAGCACTTTTTGTAGAGCTCATGACTCTTCATGATTCTCTTTGTTGATTATATCCGGTAAGCCCCTTCATCTCCTCCCTTGACCTTATTCTTTCTTTTATGCATGCATTGAGGACACTGCATGAATTAAGTGTGGGGGGGATGTTGGGCTTAATTGGTGAATTTTGATTGTGACAATAGTTTGGTTTTGTGCATATGTCTCTTTGATTGCAAAGCGAGAGAAAGAGGGAATTAGGTATCCTAGCATATGAAATAATAAAAAATCCCTTTTCAAGGACGGTAATTGGTTTGTATCCGGTGAGAGGGATTGAATTGAAAAATATGAGCGTTATTTCATTTGATGGCTAGATTTCTCTATGTGTTTTATGGACCCTTTGATCTTTTGGCTAGTAGTTGAGACCAATTTGTTTGTGGCAAGGCAAGGCATGAAAGTGGAAGTGAATGGAAAAAAGAAAAAGAAAAAAAAACAAAGAATAGAAAAGAAAGTGGAATTCCATGGGACTAGACAGGGCACTGTGCCTCATGAAGCAGGGTGACTTGATCGAAATTCCTTGGAAGGAAACTCAAAAAAAAAAAAACTCTTGCATCAATGTCTCAATGTCTTATGGATATATGCAAAAAGCGAAGCTACCAAGTATTTGGGTGTCTGGTGTATGCTCCACCATGTCATTCAGAGAACAGTAGTGGAGTAGAAATCGAGTTTGTGGTTGAGAAAAAAACTTTTGCCTTAATGCCTGAAAAAAAAAGAAGTATGGTCAACATTACTCAATGCCTAAGTCTTTGGTTCCATCGATCTTGTGGGGGGTTTACTTGAAGGTGAGTAGTGTTCAGAAAATATGAGGAGATCCCTTGAACTTGATGCATGCTTGTTACTTGAATTGATGTGGGGTAATAAAATTCAAGTGTGGGGGAACCTTGGGCTCCTTGATCTTTAATTGAGCACTTTTTTGGATTATGTGCACTGTCCTACTTATGCCATGATTAAAATTTACATCATTCATTTACAATTGAATTTTGCGTGTATATTCACTGCAAACACTCACGAGACACAACTCGTCCACTAAGGGTAACCTAGGGGTTTAAAGGCTTGTTGCACATGCTAAGTGCAACCGTGATTCCTACGAAAGTGAGTTAGGATTTTCTACATTCTATGTTAGTTTTTGTTTTTGCTTTACTTGAGGACAAGTAACGTTCAAGTGTGGGGGAATCTGATGAGCACATTTATGTGTGAAATCTTAGGGCATAAATCATATATTTTACCACATTGGACAGAGTTACTCGGTGTTTTCTTGTGCTTTTCAGGTTTTAGGTGAATTCTTGAGAAAATGGAAGAGATGATGCTAAAGAAATGTTTTTAAGTTGTTTAAAGGTGTTAATGGCTTGAATGTGTAGCCCATCGAGTCAGCTTCGTAACGGTTCAAACGGCACTTGATTCCGATTTGAAACGAAGAAGTTACGGCCGTTTCCGTAACGAAGCGTGAAAATGGTCTATAGGGGTTTATTTGCAATTATTGACAGTCGGCCGGAGATAAAGTCAAGCGAAAGTTCGGATTCTAGGGGCCTTAACGCAATAACCAGAAGTTATATTTCCTGTACCCGCAAGATTCCATGTGGAGGGCTCTGGACAGTCCAACTTCAACTTGAGATATCTTGGGCTCCCGAACTGCAAATTGGACGAAATTTGGGTCTATTTTGGGTGATTTTTCGTAAGGAACACAGTGGTGAGGCCTATATAAGCACCCCATGCTCCACGTTTTCTGAAGGACAGAATGGGTATTTTATTTATTCTTGAAGGAATCCTAGTCATCACCCTTACTCTCTCTCTCCTCCAACTTCTCAAGGGCACTTCTGGAATTCTACTTGGGATAGACTTATTTTGAAAGACATTCTCACCTATGGAAAGTTGAAAAATCAAAGATGCTTTGATTTTATTGCTTGGAGAAGATATCTACAAAGAAAAGGAAGCACTTGTTAGAATTGGAAGTTTACTTTTCTAGAAATAGAAGGTCTATGTAAATAATCTTCTCTTCTTCTTCTTTCTATTTTTTTCTTTTTTCTTAGGATTCAAGGCATTGTAAAAGAGGAAGGAGAAGAGAATATTCTCTTTTCTTAGGGAATATTTCTCCTATACTTCCCTCTTCTCTCTTCTCTTCTCTTCCCCCTATAAATACCCCTTGCCCTTTGGGTTGTAAGAAGTTAGTAGTTTTAGTTCAGTTTTTAGTTAGTTTCTAGTTCAATTTTAATTCAGTTTTTTAGTGTAATTTTTATTTCATTCACTTAGTGAAATTTTCTCTTCTTTTCCTATTTTTGGCTTAAGTTCTTAGTTTTGATTTCAAGTTCTTAGTTTTGATTTCATAAGTCTAGTTTAATGGTTGTAATAGTTTTAGTTTAAAGCTTCCTAGTCTAAGTTCCTATGTTGATGACAAGACATGGAGATTTAGAAGAGGAAGCCATGGTGAGTTTATTCAAGTATTCAAGCACATCAAGGTATCTCATTCTCTAAACCCTTAATCTCATTCTCCCTTTCCTCTATCTCTCTCTATCTTCTTCTTCTTCTCCCTCTATTTCTTTTATTTTTTTTTTATATGGTTGTGGTATGTGGATGCACTTTTATTCCCTTATTTCTTTTTATGTGATTATGAAGTGTGGCTGCGTTTTTATTATTCCTTTCAATTCGCTTTAGTTTGATAAGTTAGATGTTCATGCGTATAGGTTAGATGCTCATGCGTTAGGACGCCAATTTAATCCCTTAATTTTGTTAGATGCTTATGAGTTAGGATGCATTAATTTTCATTAGTTTAATTAGTTTAATTTAACATTTTAATTTGGTCCACTTTGCATTACTTTTAAGTTAATTAAATAGAGTGGCGTATATCTCCTCGTGTTCGACCCGTAGCTACGATTGACCCGTACGCTTGCGGTATTATTTTAACTCAAACAATAGACTACCTCCTGCGCCTGACTGGCTTTTCCCTTGGGTCCCTCCCAATGAAATACCTGGGCTTCCCCGTCATCCCCGCTCGTCTCTCTAATCACCACTGTACCCCCATGCTTGACAATATCCGCAAGCGTCTCCAGCTCTGGAAAGGCAAACTCCTCTCATATGCTGGTAGGCTTGAATGCATTAAATCGGTTCTCCAATCTTCTTACATTTTTTGGTGCGGAATTTTTTCCCTTCCAAAAGCTACCATCAAAGCCATGGAAAACCTCTTCTGCGCTTTCCTTTGGAAAGGGAAGGAAACCTCCAAATTCCTCCATCCTTTAAGCTGAAAGTCCATTTGCCTCCCCAGATCAGAGGGAGACCTGGGCATCCGTCGTATCCGCGACTCCAACAATGCGGGTATTCTGAAGCTTATTTGGAAAATCTCCTCTAAGCATGACTCCATTTGGGTTCATTGGGTTTACTCCTACTTGCTTAAAATTGACTCCATTTGGACCGTCTCCTTCCCCTCGGATTCCTCCTGGGTCTAGCGCAAGATTCTCCTCCTTCGTCCCCTTACGCTTAGAGCCACTTCCTCTTCTATCTCCTTCTGGCTTGACCCCTGGCATCCCCTTGGGATCCTCTATCATTTCTTTGGGGCCAGATCAGTTTATTCCTCTGGCATTCCAAAACTCGCCCCCCTTTCCTCCATTATCTCTCAAGGTTCTTGGTCCCCCCCGCCTCTCCCAAATTTGGCCTTCCCTCCCCCCAACCCACGCGGATAAGGTTATTTGGCTTCCCTCTTCTAACGGCCTTTTTAGCTTCAAATCAGCCTGGAATTTTGTTAGACCTCCTGCCCCTACCGTCCTTTGGCACAAACTCGTTTGGTTCAAAGGTCACATCCCTCGCCATAGTTTCATTACCTGGAGAACCCTCAGTCTCTACCTTCCCACCAAGCCTTCCTCCTTCACCATAGAATTACTGTCCCCCCTTCTTGTATCTTCTGTTGGAACGGTTTCGAAGACATAAACCACCTCTTCTTTGCTTGCCCCTTTTCATCTACCATTTGGAAAAAAGCCCTTTCGTTTATTTGGCCTCGCTGCAGGATACCCCTCCCCTTTGCTAGAGAGTGGCTCTGGCTGGTCATGACTTTCCCTGGATGTTCTATCTGTGACACTGTTGGTAAGCTAGTGTTTGGTGCCGCCCTTTACCACATTTGGATGGAGAGGAACCTTAGGAGATGGACCTCCAACTCTCAGTCTTTTGATATGATTTGGAAAGCCATCTTCTTTGATGTCTCCTCGAAGCTCAGTTTTCTCCCCCATAGGTCCATTATTGACTCCCCAAGGAATAGGCATATTGTTACTTCCTGGGGCTTAGATGTATCTATTTTATGGCCCCATTCCCCCCTTAACTAGGTCTGGGGTTTGTTTTGGTCCCCCCCCCCCTTTTTCTTCCTTTCTTATTGTTTATTCCCCCTCCCCCCCTTTTTTCCCCCCGCCCCCCTCGGGCTTTGGTAATACAATTTTTATTTACCCAAAAAAAAAAAAAAAAAAGAGCTGAAGGGAGACCATCTAAACAAGAACAAAGGACATAATCAAACCCAAACAACCAATCACCTATATGTAAAATTGACCTTCTTCCCATTAGGATTATAAGGAGGAATGGGAGGGATCATCCAGTTCTTGCTATGATTCTTAGAAGCTAAGGAAAGACTCTCCTGATCCAAAAAGGCATAAGTAGATTCAAATACTCCCCTACCATTGACGTCAAAAGCCCTATCATGCGCATTAGGGGGAGTGGTCACCACTTCCCCATTTCGGATTATCAATTGGAACATCCTGTACCAACTCGGATTGATTCCCCATAGAACACGTATTAGAGATACCTTCATCCATAGGGACCACAAGGGAAGCAGAGGTAGTGTTTCCAACAACCTTGCCTCCTCTAAAAGCCAACGAATTGCCACCTGCACCTTGTTTTTTTCCCTTTATTACCCTTTCTTTTCTTTCCCTTAGAAGAAATCTGATCAATGACACCACAATGCCACCTTCTTCAATTAGAGGGCCTTCCTCCATAATGGGATCCACCCTTAAGTCAACAAACAGCTTAATCCTCTCAGGATCGTTCACTTGAAACACATCCTTAGGCCCAGGCCTACCAGTAGGAGTGGGGTCGAGCATAGTTGAAATAATATGACTGTTGGGAGCTTCCATTTCATTCAACTTATTCACTTGAAACACATCCTTAGGACCAAGCCCACCAGTAGGAGTGGGTTCCAGCATAGTTGAAATAATATTACCGTTGGGAGCTTCCATTTTATTCAACTCAGATTCAAAGTTGAGGGCATCAGACCGGTTCCTATTGGAGGCCAGGTTGAGAGTAACAGAAGGAGCATGTTCAGGCCTGGGAGCAACAGAAGGCAGAGAGGCCTGGAATGAGGGGGGTGCAGATCTGCAGGATCAGCAGCAGGAGAGGTAACACTGAAGTGGGAAACCTCAAGAAAAGTGCTCAAAGCAGAGGGCTGAGGGACCTTGGGCGACGAGGAAGGGTCACTCCCCAGGTTTGATTCTTGCACTCCTACCTGCACCGTTGAAGGAAGGATCCCGTCGGCATGGTTTCTTTCAGACACATCAGAAGCAGACCTCGAGCTTAAACCATTTCTTCGTTCTATAGTTGGCCAGCGAACTTGGTTAGAAGGTTGGGGAGTAGCCTTGGTACAAGAGACCGCAGTGTGCCCGAAAACCTTGCACAAATTGCAAACAGGAGGTTTCCAATTATAACGGACCTCTTGCGAGAAAGAAATACCTGCGTTGTCTTCAACTACGATTGTCTCCGGAAGATCATCTCCTGCATAAATTTTAATACTCAAATGGGCAAAGGCTAGGTGGTCCTGAAGTTTAGTTCTCCTATCCGAGCACAAAGGCCTCCCAATCACCGAGCCCATGGTGCTCAACCCAGTTTCACCCCGCAAATGAAAGGGAAGACCTGGCAGAGATATCCAAATAGGTGTTAGGATCGACACACGACGGACAGAAGCGCAACCAAGAGGAAGAAACACAAGCAAACAAAAAACAACACACAAGATTTACGTGGTTTAGCAAAAACCTGCCTACATCCACGGAGAGATCCTTTGTTCTTCACTAAGAGAAAAAATACAGTACAATCATGGTTTAAGCTTAATCCCAAAACCCAAAGCCAAATCCCTTGTGCACCCTCTCTCAGTAAACCCTATAACAATCCACTCTCTCACACCTCACATCTTGCATGTCCCTTGCTTGTCCCTATATCTCTCTTCCCATTTTAAACCCCCTCAAAATATATAGAGATACAAAGCTTGGCGTGCAAGCATCCTTTCCTTGCATCCCACTCAACCCAGCTTGACCATCAAGCTAACCATGAGAGTCCCAATGCAATAAATGCAAGCCAAAACCCAACAACTCATATGAGTCTCCATGCAATCAATGCGAGTCAAAACCCAACAATGGGGAGGGATTATACATCGATCTGCTTCAACTGAAGGTTTTTCTCCCATTGCTGAAGGATAATAGGTTTCCTAGCCACAAACCAAAGACCTTGTTCCAGCACCCTGGCCATGTCTGAATCATCATAGAATTTGAAAATGAATATCCCATTTTCAAGAACAAAAGAATCTACAGCTCCTTTGGTCTTCCAAAGTGTCTTAGGCGTATCTTTCACCAAATGAAATGGAGGTCTTTTCCCAATGAAATGACCCACGAGAGTGCATCGCCATTTACGGACTTCATCTTCCAACTCTGAAGAGTTCAGTTTAGCAATTTAATCTCCCCTTCACGAGCTGGAGGAGCAAAGTACAGAGAGTGCCCCTCACTCCCATCAGTTGGAGTTTCGAACAAGGAGCTCCAGGTAGCATTCACTGGAGGAGGGGGTGAACCAGAAGGAGAAGAACTCAAGGAAGGCTTATCCAACTCACTAGAAGGCATACTATAGCTTAACTATCTGTCAGTCGACTTCTGGCTATTTTGTTCCTAGAACTAGCTGACAAGTATTTTGGGTCCCCATGACCAAATCCTTGAGATTGGGTCAGCAAAAAAATTTAGGTTCTGACTCACGAAAAAGAGGATGCATGACATATTTTAAGTTTCAATTTTGACTCAACAGCAAACTTGCTGAAGTATCCTAAGCTGCTGCTGTTACGAGATCTGCTCAGAAATTCTCTTACTTCTAGAGTTTTAGCTTCAAACCAACTTACTAGTCATTCTCTCCGGTAAACAGTTACTTACATACGTCTTTATATCGGTTAAAATGTATAATTACTCAAGTTCTTTCCTTGTTCCTACATATTCTATATATATTTGGAACCTAAAAGTTGGTATTCCATCATCAGCTACTTTGCATTTTCTCTAAACAACGAACATATCAACACTGAAATGTTGGATTACTCCAAGCGAAGTAAGAAAATAGATTACTGTCAAGACTGCTTGCCTACTTCTTTCTGCTAGTAGGCATGATTAGAATGTTGGGGATACCTAATTCTCTCTCTCTCTTCCTTTGTCTGTGACTCTGTTTCGATAAGTCAAAGAACTTATCAAGTAGCAGAGGAAACCCCCTGAAAGGCCTACTATACCATATAAGGACAACAACAGCTGTACAAAGGCCACCAAAGCTGAGTGCCAAGCAAAAATAGACCTCCACTCAGAACGTACAATGGGCCCTTGACCCTCTAAATTGTTAACCGAAAGGAAGAAAGTTCTGATGCAGGTAGAGTATAGGATGCTTGTGGGAAATAGTCCCCGATTGGTGAGGCTCTAAAGACAGACCAAAAATTCTATACTGGAATTAGGTTTGACCTGTGGATTCAGACCTGGAAAATAGGTCTGGGTTAGCTAGTAATGACTATAAGGCCCTGTTTGTTTAGAGGGGTTTATGAGGTGGGAGAGTTGTGGGATTACTGATGGAGGTCCCATGTGTTTGGAAAAGTAAAGAGTTGATGGATTACTGTAGCATTCCTTGGGAAAGTTGCAAAATCCCATGTATTTCTTGGAACTTTGTAAAGCCGAGGGGTGGGAAAATTATGGGATTTGCAATGGCATGTCAGCAGATAATGGTAATGATTATGTTCCCTCCATTATCTCAGCATTCCCACCCCCTTGCAAACAAACAGCTTGGGATGGGATTGTTGCAATGCCATGTCAGCATTTTACCACAACTTTCCCACCCCTTGCAAACTATTCTGCTAAACAAACGGGGCCTAACAGAAAACAAGGCTCCTTAGAAAAGATAAAACTGAATCGAAAGAAGAGAGAAAGGGAAATTTGTTCACTATGAACAGTTACAAATCTTGACCATCAAACCATGGGATGTATAGATTTATTTTCTATCATCCAAAATTATAACCATGATCCATTCACTGGAAATAATCAGATTACAACAATATATATAGACCACAACTTCGACTTCGCCCTATTCTAATAAAAAGCTGGTTTTAGACTCTAGGACTCAAATTTGACTCAACTATGACCCTTTTAAGAGTTAAGACTAATTAGATAAAGACTAAATAAACCTAACTCAAATAACAACTATAACCCCTTTGATGTGAGAAAGAGGATCCAGCTGAATTAAATTTCTTCAAAACTCTCTTTTCCCAACTACAAAGTACAAATTGATTAGACTGCCCATCTGGGCTTCTTATAGTTAGGTCATCATGTTAAAAAAAAGCCACAATTATAACACCCTTTTAATTTAAGAAACAATACAATACAACCAACCCATACCACATCATTATGGTTCCTCATTATTAAAAACCAGATCTAACTTGGCCTTCGTAGATATCAATGCACATAAGTCCTTTTCAGGGATGCTCCTGCTTCAGTTTCCTTAGCTCCAACTCCAATAGTGGCACTGTGATTTAAGAGTCACTTTCTTGAATGCACCATATAAGTGTAGCAAGATCAACTGTCATAATCTCTGGCTTCTTGAATACAAAGCATGTGTATCCAGCTAGCCATGGACCTGAGGACAGCTCTCTCAGCATGACCTAACACTTGCCTGTCTCTTTTAGTATTATATCCATCCATACCTAGAAAGTGAACGAACATTAAGAAGACATGTGATTGGAGTGCATTGAACCTGTAAGCTTTACGCGTTTGCTTGCCCCATTTGATAATTTTAAATTTACTGTCTTGCGATTGAAGTTCTTCCTTTGTCATAGTGGTCATATTCATGTGGTTTTTGATATCTATCATTCCTGGAAAGGGGAGTCCAAAGGTTTCAGTTTTGCCACTTATATAACGGGTAGCATTTTTATGATCCATTAGGGGTGGATAAGTTGGATACCATAATGCTTCATTATTTCATTTCACAAGAAGATATTCATGTTGTGGTTCCCTTGCAGGTTTTGGGCACATATGGTGATGTTTTATGTCTTTACATTTTGGACATGCTACACTCTCTATAAAGAATACCAGATAGTAGCTTTTATGAGGTTACATTTTCTTGCATCCGAACAACGTCGTCCAGATCAGTTTACTGTGAGTCAATTTCAGAATTTGAGACTTATTTTGCAATCTATCTCAAATTTCACACATGTCTTATTATTTCTGGATCAACAATCACCTTGGCATAAATCTGCTTCACACCATGATAAGGAAATTTTGAATTTCAAAATTTTTTTTTAATTGTTGGAATTACATTTTTCACTTCTTTGTAGTTTTATGTCTTATGGAATAATTAATGCATATCATACAACAATAATGACAAATATTACCCATTTGCTGATATAAGTTATCTCAAATTGCTGAATGTGTCCTGACAGAGGAAAACCTTCTTGACTGGATCCTGTTTTATTTGGTGCTTGAAGCGATATGTGCTTAATAAATCACCACTAATGGTCATTAACTTTTTTCTTAAATTAAAAAATTGCTATGGCTATTCTATTGAACAGAATCACAAACTAGGAGAAGATTGTGGTCCTTCTCTTGTTGATGCGGGAAAATTCCAAAGACTTGTGGGGAAGCTTATCTATCTTTCTATGACACGCCCAGATATCTCTTATGTAGTGGGAGTTGTGAGCCAATTCATGCATGCCCCCAAGAGTGGCCACTTGGATGTTGTGTATCGCATTCTCAGATATTTGAAGTCCTCTCCAGGGAAAGGACTGTTGTATGCAAGACACAGTCACTTGAGAGTGGAAGGTTTCACTGATGCTGATTGGGTTGGATCCATTACAGACAGGAGATCCACCTGAGGTTATTGTACCTTTGTGGGAGGTAACTTGGTCACAATCACCAAGGCCCTTGCAGTTAGATTTTTGGTTTAGTTAGAAGAGGAGAACAAGATGAGAGGAAGGAGAAGAGATGAGAGGAAGAAGGAGACAAGGAGAAACAATAGAGAGTATTTCGGTTGAATGTCTTGTGTGTAGGAGAGACTTCTCCACACTCTATATTACTTGAATAAAACTAATAACTTATTACATCCATCTCCCTAGGGAGGTAAAAGGTAAAAAGAGACAAATAAGATAAACTACATAATAAGGCAACTAGTCCACAGTCTAGTTCCCAAACTACCCCTGTTACATATCTACCAACAACTTTAACACTCCCCCTCAAGCTGGAGAATATATATCATGCATTCCCAGCTTGCTTAGGAGAGAACTAAACTGAGGAGAGGCAAGGGCCTTGGTGAGGATGTCTGCCAACTGATCACCAGTCTGCACAAAAGGAGTACAAATGCAGCCAGAGTCTATCTTCTCCTTGATGAAGTGTCTATCAACCTCAATATGCTTAGTTCGGTTATGCTGAACAGGGTTGTGGGCAATACTGATGGCAGCCTTGTTGTCACAATAGTCTCATAGGGCCTTCAGTGTCAAATCCTAGTTCCTGAACAAGTCTTTTCAACCATATGAGTTCACACACTCCATGAGCCATAGCTCTAAATTCTGCCTCTGCACTGGATCTGGCTACAACATGCTGTTTTTTGCTCCTCCATGTAACCAAATTACCTCCCACAAAGGTACAATAGCCGGTAGTAGATCTCCTGTCTGTAACAGAGCCGGCTCAATCTGCATCAGTGGTTGTGTCTTGCATACAACAGTCCTTTCCTTGGGGAAGACTTCAAATACCTAAGAATGCGATACATGGCATCCAAATAGCCACTCTTGGGAGCATGCATGAATTGGCTCACCACTCCCACTGTATAGGAGATATCTGGGCGTGTCATAGCAAGATAGATAAGCTTCCCAACCAGCCTTTGGTACTTTCCCGCATCAACAAGTGGAGGACCACAATCTTCTCCTAGTTTGTGCTTCTGCTCAATAGGAGAATTTGCTAGTTTGCAGCCCAACATCCCTGTCTCTGTCAATAAATCAAGAACAAACTTCCGTTGACATATGTTGATTCCTTTCTTGGTTCTTGATACTTCAATTCCTAAGAAGGACTTCAAGGGGCCCAGATCTTTGATTTCAAACTGTTGTGCCAAGTATCTTTTCAGTGTACCTATCTCAGTTATATCATCTCCTATGACCACAATATCATCAACATAAACAATAAGGGCTGTGATGGTACCATTGCCCCGCTTAGTAAAGAGAGTGTGATCAGCTTGGCTTTGAGAATATCCATTCTTCAAACCATGCCTTTGGTGACTGTTTGAGACCATATAGTGCCTTCTTGAGGAGGCACACTTTCCCATCAGCTGAAGGCATCTTGAAGCCTGATGGGGGTTGCATGTATACTTCCTCTTCCAAGTCACCATGGAGAAAGGCATTCTTCATATCTAATTGATATAATGGCCAATCTTTGTTGGCAGCCAGTGATAAAAGAACTCTTATATAGTTATGCTTAGCCACAGGAGCGAATGTCTCCTGATAGTCAATCCCATAGACTTGACTGTACCCCTTGGCAACCAACCTTGCCTTGTATCTCTCCACAGTACCATCAGATTTGTACTTGATTGTATAGACCCATCTGCATCCAACTGGGACACGTCCCTTAGGAAGATCCACCAACTGCCAAGTATCATTTTTCTCAAGAGCCATCATCTCCTCAGACATAGCTTGTCTCCACTTTGGGTCAAGCATAGCATCATTGACATTCTTGGGAATAGAAGCTGTAGAGAGAGCAGTAATAATGGCAATACTTGTAGGAGAAAGAGCATCATAGGAAACAAACTGGGCTATAGGATTAGTACAAGCTCTTTTCCCCTTTCTAACAGCAATAGGAAGGTCTAAATCACATGGAGGAGAAGGGATGTCACCTGACTGAGAAGTATGGACCTCAAGATGTGGATCTGGATCCAAAGAGGACTCTTGGTAGGTCTTCTTTCTTTCATTATGCAAGCCTTCACCTCTCTTGTAGGTAATGTGGTAATCCTTCTCCTTATCAGTACCACTATCAATAACTAAATCTGTATTCACATTCACATCCATAGCCCTGTGCTTTCCAATGTCAAGTGTAAAGGGAGAGATGGGTAGAGGATGAAGGAAATCAGTAACCTATTCACTTCCACAATTCTCCCCCTGAAGAGGATGCTGAGAAGGGGCAAAGAAAGGAACAGATTCAAGGACGGTGACATCCTTGGAAATAAGACACCGACGAGAAGAATGATGATAACACTTGTAACCCTTGGTAGTAGAAGAGTACCTAAGGAAGAGACATTTGAGGGCTTTGGGATCAAGTTTAGTACGTTCAGATTTGTTTACATGCACATAACAAACACACCCAAAGACTTTAGGAGGAAGAGAGAAAGCAGAAGCCTTGGGAGAGATGTCCAAGGGAGATTTGAAAGCAAGAAGTTTGGTAGGCATGCGATTGATGAGAAAGGAGGCAGTGAGGAGAGCAGCAGACCAAAAGGTCTTGGGGACATGCATGCCAAACAAGAGACTATGGGTGACTTTCAATAAATGGCGATTCTTCCTCTCAGCAACCCCATTTTGTTGGGGGGGGTGTCAACACACGCTAGCTGATGGAGAATGCCATTATCAGTAAAGAAGGTTTGGAGGCCACCAAACATGTATTCCCCCCTTTATTAGATCGAACAATTTTGATCCGAGTGTCAAATTGAGTAAGAATCATCTAAGAAAAGGTTTTAAATGCATCACAAACATCACTTTTATGCTTCATAAGAACAGTCCAAGTAGCACGAGAAAAATCATCAAAGAAGGACAAGAAGTAACGATAGCCAAATAAAGAAGTAGTAGGGGAAGGTCACCAAACATCAGTGTGCATAATATGAAAAGGAGCAGTAGTTCTATTACCATGATATGGATAAGAGGAACGACAATGTTTGGCAAACATACACGGTTCACATTGAAAAACGTGAGAAGAAGCAACAGAAGAAAATAAGTGAGGCAATTGTTTCCTCATTACAATAAAAGATGGATGGCCAAGTCGACGATGCCATAACATAACAGACTCCACAGAACTACTATCAGTACGGCCACACACATAAGACTGAGTTGTGGGCAAAAAAGGGTTAAAAAGATAAAGATCTTGCTCTTCACGTCTACTACCAATAATCCTCTTCGTCACCAAATCCTGAAAAAGACAGTGAGAAGGGAAAAATGTGATGCAACAATTCAAAGATTTTGTCAAGTGACTCACAGATAAAAGGTTAACTGTAAGGTTAGGAACATGAAGAACTGAAGTAAGAGAAATAGATGAGGTGACAGGAATACTACCCTTACCAGATATGGAGGATAGGGAGCCATCAGCTATCCTAATCTTATCCTTACCAGAGCAAATGGTATAGGAATCATAATTATGGGACGTACCAGTCATATGGTCAGTGGCACCAGAATCAATGACCCAAGACTGGGCTGCAGTAGAGGCTGAAGTAGAGACCTGTAAAGCTGAGGATGATGAGGAGCTGGCTACAGAAGGTGTAGAGGATGTGCTAAGCTGTGACATGACCCGGCGAACCACTGTTTCCATAAAGGTGGAGTCATCCTGTATAGCATCTGCCTCAGTCATCACAGAGTGAGCTCGAGCTCCCCCTCTACGACTACCACGACCACGTGTGCCAGGAGGACGGCCATGAAGAGACCAACACCTATCTTTGGTGTGTCCAGTTCTCCCACAATGATCACATTTAAACCGATCCTGACCAACTCCACTGGCACCAACTGTCTCCACTGTATTGGCTACCTCTCGGGTAGGCCCCGGGCCTCTACCACCTCTGCGGGTGTCTCTGGAAGAACTGAAGTTGAGGCTGACCTCTCAAGAGAGGATACCGAAGCTGGTTCCATAGCAACACGCCGAGTCTCCTTACTCTGTAAGTAACTACAGACCTCACTAAGAGATGGAAAGGGAGACCGGCCTAAGATCTGAAGCTTGATGGGCTCATAGTCAGGGTTCAGGCCACCAAGTAAAGTGAAGACACGCTCCTTTTCTAGAGTTTGATATACCTTAGCCTCATCCTCTGGGTCCTTCAAGTGGAGATCCCTGTAGTGGTCATATTCTTCCAAAAGGCCAAGAAAGGCATTGTAGTACTCAGAAATTGTCCTATCACCCTGCCTCATGGAGTTAATCTTTTGGTGAAGCTGATAGACCTTGGCAGAGTCACCCACTTTATCAAAAGTTTGTGAAACACTATCCCAGATTGCCTTGGCAGTCTCCTTTCTTATAAACCTTCGTCCAATCTCAGGAGTCATAGAGAAGATCAGCCATGTCATGACTGTAGAATTGTCGGCCTCCCATTGGTCATAGGTAGGTGAACCAGGCTTTGGAGCTGTAATAGTGCCTGTAATGTACCCCAGTTTCCGTTTGCTTTTCAGTGAAAGCCTCACAGAGTGTGACCAGTCCAAATAGTTGGTACCATCAAGCTTCACAAAGGAGATCTGTGTAGGTGTGCTCTCAGAAACAACTGGAGGAGCTGTGGGAGGGGGCTGTGAAGTAGCCGAACCAAGCTCAGATGTAGGTGTATCAGCCATCTTATATGGGAAGAAATACTTGACCATAAAACAGAGAACAAACAGCAGTTGGGGAGTACACACTCAACCCAAAAATAGAAAAGTCCAACACCAAACTGGAATTCCAGCAAGGAGGAACCAGAGAAAAATGGGCAGAACTTCACCCTAACACTGTCCAAGAAGGGGAATCCACTCAAGTCCTCAACTAGAGGTGTCCATAATCATCCCACAAGCAATAAGAAAGTCCATATTACACAAAAAAGCAAAGCACAAGCAACTAGCAGCAGTCTCTGTTTTACCTGGGCAGAACAGATGTTCACAAAACTGAGCTATGCTCAAAAGAACTCAGCAACCAGCAAGAGAGGACACAAGAGGCATGAAGAAGACCCAAAAACGATCTCAGTGGGCTGCTCCATGGTCCAAATACTTGCTGAAATGTAGGCAAAACATGGACTGCAACAGAGAACTGGCGGAAGCCCTAGCTGAGTCTTGGTTGTCTTCAAAACTCCATAGGAACTTCAGAGCTGCTCAAATAACTTCATCCACCATTGAAGCAGGTTGTGTAGGACTCAGATACGATCTTAAAGAGCTACTCCATGATTCAAACACAGCCCGAGAGAAGGCCATACAAGGCCTGCAGCAGGAACCTGGCGGAAAACCTAGATCAGGCTGGGTGAGCTCTAAAACTTCATAAGGGCTTCAATGTAGCTCAAGAAGCAGCATCAATCACTTAAATAGGTTGAAAAGAACCTATTTCAGACTCCTTCACAAGCAGTTTACATAAGAGCCTCTGCCTTGGAATCCCTTATCTTCTCGGATTCCAAAGAGAGGAAAAAATAAGGAACAAGGAGGATGGATACGACTCTCAAACCCTTAGCTTTGATACCAAGTTAGATTTTAGGTTTAGTTAGAAGAGGAGAACAAGATGAGAGGAAGGAGAAGAGATGAGAGGAAGAAGGAGACAAGGAGAAACAATAGAGAGTATTTCGGTTGAATGTTTTGTGTGTAGGAGAGACTTCTCCACACTCTATATTACTTGAATAGAACTAATAACTTATTACATCCATCTCCCCAGGGAGGTAAGAGGTAAAAAGAGATAAATAAGATAAACCACATAATAAGGCAACTAGTTCACAGTCTAGTTCCCAAACTACCCCTGTTACATATCTACTAACAACTTTAACACTTGCTTCTCCTCAGTTTAGTATTCTCCTAAGCAAGCTGGGAATGCATGATATATATTCTCCAGCTTGAGGGGGAGTGTTAGAAGTCATGTAAGAAGGGTAGTTTAGGTACTAGTCTTATTACTAGTTGCCTTATTATGTAATTCTGTATTTTCTTCTTTTTTATCTTTTACTTCCCTAGGGAGCTGTATGTAATAGCCTTATCTTTATTAGTGAAGTAATATAGGTGTGGAGAGATATCTCTCACACACAACTCTCTCTACCGAAATACCTCTTCTTCCTTCCTTCTTCTTCTCCTCTTGCTTCTTCAACCTCTTTGTTAGCTATATGGCCAGGGGGTATTCTGGTCCTCTTTCTTTTGTTATTTTATTTATTTCGTACATGTGGTTTAGTCCCATATTGCTAATGTACAATTGTTTCATTCTTCATTATGATTATAAATAAAGATGTGCTTGGGATGACTAAATCATCCAAGCATTCATTCTCTAATCCTATTCTGTTAACATGGTATCAGAGCAGAATTCGAATTAGGGACCCCCCCTTCTCTTCCTTTCTCGATTTCAGCCTTCTCCCCTCTCATTCGCAAGTTTTTTTCTTCTCCTTTCCCCTTGTTCTTCATTCACCCCTATTAGGACAGCGCTGATGAGGTGATCAATAGATCCAGTGGCTGCCCTCCATTACCTCATTCTATGATCAAGTTATTTGATCGATAGGGACAATTTCAGCTCCAGTTGCTGCCTGCGATATTTGAAGATTCTGTTTTTTGTGGACTGCTCTCACTCCCTTCCAAGGAAGCAATCTACATCATTGAAGACTCAAGAACTGCAGCAGTATTTACTATTCTGGATTAGTTCCTATCTCCACCAAGTTTGAAGACATCCTAGGTCGATTATTCTTCCACCAAATCAGGGTTTTTTCAAAACCCTGAGCATTATCAATCTAGGGTTTGCAGGTTCTTGTTGCGGCTGATATTTGGCAGAGTGATTCAGCATTACTAGAGCACCACTCGATCCTAGTTTCAGCTCCATCTGCTGAGATTTTGCTCTTCTTCTTCCCTACATCGATCTCATCAATTTCAGGGTTTTTTCCAAAACCCTGTAAAAATCGATCTAAGGGATTTACTTGGCTACTGTTGCTGATTTTTGGAGATCATTGTTCTACCACTACCAGCAGGCTCTCCTCCAATTTTCAGCCCTTAACTTGGAGGATTTCTTGGGTTTTTCTTCACAACAGCCCCCTTCTGCGATTTGGGCTTCTCTACTGTCTTCTTGGGTGACTCTGTAGATTCGACTGCTACTTCTGTTGGTGATGGAACCAGCAAGCCAGATTGTCACACTTTTTCTCCAAATCCAATCAAGTTAGATGGCAGTAATTATTTGCTTTGGTCTAGGTCTGCATCCTTTGCCATTGCTGGCAGTGGCCTTACGGGTCATATTCGGGGCACTACTGTTATGCCCACTGAGGTTGGAGCTGCTCAAGACAAGTGGCTTGCCAACAATGGAGTTCTTATGTCCTACCTAATTGGTTCTATAACTATAGATCTGCAGCACAATTTTCTTCTCCTTGACACAGCCTCGGAAATTTGGGCTGCTTGCAAGGAAACTTACGGACAGCTTGGCAATGATGCCCAGGTTTATGAACTCAGGAAGAAGGTCCTTCACACTACTCAGGGGGAGTTGACAGTCTCTAAGTATTATGCTACTTTGCGCAGCCTTTGGCAGCAACTGGACAACTTTTCTGACTTTTACCCAAGTATAGCTGCTGATATTACTTCTTACAAACAACATATGGACAAGATCAGAGTATATGATTTTTTGGCAGGTTTGAATGTCGAGTATGATCAGATTCGGGTTCAGGTGTTGGGTCATAAGCCATTTCCCACACTTGAACAGTCCTATGCCCTGGTCTCCTCTGAAGAAAACCGTAGGGCTGCCATGTTGCACCCTCCTATTACTGACAGATCGGCACTCTAGGCTGCTACCCCTGCCACTCCTGCACCTAGTGGCACTGCTTCTCTTGGTGATTCTACTACTGGGTCTATTGTTTGTGAGTACTGTCACAAACCTTACCACACCAAGGAGAAGTACTGGAAACTTCATGGGAAACCGGCTGACTGTGAAGCTAAAAGGGCTGCCAAGACCAAGACAAAGACTAAAATCAAGGCCCATCAGACTGAGACTGTTACTGCGGCCCCTGCTACTGAACCTGGTCTATCCCAGGATGATCTATAGGCACTCCTTCGTATGCTGAGGTCTTCCACTGCTGCTGCCTCTACTACATCAACTACTGCCAATTCTTCTGCTACTTCAGGTTCCCACTTTGCCCGGTCAGGTATTCCATTTGGGGGTCATTGTGCTTCTGTAGCTTCACATCCTTGGATCATAGATTCTGGGGCTACAAATCATATGACCAGTTCCTCTGGTTTGTTTCATAGATATTCTCCCACTTCTGGGAAAGACAAGGTTAAGGTAGCTGATAGTTCCATTTCTTCTATATCTGGAAAAGGAATCATCAACTACACTTCCTCTCTTCCATTAACTTCTGTTTTGCATATTCCTAATTTTACTACTAACCTTCTTTCCATTAGTAGTATTATTTTTTATCTTAACTGCAAAGTCACTTTCTTCCCTTCTCATTGTGTGTGATCTGGACTCTGGGAAGACGATTGGATTTGGTAAAGTGCACGGTGGGCTATACTTGCTTGATGATGGTTACTTCTCTCTACCGCTATTGCCTTCTCCACTACACCAAAACTTCATGGTCTCTTTTGAACTCTACCAGTGGCACTCTAGGTTAGGTCACCCCCCTTTAGGAATTTTAGCACATTTATTTCCTAGTTTGGTCACCCTTCGTACTAAGGATGATTTTTTTTGTGAGGCGTGTGTTCTGGCCAAACAGACACGTTCAAATTATCCTATTTTAAGTAAAAGGAGTTCTTCTTGCTTTCAATTAGTGCACTCTGATGTTTGGGGCCCTAATCGTAAACCCTCTATTTCTGGTCATCGGTGGTTTGTCTCTTTCATTGATTGTCATTCTAGGCACACATGGGTGTATCTTTTGCACACCAAAAATCAGGTTTTTTCATGTTTTCAGCACTTTCATAAAATGGTCCAAACTCAATTCTAGGCTACTCTCAAAATATTGAGAAGTGATAATGGGACAGAGTATAAAGAATCACAATTTTAAAAATATTTAGCTGACTATGGAATCATTCATCAAACTAGTTGTGTTGATACCCCTGCCCAGAATGGTGTGGTAGAAAGGAAAAATCGCCACTTGTTAGAAATGGCCAGAGCTTTGATGTTTGCGAAAAATGTCCCATCTCAATATTGGGGGGATGCGGTTCTTACGGCGGCCTATCTCATCAATAGGCTGCCCTCTAGGGTACTTAACTCTCGTAGCCCCTCTGATATTTTGATTGGTAATTCCTCCTTTATTGTGCCTCCCAAGGTGTTTGGTTGTGTGTGTTATGTTAGAGATACCAAATCTCTAGGCAAACTTGAACCTTGGGGGCTCCGTTGTATTTTCTTGGGTTATTCTCCAACCCAGAAAGGCTATAAATGCTACCATTGTCACACCCCGGCCCGGTTATTAAGGGCCAAGTGTGGCGGGATATCTCTCGACATCCAACCAATCCCCAAGGATCACAAGTGCAGTACCCTATTCACAATCATCGCTCACGATACGCATAGAGGCAGCGGAAACAATTTAATTAATAGAGATAACATCATTAGTAAGAGAAGTCTAAATGATATTTCATTTATATAAATGATAAGGCTTGTGATACAACTATACAGTTCTCAAAGGTAGCACAGAGTAAAAGTATACAATAAACTATTCTATAAATATATAAAGCATTTATAAAGCATAAATGAGTGGGGAGGTAGCCTGGACTATCAGGCCAAGATCAAGAGGTTGCCCAATCATCACGTACGCACGAAGTATCGTGCACTTCAAACTCCAGCGCCGTAAATCCAACATTAGAAGTAACTAAATAAGGATATCCACAGGGGTGAGCTCTCAACTGAGCCCAGTAAGGGGGGTACAAGCATACAAACACAATAAATCCATGATGCATGTATAAACTAACATGTTCCTAAAGACGATACTAAGTCTCATGGGTATAAGTACTACTACTAGTGGTAGATGCTAACCTCGGTCCCGGAACTAACCTTTCGGTCACCCGAGCGAAACCATTCTACCACGCTGAGGACCCGCCGTTCCGGAACTAACACATCGGACCCCGACAGACCCCCAAATGACCAACCCCTGCTTTTATTCCCACAATGGAATTAGGGACCCGCTAACATGGGACAGAAGATGGCATCCCGAACTAACACATCGGTCTCCGTGGGTTGTCCAACACCTTTCCCCCTGTTGGTAAGGGGCGCAGTACTGGGTAATGAATATCAACCTAGCCCAGTGCAGTCTAAACATGATGAGGCAAGCATGATCTGAGTTATAAATTACCGAATTCCATCATCATAAATTCACATCATACAAATAATCAATGCAAATGCAATGTAGTATGTCTTTGTGTAACCTATTTTACATGCAGTCTAATGCAGTAAATAAAAGCTAGAAAACTACATGCTCCAGGTATAGAGGTAATGATGTATGAGCATGGCATTCAACATAAAGTTGAAATTAATGTGATAAACACGCAGGAAATTAAGGTCGAATCCCCTTACCTGTAATTGTAGCTAGCCTAGGTGAATAAACTCCAATAGGCAGGCAAGAACAGACTAAGACAATCCTAAATATGAGACAAGAATATTATAGATTAGTTATAGAAGGAATCCTAGGTCAGTTACCCACCAACAATCCAACAAACCGACTAGAAAACAGTAGAAACAACCCTAAACAACATACCAAACACCATGCAATAGGTTCTGGGATGGTCCAAGGTCAAGTCCCAAGGGGTATAGGTCATAAGGGCACAAAAATAGGAGAGCCGGATGCGAGACTTCCAGGGAGCCGTCAACCGCCTCTCCGGCTCGCAACAAGATCCGGTCGGTGTCCGAATTTGGGGTTTTGCTTGATTGGCAGATCTTTGCATGTATGGCCCAAATTAGGAGTTTTAACATTAATTCAAGGTGGGTCAATCTATTTTGGGTTCCAATTTCATACTTAGTTAGTTAATTTAGGAATTTCTTCAATTAAACCTAAATTTCTTAGCTAGGGTTCATGGACTAGTTACTGGGAGCAGAAATTGGGCTTATTAGAGGTACTGCCATGGAGATTCAGGCATAACTGAACCTAGATGGCAGCAGGACAGCATTATAAATAGTAAAATCTATAAAAGTCGAGCTCAAATTAGAGCTTTAATGGCAGGTATTTACTTGGACAGCACCTAGGCTATACTAGGATGAACTTAGGGGAGATTTAGAGCAGTTTTAGAAGAAATTTAGAGGAAAAGAAGGTAATTACAGCAAGGGATTCACTAAGGCTTACCTGAAACTGTAATTGCAGCCTTCTAATGGAAGCTTTAAGCCCGAAATTAGGTGCAAGAGATAAGCCTTCAAGAACAGCCTCTAATCCCTCTTCTTCTCTTCTCTTTTCCCTTTTCTTTCTTCCTTCTCCAAGCTGGAACGATTCTGGTTCCTCTTCTCTTTGTTGGTGAATAATGAATAGTATAAAGAGGGTTATATTTATAGAAACTTAAGCACTAAGGGGCAGAATGGTCATTTGATCATAAATTATTTCTAAAATTGATTCTTTTGTATTTATTACCTTATTCCAGCTACAGAATGATGTCATGCGACATCAGGGATGATCCGGATACGGTAATCGCCTGGAATTACATTCCCCATCGGGAATCGGGTCCCAAGAGACAATTTTACTAAAATACCCTTCTAACCCTATTTGTCGTACAAAACGTTATATAAATATATTTTAAATTATACTTGCATTGAGTTTAATTAAGGGGGAGGTCCTGCAGCCTATCCAGCCAGCAGACCCGACACAGGTAGCTCTGGTGCGGGGTCCCTCAAGGTAAAAATTACTATTCTGCCCCTAATACACTAATTAATTAAAAATACAACATATATACATATAAAATGGGGTTCTTACCTGAGATTCGGCTTAAGACAGAGAGAGGCTTCGCAGGCCATCAATCCAGCATGCCACGCTTATGTGTTGTCTTCATTAGACGCCTCGGACTCATTTAAGGCCACGGTAGTTGGGTGATCGAATGCCTTCTGAGATAGGTCTGAATTTCTTAATCAAGACGGCCCACAAATTAGAGGCTAGTATGGGCAAAGTTGAACCAGAACTTGAAATCACACAGATTCCAAAAGTTCAAATTTATTATGAAATTTGACCGGGTTTCACAACCATCCCCCTTTCCGCCATACCGTGGTTAGTATGAATGTTATTTTCCATGAGTCCCTTTCTTATTATTCTTCGCTACCTCTTCAGGGGGAGAGTGCTGGTGAAGATGTGGCTTTCGAAATTCCTTTACCTGAGGTGCCTCTGGCTGCTGCCCAGCCATCTTTACCACCATCGGCTGCTGTCCAGCCCCCTTTAGCACCCACGGCTGTTGCCAAGCCCTTTTTGGATGCTGCCCATCCTACTTTGGAGACTGCCCAACAACCTCTGGTTGTTCCTCCCTCATCTAATGGGAATCCTTTACAGGGGGAGACCATAGAAAATAGTGTTGTTAATATTCCTATTCAGGGGGAGCTGACTCCAGTCCAGAGAGCTATTGGTGAATTTCAGAAGAGAATTGACAACTCCAACATGATCACCTATATATGGGGCAGATCCACTAGAGGGCAGTTGCATCCCACTGTAGCACCAGTACCCATCCAATTGCCTGCTCTAGACACAGATCCTACATCTCCTGGTAATCCATCTCCTTCTGACTTACCTATTGCACTTCGCAAAGGTACTAGGACTTGCACTTTACATCCCATATCTCATTTTGTTTCTTATAACTCTCTTTCTCCTTCTTTTCATGCATTTGTATCTTCTCTTTCCTCTATCTCGATTCCTAGAAAGTGGCAGGAAGCATCTACAGATGGAAAGTGGAAGGCAGCAATGTTGGAAGAAATTAGAGCACTACACAAAAATAATACGTGGGATCTTATGGCTCTTCCTCCAGGAAAAAAACCAGTGGGATGTAGATGGGTCTTCGTGGTTAAACAAAAAGCTGATGGGTCGGTGGATAGGTATAAGGCACGTCTGGTTGCAAAGGGGTTTACTCAGACTTATGGAGTTGACTATCAGGAGACCTTTGCACCAGTGGCAAAGCTCAACACTGTCAGGGTGTTATTATCTTGTGCTGCGAATCTTGGGTGGGATCTTCAGCAGTTAGATGTAAAAAATGCCTTCCTCCATGAAGAGCTTGAGGAGGAGGTATATATGGACATTCCACCAGGTTTTTCTGATGACAGGACTAAAGGCAGGGTTTATAAATTGAAGCGTGCCCTTTATGGTTTGAAGCAGTCACCTAGGGCCTGGTTTGGCAGATTTCATAAGGCTATGATTTCAGCAGGTTACAAGCAGAGCAATGCTGATCACACTTTGTTTATCAGACGGCTTGGTAACAAGGTTACTCTTCTCATAGTCTATGTGGATGATATTGTGGTCACGGGTAATGATGATGCTGCAATCAGGGATTTGAAAATTCTTCTTGGCCGTGAGTTTGAGGTCAAAGATCTTGGTCCCCTAAAATATTTTCTAGGGATAGAAGTTGCTCGATCTTCAAAGGGCATCTTTCTTTCTCAAAGAAAATATGTCCTTGATCTATTGACTGAGACAGGGCTACTTGGCTGTCATCCTTCAGATACTCCTATGGAAGCTACGACAAAACTTAGGGAGAAAGAGGGTGAGCCTGTTGACAAGGGTGCTTATCAGCGGTTAGTGGGCAAACTAATCTACCTTTCTCACACATGCCCTGATATTGCAGTTGCTGTAAGTTTGGTGAGTCAGTTTATGCATGAATCCCTATTCCTCTCATATGGATGTAGTCCGTTGTATTTTGAGGTATTTGAAGTCTGCTCCGGGAAAGGGAATCCTTCTATCTCCTAATGGTCACTTGAAGATTGAAGCCTATACTGATGTCGATTGGGCTGGTTCTCCTAACAGGAAATCTATCTCTGGCTACTGTTCCTTTGTGGTTGGGAACCTTGTCACATGGCGTAGCAAAAAGCAGAATATTGTGGCAAGGTCTAGTGCTGAAGCCGAGTTCCACGCAATGGCACAAGGAATTTGTGAACTTCTGTGGCTGAGAGGATTATTGCAGGATATTGGTGTTGTTGTCCATCTTCTTATGATGCTTTATTGTGACAATAAAGCCGCTATTAGCATTGCTCATAACCCTGTCCAGCATGAGCGTACTAAACACTTGGAGGTTGACCGTCATTTCATCAAGGAGAAGCTTGAAGCCGGCCTCATTTGTGTTCCCTTTGTGAAGTTTACTGATCAACTTGCTGATGTGTTCACTAAGGGGCTGAGTAGCAAGCTGTTTCATCCTATCTTAGTCAAGTTGGGCATGCATGATATATATGCACCAACTTGAGGGGGAGTGTTAGCTATATGGCCAGAATACCGTGGGGGTATTCTGATCCTCTTTCTTTTGTTATTTTATTTATTTCGTACATGTGGTTTAGTCCCACATTGCTAATGTACAATTGTTTCATTCTTCATTATGATTATAAATAAAGATGTGCTTGGGATTACTAAATCATCCAAGCATTCATTCTCTAATCCTATTCTGTTAACACTCTTCTACTTCCCTCACTAACAGCCGTAATCTGAAACTCAACTGGGGGTACATGAAAAGTTGACGCTTGACCTTGGTTTGCTCTCTTTTCTTCTATATACACTACTTTTTCTTTCCCTTTGGCTTGATATGGGATTCTTCCATTGTAGCCAAGTCCTTCTTTGTCTTGAGGTATCTTTTGTGGTGTCCTACGAACAACATCTAAGGATTTAACCTTTGGTGAAGGTGAGGTAGGCCGACGTCAATTTCTCATTTTCCTCTTCAAGTTTAATAATGTGAGCATGCAATTCATCTACCTTATTATGTAGAGAGATAACTTCTCTTTCAAGATTAGTATTGCTTATTTCTAGTCGTCGACTAGCTTCATACAATACTTCAAATCCTCTTTCAATATCATTCTTATCAATGTCATCTGTGTCTAAATCATTACTTGCATCACTATATTTAGAGGCTGAAATATAACCAAAGGTTACCTCATCATTATCTTCCTCTCTTTCTTCAATATTTTCCATAAGTGCTAGAATGCTTTTCTCCTCATCGGATTCTTTTTCTTCATCATTAGATTCCTAAGTGGTTTCAACAACATAGGCTTTCTTCTTTTCTTGCAGTTTAGGACATTCGGTTTTAAAGTGACCTGGCTTTCTACATTCAAAGCATACTTGTTGTTAGTGGAAAGAGTTTTGTCCTTTGAGGAAGTTTTACCTTTTTGTTCTGTTGAGGAGTGTCCTTTGATGAATGATCTTCCTCCTTTTCTCTTGAGGAAATTTTGAAACTTTTTAGTTATCAAAGACATCTCCTTATTAGAAAATGTGATGTTATCCTCCTCTTCACTTTCGTCATCAGACATATTTGTCGCTTTGAGTGCAATGACCTTCTTTCTAGGTTCCTTTGTTTCTACATACTTCTCATCTTCATTTAATTCAACTTCATGAGTTAGTAGAGAACCAAGTAATTCATCCATACTCACCTTGTCGAGATCCTTGGCCTCCTTGATTGCAGTTACCTTTGGTTTCCACTTTGGGGGCAACGATCTAAGGATCTTCCGCACATTCTCGGATTTGGTGTATACTTTACCTAAGCCCTTCAACTTGTTTATGATGTTAGTAAATCACATAAACACATCATAAACCACATAAACATGTTAGAAATATTCTCATTTTCTAAGATCTTAACAGTTCATACTCATGCACTAACTAGTCAATTTTGGATTCTTTGATTTGTGAGGTTCCTTCATACGTCAGTATAAGTGTGTCCCAAATTTCTTTGGCTGTTTCACACTTTGCGATCGTGTTAAATTCCCCCTCACTTAGTGCATATTGTAAAAAGATGATTGCGTTAAAATTATATTGAGTCTTATCTTTTTCCAAGAGAGTCAATTCATATGTTTCCTTAGGTATGATCATACCTTCCACATCCTTTGTGAATGTATATGGTCCATGTTCTATAACATGCCATATATCCAGGTTATGAGTACAGGTGAGGTTTCTAAACCATATTTTCCAATAAGGAGAGTTGTCTCCATTGAATGTCTAGAGACATTCAGTCCCTCTAGGTTATTAGCCGGAAATGAGCTCATGGATCTTTAACTCAATAGTTTGAGGTCCTGCTCTGATACCAAGTGTTGGATATCCTAGGGAGAGTGAATAGGTTATCTTAGTGGAATATGCCCCTTTTTATGATTTTATTTAATTTACTCATGATAAGAAACAATAGGCAATATAAAAATAAACAAAAGAGACAAGAGCATTTATACTTTATAGTGGTTCAACTCTTTCAAGTGTCTACATCCACTCTTCTCAACCTTGAGAGAATTCCACTAACTTTTTCCATTTCAGTACAATAGGTGGGGAAAACACCTTTACAACTCTTTTAACCAGGATAAGAGGATCCTATAATCTTTTAAGGATAAGAGAATCCCTTACACAAACCTAAGTACAGTCTAGGCAAGTGAAAATACAACCTTGCTCATCTAGAATCTACCCAACTCAAGAGCAAGAGACAAAATGAATCAAATAAAGAGATAGTGTTCCCTAGACAAGGAGTGTGCCAGTTACTCAGAATAATGATATGCAATATGAGTGTAGGAATAGTTGACCTTTAAGAGCTCTCCTTAAGATATGAACTTTAATAGAGCAAGGTCTGGAACAAGGAAGTCAAACTATAATGATTAGTGAAAGAACTCATTCACTTCAATAATGGCATAAAGAGCTCCGAACTGAATTTTTCACCTCACAATAAAGTGTTATTTTATTTTGGACTTTAGTGATGATGAAAAGGTCTGACATGTCTGGTATTTATAGGCATTAATTAATGCTCAAAAGACATGTGTCAAAATAGCTCAAACGGCTAGTTTTTGGCTCTACCGCTCTACCACTGGCTTGAACCGGTCAACAGCTGAATATAACCGTTGGGACTAAGGCTTGCCTGCCAGTCGATGTCAGGTCGACCACTAGATCGACCAGTGGGTGTGGGGCGACCGGTTTGGGCTACCAGTTGGAACCGGTAGACCTTCTGTTTGTACCGGTCTATCGGTGGTCTGTCTTGTTAAGAATAGTAGTCAGGGGTATATTTGTATATAACCACATCTTTTATATGTTCTTTATGACATTTGTATAAGGCCAGGTGATGCAGATTCATCACCAAATAGGGCTTGTTTCATTGGGAATAAGTCTAGGGTTGGGTTACATACATGTTGGGCCTTTGATCCCATGGGTTTCTAATGTAATAGGCCACTTTTATGGGCCTAAAATATGGGTAAATAGGTTGCATACGGGATTAGCTCCCATACTTAGTTTTATTTCCATACTTAGCTTTTTATTTGGTGTTTTAAATTGAACCAGTTCAACCAATGGTTCAATTTAAGTGATTTTATTAGTTTTTCTTTTAGTTGTTTAGTTGGGCTGGATTATGACTCTATTTTGAGTCTATTTCAGTTTCCTAGTCAGTTTAAGCTAGCTAATAGGTTAGGGATAGGATTAGGCCTTTCCTTTGTAGTGTCTAAGTCTATTTTTGAGTCTTCTATATAAGTTTGTAAGGGAGGCCAGCATTGAACACGAATTTGATTAATGAAAAATCTTTTGTTTTGCTGCCATAGCTGCTACTGCTATTTGTGAGTGTATATCCTTGTGGATCTCAAGGTGGATAGGGTTGGTGGACTCCTGCGACTCCTTGCATCGTGAAGATCAGGAGGTTTTCTCACAATTGCTCAAGCTGCTGTTGTTGGGGATCTCTTCAAACCAGTAAGCTACTTTAATTTCAGTTATTCCCTTCTACTTCTCATCCTCTAACCTAGACCTACCCTCATTCCATCGATCCCAATCAGATCATTAAACCAGCCTTCCATCCCTCTCCATTAAACCTGCAACAAGTAAGATGTTCTGCAACTATTCTTCTTCCTTCTAGAAGGTCACATACAAGGTGATTTTTGAGATCTACCAAACCAGCCATCCGATTGAACTCAGATTTTCACCATACCTCTATTAACCCTAATTTGGGAAGTGATTCAAATTTGACCTAATTCCTATGGCCTAATTTGAATATATTCTCATATTTCCCATTCTGCCCCTGCCACCATTAAAGCACAGTGTCAGACCTTCAACCATACTCGATTCTGATTTCATGCTCAGAATAAATAGTTGATTTCATGACATGGTAATTCTGAAATTAGTAACCTAATCATATCTCTTAACCACTGTTAGCAAAAACGCGTTTAAAACTTCGTTTTAAACACGTTCCCGTTTTTTACCGTTTTAAACCCGTTTTGCCGTATGCTTCCCAAACATACGGTAAAAAAGGGCAAACGGCAAGCATTCCCGTTTTAAACGCGTTTAAAACACGTTTAAAACACGTTCCTGTTTTTTTGGCGTTTTTTAAGACCTTGGACTTAACTGACCATATCTCTCTCTCCCGAACTCTGATCGGCTTGATTCTTTCACCGCCGTAAAGATGACTCCAAGGACTACATTTTTCATGGTATCGCCTTGAACTCAAAATCAATGCATGGATACCGGAAATAGAAGCATGTATTTCAAATAACAATTCCTCAATTTATATGAGAATAGTGGCGTTTTTTTGGTTCCCTTTTTTTGAAATATAAACGTTTAAAACCCGTACAGTCCGTTTTCCGTTTTTTACCGTTCTCTGTTTTTTTGACCGTTTTATTTGACCGTTCGTTTGTAATTTTTTACCGTTTAAAACCCATACCATAGAACTCCATTTTATTACCGTTCCCCTTTTTGCTAACTATGCTCTTAACCCTAGTTCCATTACCCTTTTACCATAATACCCTCCATAACTTCAAATCTGTCCATCAGTTTCAAACCAAACTTTCAGCATACATCCCTTACATCGTTATTGACACTCGATCCAAGTTTCATCAGACCCCCACCATCCTAAACCCTAAAATCCCCTTCTCCTACTTCCATAAGGAATTGTCTCAAATAACCTTATCTTAGTATCCAACTCATCTAACCTACTTCCATTCACTCAAACATCATAAAACCTATACCATTAGACTTCCCTACACCTGCCTATCATTACCATATAAGACAACCCTAACCTAAACCTAACTTTAACCCTAATTTTGACCTAAAACCTTAATTTTGCCTCCATTGAACCAGCAGTTCTATAGATCCTAGTTGAACTGGCTCCTAGTAGGTCTCCTACCTATCTAGGACTACATTACCAGGGGCCTCTGTGTAATTATCTATTCTTTTCAATATAAACTAGTTTGTCTCTAGTTTGAGACACAACTCTTATAACTCAAAAATCGTGTTTGCTCTCTTGGAGTTTTTCTCTCTTCTTCGTCTACTCTAAAACCTAACATGGTATCAGAGCATATTGTTCCTGGAGTTTGAAGGTGATAGAAGGCTAAGAGTTGGTTTCTTCTCTTGGTTATTGTTGGAGTTTGAAGAAAAACCTAGGGTATCTTCACAGATCTGTTTCTCCCTTGTTTGGAATTCAAATGGAGAGCAACCAAGTGCTCTAGTTTTGTTTGGAAGTCCTCCTTCTTCCCATTGTGTCATCTCAAGTCTCTTGGAAGCATCTAAGGGGCAGAAGTGCTTTTCGGCCAACATTGTTCTGCCAGTTTTTCTGCCAGCCTGTGTGCTTGATTGGAAATAGCTCTTCAATAGAGCTTTGTTTGGGAAATTTTTTGGGCTACTCAGTCTCGGTTTTTGGTAAGGAAGGTTTCTCCTTTTTACTCCGCTGCTGTTTGATGACCGTGTGAGGTTCTACAAGCCTTCTCAAGTTTTTTTGTCATTGTTTTTCCCTATATTTGCCTGCTGTTTTTGAGACGAAGTTCTTTTGCTTGAGGGGCTGTTGTTTGGACCTTCCAAGTGTTTGATTTAAGGTCAAGATGAGTGATGAAACTGTTGAAACAGCCTTGCCTTCACCTTTGATGGGTGACAAAAATGTTGAAACAGTCTTACCTCCACCTATTTCATATGAGAACCTAAATATCCAACTTCCCATTGTCAAGCTTGACAACAACAATTACTTGGATTGGTCACGGTCTATGAAGCTGATTCTTTGGAGTCGAGGGAAGTTGGGGTACATATGTGGGAGCTTTAAGACTCCCCCCTCTACTGATCCAGGGTACTCCAAATGGGAAACCGAAAACTCCCTTGTGATGACTTGGCTTATTTTTTCGATGAAACCAGAGATTGGAAGAAGGTTTATGAGCAAGGAGACTGCCAAAGACATTTGGGATAGTGTTGCTCGTATTTTTGATAGAGTGGGAGACTCTACAAAGGTATATCAACTCCTCCAACAGATTGTTAGCTTGCGACAGGGTGATAAAGGTATCTCTGAATACTATAGTCTTGTTGTGGGGCTTTGGGAGGAGTATGACCACTACAGAGATCTCCAGTTATGTCCTGTTGATGAGCCCAAAGTACATCAGTTGTTTGAGAAGGAGAGGGTCTTGTTCCTTCTTGGAGGTCTTAACCCTGACTTTAAACCTTTAAGGGTGCAGATCCTTGGCCGACCGAGTCTTCCCTCACTGGAGGAGGTGTGTGGTTATCTACAGAGTGAGGAGACCCGTAGAGGTGCTATGGAGACCACTCCCACTGTTGAGCGCTCTGCTCTTGTTTCTTCTATTCCTCAAGACCGTACTCCCCCCACTAAGGGAGCTGGCAAGGGGAGATTCTCCTGTGACTATTGTGGCAAGCCTGGGCACAAGAAAGATTTTTGCTGGGATCTTCACGGGAAACCACCCTCTGTTTCATCTGGGGATAGAAAGGACAAAAGAAGAATGGGCCGAGGGCCCATGTTGGAGTTCATGAGTCTGATTCATCCTCTCTCTCTAAGGAGGACATAGCTGCATTTCGCCGGATTGTAGCCCACATGGATGGTTCCTCCTCTGCTACTACCACTACTTCGCTGCTCTATAGGTCTCTACCTCCGCTGGCACCACTCCCTGGGTCGTTGACTCCGGTGCCACTGATCATATGACTGGTAGGTCTCAGCTTTATGATTCCTATTCTGTTTGTTCTGGGAAAGACAAGGTAAAAATTGCTGATGGTTCCCTCTCTTCCATTTCTGGTAAAGGAGATGTCCAGGTTACTCCATTTATACCTTTGAAGTTTGTCTTGTAAGATTTCCATAAAGGTGGGCTAGCATAGTCCCACTTTTGTCTTTCATGTTCCAAACTTTGCTACTAATCTCCTTTCAGTTAGCCAATTGACTAAATCTTTGAACTGCTTTGTCACTTTCTTTCCTACCCATTGTCTCTTTTAGGATTTGGTGACGAAGAGGGTGATTGGCAGTGGACGTGAAGTAGATGGCTTATATGTTTTGGACACATGTGTCTCCCCTGTTGTGACAACTCAATCTTATGTGTGGGCAAGATGGCGGACGGACACAGGAAGATATTTTGCTTTGGCATCGTCGTTTGGGACACCCTTCCTTTTCTATTACAAGGAAACTGTTGCCACATTTATTTACCTCTTTTCCTGTCAATCATGTTTTTCATTGTGAACCTTGTCTTTTTGCAAAAAGTTGTAAGATAGTTTATCCATCCACTGGTAATAGATCTATTTCACTTTTTCACATTGTTCACACTGATGTTTGGGGACCTTCTCCCATTACTTCTTTGCGTGGCTTCCGCTACTTTGTCTCTTTTATTGATTACTTTTCTCGAGTTACTTGGGTTTACCTATTGAAACAAAAGAGTGATGTCTATGCTGCGTTTAAAAGTTTTTATGAGTTGGTGTACACCCAGTTTCAAACTCGTATTCAAATTGTCCGTTCTAATAAAGGTGGGGAGTATATGTATGGTGGTTTGGAAACCTTTTTTTTAGACCATGGCATTATCCATCAGGTGGCCTGTGTTGATACCCCACAACAAAACGGGGTTGTTGAAAGAAAAAACCGCCACCTTCTGGAAGTAGCTCAGTCTCTTTGGTTTACAATGCATGTTCCAAAAACCTTTTGGTCTGATGCCTTACTCACTGCTGTATTTCTTATTAATCATATGCCCTCCAGTGTCTTGAACTTCAAGGTTCCTCTTGATGTCTTACCCTCCCTTTCTTCTTCTTTCTCTCTTCCACCAAAGGTGTTTGGTTGCATTTGCTATGTACATATTAGCAAATCTGCCCGCACTAAATTGGATCCTAAGGCCCTGAAGTGCCTCTTTCTTGGGCATTCCTCTACCTCTAAAGGATACAAATGTTATCATCTTCCTACCCGTCGGTGGCTTCTCTCAAAAGATGTCCATTTTTTTGAAACCATACTGTATTTTCAGTCACCTCTTCAGGGGGAGTGTTCATCCCTTGGTGGTGAGGTTGAAGAGGTTCTTGCGTTTGTTCCCTTTCTTTCTTCCTCTCTTGTTCCTATTCCTCCTTTTCAGATTGACAAGGGAAAGAAAAGTTCTGTGGATACTGTTGTTGAGGGGGGGAGCCTCCTAGTGTACAGGTGAACGGAGAATAGGGGGAGCTGCTGGTGTATACAAAGAAGACCAGCCACAATCCTTCTTCATAGCTTCCCATAAAGAAGACCTGCCAAAATCCTCCTTCGTCTCCATCCATTGAGACAGGTATACCTTCCTCTACTTCTCCATCCTCAGACCTAGATCTTCCCATTATTCTTCGCAAGGGAACATGGGCATGTACTAATCCTATTGCCAAGTTTGTTTCCTATGATTCTATCTCACCTACAGGTGTTGCCTTCACTGTAGCTATCTCCTAGATATCTATTCCTAAGAATGTAGCAGAGGCTATGGCTGACCCAAAATGGAGAGAAGCAATGAATACAGAGATGGTGGCTCTTGAGAAGAATCACACTTGGGATCTTGTTGAACTCCCAAAAGGGAGAATTCTTGTTGGATGCAGATGGGTATTCACAGTCAAGTTCAAATCTAATGGTATTGTGGAGAGGTATAAGGCAAGACTTGTTGCTAAGGGTTATACACAGGTGTATGACATTGATTATCAGGAGACCTTTGCTCCAGTGACCAAGCATAATTCCATTCGTGTACTTCTCTCAGTGGCTGCAAATCTTGATTGGCCATGGTACCAGCTTGATGTAAAGAATGCATTCTTACATGGGGACTTAGAAGAAGAGGTCTATATGCACTTTCCTCCTGGGTTCAAGCATCCTGGTGGCAATGGAAAAGTGTGTTGTCTTAGGAAGGCTCTTTATGGACTTAAACAGTCTCCTAAGGCTTGGTTTGAGAGGTTTAGACAAGCTATCTTACAGAATGGGTACACTTAAAGTCAAGCCGATCACACCTTGTTTACACAAAGGAGGGACAACACTATTACAGCTCTCATTGTATAGGTTGATGACATTGTAGTCACCGGAAACAATGAGGCTGAAATCTCAAAGCTTAAACTTTACTTAGCTCGACAGTTTGAGATCAAAGATCTCGGTCCATTGAAGTATTTTCTAGGGATTGAAGTTTCAAGATCCAAGCAAGGAATCAATGTTTGCCAAAGGAAGTTTGTCCTTGATCTACTTACAGAGACAGGCTACTTAGGGTGCAAACCAGTCTCCTCCCCTATTGATCAGAATCACAAACTAGGGGAAGATTGTGGTGAACCTCTTGTGGATGCTGAAAAATATCAGAGATTGGTAGGCAAGCTAATCTATCTTTCCTTTACCCGACCTAACATAACCTATGCTGTTGGAGTGGTAAGTCAGTTTATGCATGCACCCAAGATGGGACATCTTGATGCAGTTTACAGGATCCTCAGATATTTGAAGTCATGCCCTGGAAAAGGTCTTCTCTTCTCTAGAAATGGTCACTTAAGGATTGAAGCATACACTGATGCTGACTGGGCTGGATCTATTTCTGATAGAAAATCCTCCTCTGGATACTGTACCTTTATTGGTGGAAATTTGGTCACCTGGAGAAGTAAGAAGCAACCTATGGTGGCTAGGTCGAGTGCAGAGACAGAGTTTAGAGCCATGGCTCACGGAGTGTGTGAAATCTTATGGTTGAAGAAACTTGTCCAAGAATTGGGATTTGAGACTGTTAAACCTATGAGCTTATATTGTGATAACAAGGCAGCCATAAGTATTACCCACAACCCAGTTCAACATGACAGGACAAAGCATGTTGAGGTTGACAGACATTTTATCAAGGAGAAGATAGAATCAAAAACCATTTGCACTCCTTTTGTGAAGACAAATGAACAAGTGGCCGACATCTTCATCAAAGGACTTAGCTCTTATCACTTTGGTTGCTTGTTGGACAAGCTGGGCATGTATGACATATAGCACCCAGCTTGGGGGGGGAGTGTTAAGAATAGTAGTCATAGGTATATTTGTATATAACCACATCTTTTATATGTTCTTTATGACATTTGTATAAGGCCAGGGGCCTCTGTATAATTATCTGTTCTTTTCAATATAAACTAGTTTGTCTCTAGTTTGAGACACAACTCTCATAACCCAAAAATCGTGTTTGCTCTCTTGGAGTTTTTCTCTCTTCTTCTTCTACTCTAAAACCTAACATGTCTTTGTCTTTGTTAGGAACTTGACTGACTCTTATCCCAACATATGTTAAGGTCTCTAAGGCCTATATAAACACCTCCTAAGGTCTCTAAATGTATATGCATGAATGAAATGCAATTTTATGTGATACATCATGCAAAGTGTTCCTATGTGATCTAAGTGTACGCGAACAGCTTTGTACACATGGGTGTCTTGGGTCTTCACTTGAATCTTCTTAGGTGATGTTCTTCAACCTTCAAACTTCTTTCAATCTTTATTTGTTATTTTGAAGTTTTAGCATCTATGACTTTGCCTTGTGAATCATGGGTCTTCACTTGAATCTTCTTAGGTCTTGAGCTCTCACAAAGTGTTAGTATGGTCATGTGTTTGTTACCATCAAAACTATTATAAGGGATTAGATATGAGAGTGTATTTTCCAACAAAACCTGCAAGAGAAAAGGAAATGCGAGAGAGAGAAGAGAGATTGCAAGAGAGGGAGAGAAAGGGAGATTCGTGAGTAGGTCGATTTAGACCCACACGCCTCTTAGTTATACATTCATATATAGAAGCAAGATGGTTATATTCTTCTTTACCAAAAACATGGTTATATAATTATATTATGGCTTAACTGTCAAAAAAGTGTTACTGTGTCTTAGAATGCTTCTGTCTCCACATTTGTGGAAAGAAAACATGCTGGAAAGTGATGGATGCCAAACAATTTGAGTCATTATAGAATGAATTGATGTGAGTCATTATAGAATGAATTGACGTGACTTTTAAAGTTACAACAAATAAGCAAAACTATTGGTTCATGTGGGTAAGCATCGGCAGATGGAGTAAAACACCATCCGGTTTTCAATATACATTAGGATAGGATGCCAGACTATATGACTCATTGGTAGGTAGTTAAAATGACATTCCACATGGCTGTGATTCTCTAATTACATAATTTGGGAAGTGTATTGGTACACGCTATTCAACATTGACACATTGAGACAAGCCCCACTATTGTTGGCAGAGACCTCATAATGTATTCAATAAAAGAGCAGCCCAGTGCACGAGGCTCCAGCTACTGGCAGGGTCTGGGAGGGGCAAATGTACGCAGCCTTACCCCCTGCTTCGCAGAGGAGGCTGTTTCCAAGTTTTGAACCCCCTATTCATAGTGTATTCAATGAACTTTATTATTATGCTTATGTAAAGTAAGAGCTTGTTATACACCACTTAGTCTTGAAACTCTTGCACACATCTCCTGTTTCTCTCTCTTCTCGCAGCTTCCTTCGCCTACATTGGGTTTTCTTAGCTTTTCTGGATGTAAAATGGCCCCCAATTGTTTTTTTTCCAATCTACAAGTTAATCCAAATTATTTTGGGCATAAATTCAGTTTTCCAAATTTAAATTGTGAGCATTGAAAAAACTACTTAAGTATAAAATAATTTTATATTTTAATACATAACAGGTTTCACAATGCATTTTAAATTGTAAGCATACAAGCCAACTTCCACTCCTTCCCAAACAGAATCCCATACTTTCTGGGAAGGCAGTAGAGAATCATATGATGCAATTTCCTCTTTCTTAGCCCACATAATGCAATAATTAGGAGTATCCATGCCCCTCAAGATTTTCTTTCCCGTCCCATGTAATGTGATAGTTAGGAATAACTTTGCCCCTAGAGATTAAGTGGTTGATAGTAAGAATTTTACCCAAAGTTGATGTCCTTCCAAAAAAAAAAAAAAAAAAAAACCTTGGAAGGTACACCTTCACCCAAACAGATTTAGTAGGTAAGTTGTAATTCAATCATCTACCAAAATTTAAGGTGGGATTTCCCCAAAAATATTCCATTCGCTTCAAGAGCCCAAACACTTCTACCCAGAGACTGGAGAAATCTGAGTAGTGCAAAGCATACTGACCAGGCTAACAACAGATTAAATTTACCAGTCATTAAGAGCTCCATGCAAGGAGATGTGCCGGGTGGCTTATGAAGAGTAGCTCACATCATCAGCAACACAAGCCTGTCAGTTAATGCCAATACTGTATGTAACAGGGAGTTCTTTTTAATGCAATCTGAAAACCCAGATTAAGGATCTCAGATGCAAGTAGGCCCAATAGTCAAATCTGTAATCAAATCTGAGATAAAGGAAGCAACTGCGTTGTCAAGGGAAGAAATAAGATTGATGGAAGGGCAGGGAAGAGAGATGAGATCGATATTCTTGGGAGAAAGAAGAAAGAAGAAAGAAGAAAGAAGAAGAGAATAGAAGAGAAGAGAAGAGAAGGAATCAGATTTGGGACACCAATCCCGCATGCACTGCTCAACAGCACTAAAACTCTTTAAAAAAACTCGTATTCTTTACTCAAATCATCTCTAATTGATAGGGGATGTATTACATATATATAGACCTTCTAAAATTCCTAATTTGACTTATAAAAGGAACTCCTAATCACTCTAATACACTCAGTAAAGTAAATAAACTCAAAACAGAATTCTATCTAGCTATTAAGTATCCTAATCAAACTCAAACACTCAATTTAACTACTAATCCTGTGTACTAACACTATCCCCATTTTATAGGCTTATAAATTAGGCCCATTACATCAATAAACCCAAAAATAAGAAGCCGAAGGACTATAGAACCCAACCATGGACCAAAATAAAGTTTTATGACCCAATTGGACAATCTTAACTTAATCACTTTTAGAAGAGTATTTTTCCAAGCACCGATATTTAGTCCAAAATCCCAGTCCATTGCAACAACCCACATTGTACTTAACATACTCTTTATATGTGAGAAAATGCATCGTAATACTCTTCCATATACTTTCACCTCGTATCTCATGTATAGTTGTCAAAGTGTTGCCTATGCGATAAGGCATGCCTTGATGCCCAAGGTGGCCAGTCACCTTATGTTTCAAGGTGTCCATAAAATGGGCTTAGGATATGAAAAAATGCGGGGAATGTTGAAAATACACTAGAAATGTGATGCTCAACTTTGGTGCCTTGGCCTTGCTTAGGTGCTGTGGTGCCTTAGCCTGGGATCGGCTCACCTTGGTGCCATGACAACTATGACCTCTCCTGACCTATTTGATATATATAAAAAAAAACCATTTTCTTATTCAAGACATTGCTTTTATCTTATCTTTGTAATCTGTGCGTGATAATACATCATCAATAATGATTGGTTATTTGTGTTGATGAGTTGAAGTGTGGCTCTACATATTTTATTTTTCTCTTTGTTTGAAATTCATAATGACTAATATTTTTGGCTTACATCTTGATTATTAAGGCCTTGAAATTTTTATTTTTTCTGGATTCATTATGCACTGAATAGACCACTTTTCTTACTTGGGGTTCTTAGTTTTATCTTTTCTTTCGATTAATTTTAAGGTCTTGGACAGGTCCTGGTGAGAAATGTCCCTCCAGATCCTGATGAGTCGGTGAGCGAGCATGTTGAACATTTCTTTTGTGTAAATCATCCTGATCATTATCTCACCCATCAGGTTTGTACAAAATACAGAAAGTTCAATTGTTATCTTTGAGATGGGCAAAGGGATAAATTACAGGCAGGAACAATTAACAATTTTGGATGAGCTGTGCAACAAAATGCCACAATCTTAAGTACTTCCGGTTTCCTTTTAGAGTTTAAATTCCAGTGTTTTGGGTGGAGTTTTCATTTCCTATTTGTCATGGGAATTAGATGGAGCAGATAACAGAACTCACTTATATGATGTCTGTTTGATCCACCTAATCCAACATAAATCATATCTTTTCTACCAGTTTGGATTCTCAATCATTCAAACAGAGCCCTAGCGGAGTCATATTTGGAAGGACAAATGTTTTGCAATTTTTATATTTGATATTGTTGGAGTTCCATTTATTCAAAATCAACCTACCATGACTTTATTATCTTCACCTGTAGGTTGTATATAATGCAAACGAGCTAGAAAAATTAGTGGCAGAAAAGAAGAACTTGCAAAACCGCCTTAACTACTACCAAAATAAATATGACAGAAATCCCACAAAAAAACCAGTGACAAAGGTAATTTTCTTACTTGGGAGAACCCCCTTCCTATTTTTCCTTTCTTTTGGAACCATATGTTTTTTCCCCCTCGAAATGGTTCTCTTTGCTCTTCGTTTATTATTTAAGTCATTAGTTCATCATCTCATACAAGTACTCCCCATTTATAGACAGGTTTTTGGGGCCTTTGGGGTGATAAAGTGGATGCAATTGACTTCTATAATACAAAGATTGAAGAGGCGGCAAAAGAAGTAAGTCTTAGTTTTACGCTGACACGTTGAGTTTTTCTTCTTCTTTATTTTTTTTGGTTAGTAATAAATCTGTTGATGGTTCTGTTTATTAATGATTCAAAGAAGTGTAAATGAGTTTCTTCCAGCCTTTGTTTATCTTCTGAAAGGCCACAACTGAAGCATTAATTTATTGTCCAGGAAGCCATAGAAAGGGAAAAGGTCATAAGTGATCCTAAGGCTATAATGCCTGCAGCATTTGTCTCATTCAGAACCCGATGGGGGGCTGCTGTCTGTGCTCAAACCCAACAAACACGTAATCCAACAATTTGGTTGACAGAGTGGGCTCCTGAACCACGTGATGTTTATTGGACTAATCTCGCAATACCATTTGTTGAACTCACTATACGGAGATTGATTATGGCTGTTGCACTTTTTTTTCTTACATTCTTCTTTATGATCCCTATTGCATTTGTTCAATCCCTAGCCAACATTGAGGGGATTGAGAGGGTTGCGCCTTTCTTAAAGAACATAATAGAAAAGTAAGTTTACTCATTAAATTTTCTCTCTAATACGTTTTCCTTGTTTTGGTCTCATAAGCTTGTTCTGCCATGATTTTAAATGTTTTTATCGCTTGATGTTTATTAGTCGAAATTTCCTTCAGCTATTAGGGATTTTATGTTATAAGATGGCATTCGGTGAACCAAAATACTTGTATGTAAAAAATGGATATGACATCCTATCTACAGGGTAAATGACTACTTGACTTTCTGATAACTTTATATAGGTAATATTTGCACCACAAGGGCTGAGTAGAAACCTCCATGATCACGCACAAGTTGAAATATGTTTGATTCTTCAAGTTTACTTGATAAAGAAGAATCAAGATATATAACTGCGAACTACCTCATCAATCACCATTCTTAAGAAGTGTTGGATGTCAAATCATGATTTCATATTTGTCCAGCACATCTGAAGCATATAGTGGAAATTGTGTATAAATAACTCACAAAGAACTCTAGATATCAAACATTAATTTGAATGTTGAGATAAAAATGATGAAACGATAATTGTCTAAATAGGCATATATCATCTACTGATGCAGTGCACAAGCAAGGTAAAAATTACCCAGTTCTGTCCTAATGGAATCTACTACTAGATTGGTGATATTTTGGGCTTTATAAACAATAATAAAATCATTATTTTCACCCAAGAAAATAAATAACAAAGGAAGTTGTTGGTAGAATCGTGGGCTAGAAAAGAGAGAATAATTGCTTGTATTAATTGATAGGTAAGCCCCTCTATTTATAATAGAGGAGAAAGTTACAAGAGACTAAAATAGGCGATGTGGGACTAAAACCCACATAGTCGACTTACACTTGATAACATAAAAACTGCCCCAAAAGTACCAGAATACCCCCACGGTATTCTGGAGTACATATTCCAGCACTCCCCCTCAAGCTGGATTATACAAAGAATTAAAGAAAGAAAATCCAGCTTGAACTAAAGAAAAAAGAACTCCATAATAATGCTAACACTCCCCCTCAAGTTGGTGCATACAAGGTACTAATGCCCAACTTGAACAAAAAGGGAAAAAATAAGTTGTAGCAGAATCCAGCTTCAAGACGAACGTAGCTCCCAAATAAACTTTCAAGAACTTGAAAAAATAGATCTTCAAAACTTGGGCAGACGTGATCAGCAATCCGGGACCCGAATGTCTTCCAAAAATGGTAGCTTTTACCAATCTTCTATTGCTGTCCAGTGATGAATCTCTGAATGATAATCTTGAAGATAAGTAACTAGGTTAGCGAGCAGATGAATCAAGCAGCAGAAAAGATCAAGCAGCGGAAAAAATCAACCCAACTGTAGAACCTCATATAGGCAGGCAATCACCAAACATCTTTAATACTTTAATACCAATCTCCCCCTTACGGCAAACTCACCCCAATAACAAAGTAGATACCCATTGACAATGGTGAAAACTCTGATTTTCTATGTTTTGCACCAAGTGTTTCTGCAAGTTCTGCTTTCTGCAATGGCTGCAGTATACTGTACATAATCCCCCCTCACGTGTAGTACACGTGGACATAACAGAGATGATGTAAGTGATAGGGCAAAAATATAATATTCCAGAATCTTCCAAAAGGTGCCAAGGGTAATGGAAAGAGAAGAAATGGCAATTTAGAGAATACCATAAACTTCCAAGGTGGTTATGGGTATATGCCAAAGGTATGGTTTGGGAGGTGGTGAAATGAAAAGAAGCAGTGGGATAATGAACCATGGACAAAGCAACACAGTAATTTACAACATTCTTTCAATCGATTAAACTAATTCCAAAACACCAATCTCCAATGATCAGATCTGAATTAAAAAAAACAGGTCTAATTTGTAGAAGGAGAAGGTACCATTCTGTAAAAACTTGATCGATTTTCACACAAGGAAGTACTAGTGTGCAAAATTCCAAACTATAAATTCCCACATGCTAAATAGAACTGACGAAGATATTTGGACAGCAATGGATGTAAGAAGCTTCAACAAAAAACTTGGATCAGATCTGAATTTGTGAACAAAGCTAGGATCAAGCTCTCAAAGGGAGCCGGATATGAACCAGAAAGGCTTCACATAACTGAATAGGTTCGTAGTTGCGACCAATAACCTTAGAACACACTGTTGTAATCCCAAACAAGCTGATCTCCAGGGTAGTAGATACGAGTCTTCAATAATGAAAGAAATTCGATCTCCAATAGTAGGATACTCAGTCTCAAAAATAGGGCAGCAGTAGTCCACATAAAGGCAGCAGTAACATGTCAACCAGTCATGCTTACAGAAGCCAATCAATAAAACCAGCAATATATGTAGTAAAGCTCAATAGAACCAGCAAATATAAGATAAAGAACCCGAAAGATCCATAGGTAGTTGAAGCAGCCAGCCACATAGGAACAAGTAAAAAAAATAGGTTGATAATTGGAGAAATCGAGCCATAAGAATGAACCTGAATTTTTGCCAAAAAGAACTGATGAATGTTGTAGAAATATGGGTTGAATATTCCTCTGATGGTTATAAAACTCTCCTAAAAAAATCAGCAAGAGTGGACTGCCCTAACCCTTAGATCGATTATAGTCAGGGTTTTGTAAAAAAACCCTGAAAGTGAAGATCAATTGTAGGGAAGGGGGCTTCAACAAAAGTGATGATGACTTGTCAAAGGTGATGTCTTCTAGTAATAGATGCTGACCACAACTGCGGGAATGGATCTCCAGTTCGAATAACCAATCTCCTTGGTGATTGAGAGTTAATCTTCAAGTGGGAGAAACACAAAAAATTGCAGGAAAAATAGGGCAGCAGCTATCTTGGGTAATATAACTTCTTCAAGCCATGAATAGTTGAAGTAGAATGTCCCTCTTGATGGTAGAAACACTTCCAAAAAACTCCAACAACAGCAATCAACCCTAACCCTAAAATCGATATATGTCAGGGTTTTGTACAACCCTGAAAAGGAGGATCGATTGGGGTTAGGGGTCTTCAAACACTTGGAAAGAGGCTAAGACTGAGGTCGAGTGGTCCGTGTAGTTGGAGTAATCATCCCTCCAAAAATCAGCAAAAACTGAAACCTGTAACCCTCATGTCGATTTGAGTCAGGGTTTTAACAGGTACCCAAAAATAGCAGGTTGAGAAGGTTTTGCTGTAAAAAAAATCTAGCCATCAGAAAGTGTCCAAACTTAGGTCGATTAAGGCTTGTAGTAGTAGGGAATCACCCCTAAAAAATCAGCTGCATCTGAAAAGGGAAACCCCAAAATCAATTGGAGTCAGGGTTTTGAAAAAAACCCTGACAAGTTGAGATCGATTTGGGTATGGAGGCTGGAAAAGTTAATAAAAGATGGAGAGAAAGAAAGAAAGGGAAGGAAGACTATGGAATAGGGTAGAAGAGTGCTAGAAAAGGCTGCATAGGGGGCTCCAACAATGGAGGATCAGTCTTCATTAGGTAGAAATTAGATCTCCAAAAATTCTGGACAGCTCCAATATCGCAGGTATGGTTCCAGCAGATTTCGAACAGAATTTTTTTAGTAAAAAAAGGTAGAAAGGGAGGGGGGCAGCAACTAAATCATTGATATACTGTGTTTACCTCATTAGTGCTGCCCCTTTGCAAGATTGAGAGGAAGAAGAACAGAAGAAGGAGAAGCCGAGAAAGGGAGAAGTCGATTGAAGAGATGGATTAGGGTTTTCTTTCTCTTTTTCAGACCTAGATCAACCTGGCTCTGATACCATGTTGGTAGAATCGTGGGCTAGAAAAGAGAGAAAGAGAGAATAATTGCTTGTATTAATTGATAGGTAAGCCCCTCTATTTATAATAGAGGGGAAAGTTACAAGAGACTAAAATAGCCAATGTGGGACTAAAACCCACATAGCCGACTTGCACTTAATAACATAAAAACTACCCCAAAAGGACCAGAATACCCCCACGGAATTCTGGAGTACATATTCCAACAGAAGTGATGCAGATTTATCACCAACTTGGGCTTGTTTTATTAGGAATAAGTCTCGAGTTGGGTTATATACATGTTGGGCCTTTGATCCCATGGGTTTTCTATGTAATAGGCCACTTTTATGGGCCTAAAGTTGGGGTACATGAGTTACATACGAGATTAGGCCTATACTTAGTTTATTTTCATGTTTTTAATGTTTTAAATTGAACCGGTCCAAAGCTGGTTTGAACCATTAGTTCAATTTAAGTGATTTTTATTAGTTTTTCTTTTAGTTGTTTAGATGGGCTGGATTAGGACTCTATTTTGAATCTATTTCAGTTTCCTAGTAAGTTTAAGTTACCTAGTAGGTTAAGGAATGGGTTAGGCCTTTCCTTTTTAGTCTAAGAGTCTAATTTTGAGTCTTTTATATAAGGTTGTAAGGGGGTCAAGTATTGAACACGAATTTGATTAATAAAAATAGCTTTTGCTTGCTGCCATTGCTGCTGCTGCCCTGCTCTGTTGAGTGTTGCCTTGTGACTTTGTGAGTCATATCAAGGTAAAGGGACTGGTGGATCTTCAGTTGACTCCTTGCGTCTTGTAGACCGGGAGGATCTGTTATAAGGGATTGGTGGACCTCCAATCGACTCCTTGCATCTTGTAGATCGGGAGAATCTGTTTCTAGTTGTCTTCAAGCTTCTGCCATTGAAGACCTGCAACTCCAAGCAAGTGTTTAGCATTATTCATCATTCCCCCTTCTTCTCCTAACCCTCTACAACCTACCCTACCACCCCCCTTCTATTTTATTTGAATTCCCTAAACCCTAATTCACTTAAATCTTACTACCTTCCTCATCCACCATTAAAACCATAGATCCATTAGAACCTTAAAACCTGCAACTATTATTCTTCCTTTCTAGAAGGTCACATGCAAGGTGATTTTCGCGAGAATTCTGCCCAGCCAAATCTAACCGTTAGAACCTGCTAAAATTTTGATCGAATCTTCCTCAAACCCTAAGAGAGACTTGATCCAAATTTCAGTACCATCCACCTAACCGATTGTCTGAAATTATACTTTTACCCCTCCTATCTCTACTAGGAAACCTCCATAACTCCAGATTTAACCATCTGATTTAGCTGTAACTTTCAGCAAATATTCCTCTCCACCCTACCCACACTCGACCTAAATATTAAGCCTATTCAACCACCTGATTTCCTACCCTAGATTCCATCATCTTCCACCTTTTAAAACCCTAGCTCTAACTGCTGGCCAAATCCATCTAACCTATTTCTACCCATCCAAAACTCATAAAACCTAGTTCATTAGACTCCCCTAAACCTGCCTTGCTTTACCATATAAGATTCACCCCCATTACCCTAAACGTAGCCCTAATTTTGATCTAAATCCACAAATCTGCCCCCATCGATCTAGCAGCTTACAGATCCTGGTTGTGTTGGCTCCTAGTAGATCTTCTATCTCTCTAGGACTACATTAGGAAGAGGATAGAGTTTACTAATTTTGGGGCAAGAAGAGTTAAATCAAATCACAAATCATGTCACATCTCTTTAGGTTGAATTTTGATGCCCAAAACAAAGGAATTTGAAGTAGTGATTGTAGATCTTTCAAAGAGTTTTTCAATGATTTATAAATCTTTGAAAATAAATATGGGTCAAGGAATTATGGCCAAAATACATTGATAGTATCTTAGGAATTTTTCTATTCATCTGATTTTGATAAGGTCGAAAGGCCTAGATTTCTTTGGATTTTTCTTTCTGTTTAAGCTTGTAAGGGATTGGAGAATTGTTTGATTGAATTAATTATGAGAGAGAGCTTCTTATTGTCCCTTGAAGTGCACCCTTTTTGTCTATCTCATTGTCCAACATAAATCTTTTCATAAGGAACTGCAACCATTAGGTTGTGGGTTCCAAACATGGAAACAGTCTCTCTGCGAAGCGAGGTTAAGGCTGCGTACATTTTCCCCCCCGGACCCTGTCGTAGTGGGAGCCTCGTGCACTAGGACGCTTTTTTTTAAAAATTGTATACAATGAATGTTGTTGAAACAAGTGATGGACGAATTCTAGAGCTTTGTCAGATTCAAGTTAAGAGAAAAGCATAGAAAGTTGTTAGATATATGGGCCAGAATACCGTGGGGGTATTCTGGACCTTTTTCCCTTTGTTAGTTTATTTGTTTTGTATGTGGTTTAGTCCCACATTGCTCATGTACATAATTTTACTGTTTTATTGCTCTTATAAATAAAGAGGTGCTTGGGATGGAATTAATCATCCAAGCCTTACCCTAAGTTCAAGTCTCTCTACATGGTATCAGAGCAGATTTCGAACTAGGGACTGTTCCCCCCCTTCGATTTCAGTTTTTTTTTTCTCTCTCTCTCTCTCTCTCTCCTCTCCCTTGTTTTCCATCCCCATATAGGGCAGCACTGATGAGGTGATCATGCGATCCAGCTGCTGCCCCCATTACCTCAGTTATGCTTTATAATTCTGCTTGATAGGAACCAGCCAATTCCTGCCTGCGATATCTGGAGCTTCAGTTTTTTTGGAGATTGCTTCTACTTCAGTTACAAGGAATCAACTCCTCCTTTTGAAGACCACAACCTGCAGCAGAATTTTCTTCTTATTGGCTCAAGTTCTTATCTCACAGCTTTGCTCACAGATTACAAGACCTCCTAAGATCGATTTTCACAAAACAGGGTTTTTTTCAAAACCCTGACAATTGTCGATCTAGGAGTTTGTGCACTCTTTTGTTTCTGATTTTTTGAAGGCTGATTCTCCACTTATAAGGCACCACTCGACTGCAATTTGGGCTTCATCAGTTCAGTTTTTCTTGAAGACCTCCCTGACATCGATTCTCCACCATCATAGGGTTTTTTCAAAACCCTGACACCTATTGATCTTAGGGCTGCTGCTGCTACTTTGAATCTGATTTTTTGCAGGTGTTTTCCTCCATTATAGAGGCTCCCTCGACTTCTGTTTCAGTCCATTCACTGCAGTTTTTTGGCCCCTTGGTTCCTTCATCGATTTCAGTAATTCAGGATTTCTTCAAAACCTTGACAAAATCGATCAGGGATTTTTACTTGGTTGCTGGTTCTGTTTTTTGGAGACTTATTTCAGGGGCTTCACCTCCATATTTCAGCTTATAACTTGAAGGAATTATTGGACTTCTCTACTGCTGGTATGGGTGATTCTTCCAATTTTACAGCCACCTCGGATCATGATGGCCACAGCAAGACAGATTACCACAGTTTTCCACCCAACCCTATTAAACTTGATGGCTCAAATTACCTCCTATGGTCCAGATCTGCCTCCTTTGCCATTGCTGGCCATGGTCTCACCAGCCATATTAATGGCACTAGTGTTATGCCCACTGAACAAGGACCTGCTCAGGAAAAGTGGCTTGCCAATAATGGTGTTCTTATGTCTTACCTGATAGGCTCTATGACTTTGGATTTACAGCATAACTTCCTTCTTCTGGACACTGAACAAGGACCTGCTCAGGAAAAGTGGCTTGCCAATAATGGTGTTCTCATGTCTTACCTGATAGGCTCTATGACTTCGGATTTACAGCATAACTTCCTTCTTTTGGACACTGAACAAGGACCTGCTCAGGAAAAGTGGCTTGCCAATAATGGTGTTCTCATGTCTTACCTGATAGGCTCTATGACTTCGGATTTACAGCATAACTTCCTTCTTTTGGACACTGCCTCCCAGATTTGGGCTGCTTGCAAGGAAACTTATGGGCAGTTTGGCAATGATGCCCAAGTATATAAACTTCGGAAGAAGGTCCTTCACACCACTCAGGGAGAACTTTCAGTCTCGAAATATTATGCTACTCTATGCAGTCTGTGGCAACAGTTGGACCACTTCTCTGATTTTCACCCTACTACAGTGATTGATATTGCTTCCTACAAGAAGCATGTGGACAAGATCAGAGTATATGATTTTTTGGCTGGCTTAAATGTGGAGTATGATCAGATCCGTGTTCAGGTGTTGGGCCATAAGCCTTTTCCCACACTTGAACAATCTTATGCCTTGGTGTCCTTTGAGGAGAACCGTAGGGCTGCTATGTTGCACCCTCCTATTACTGACAGATAAACTCTTATGGCTGTTGCCCCTGCCACTCCTGCTCCTAGTGGTACTGCTTCTCTTGGTGATTCTACTATAGGGACTGTTGTGTGTGAGCACTGTCACAAACCCTATCACACCAAAGAGAAGTGCTGGAAACTTCATGGGAAACTGGCTGATTTGAAGCTAAAAGGGCTGCCAAGACCAAGAATAAGATAAAGACTAAGGCCCATCAGACTGAGACTATTACTGCAGCCCCTACTACTGACACTGGTCTATCCCAAGATGATCCCAGGATGATCTACAGGCATTCATACGTGTGCTAAGGTCTTCCGCTGCTGTTGCCTCTACTACATCAGCCCCTGCCAGTTCTTCTGCTCGTTTAGGTTCACACTTTGCCGGGTCAGGTATTCCATTTAGAGGTCATTGTGCTTCTGTAGCTTCCCATCCTTGGATCATAGATTCTAGAGCTACAGATCATAGGACCGGTTCCTCTAGTTTGTTTCATAGATATTCTCCCACTTCTGGGAAAGACAAGGTCAAGGTGGCTTATGGTTCCCTTTCTTCCATATCTGGAACAGGAATCATCAACTGCACTTCCTCTCTTCCCTTGTCTTCTGTTTTGGACATTCCGAACTTTACTACTAACCTTCTTTCCATTAGTAGTATTACCCGTGATCTTAACTGCAAAGTCACCTTCTTTCCTTCTCATTGTGTGTTTCAGGATCTGGAATCTGGGAAGACGATTAGATTGGGTAAAGTGCACGGTGGGCTGTATCTGCTTGATGATGGTCTCTTCTGAACTCTACCAATGGCACTCTAGGTTAGGTCACCCCCCTTTAGGAATTTTAGCTCATTTATTTCCTAGTTTGGTCACCCTTCGTACTAAGGATGATTTTTTTTGTAAGGCTTGTGTTCTGGCCAAACAGACAAGTTCAACTTATCCACTTTCAAATAAAAGGAGTTCTTCTTGTTTTCAATTGGTGCATTCTGATGTTTGGGGCCCTAGTCGTAAAACATCTATTTCTGGTCATCGTTGGTTTGTCTCTTTCATTGATTGTCATTCTAGAAACACCTGGGTGTATCTTTTGCACACAAAAAATCAGTTTTTTTTAGGTTTTCAACACTTTCACAAAATGGTCCTAACTCAGTTCCAGGCTACTCTCAAAATATTGAGAAGTGATAATGGAACCGAGTATACAGAATCCTATTTTCAAAAATATTTGGCTGATCATGGCATCATTCATCAAACTAGTTGTGTTGATACCCCTGCCCAGAATGGTGTGGCAGAAAGGAAAAATAACCACTTGTTAGAGATGGCCAGGGCTTTGATGTTTGCATGGAATGTCCCATCCCAATATCGGGGGGATGCGGTTCTCACTGCGGCCTATCTCATCAATAGGCTGCCCTCTCGGGTTCTTAACTCCCATAGCCCCTCTGATATTTTAATGGGTAATTCCTCATTTATTATGCCTCCCAAGGTGTTTGGTTGTGTGTGTTATGCTAGAGATACCAAATCTCCAGGCAAACTTGAACCTCGAGGGCTCCGTTGTATTTTCTTGGGTTATTCTCCAACCTAGAAAGGTTATAAATGTTACCATCCACCTTCTCGCCGTACCATGGTTAGTATGGATGTTATTTTTCATGAGTCCCTTTCTTATTATTCTTCGCACCTCTTCAGGGGGAGAGTTCTAGTGAAGATGTGCCTTTTGAGATTCCTTTGGCTGCTGCCCAGCCTCCTTTACCACCCACGGTGGCTGTCCAGCCTTCTTTACCACCCACGGCTGCTCCCACTGCTGCCCAACCTCTTTTGGATGCTGACCATCCTACTTTGGTTAATACCCAACGTCCTCTGGTTGTTCCTCCCTCACCTGATGGGAATCCTTTATAGGGGGAGACCATAGAAAATAGTGTTGTTAATGTTCCTATCCAGGGGGAGCTAACTCTAGTTCAGAGAACTATTGGTGAATTTCAGAAGAGAATTGACAACTCCAACATACTCACATGTACTAGGGGCAGATCCAACAGAGGGCAGCTGCAACCCACTGTAGCACCAGTACCCATCCAATTGCCGGCTCCAAACCTGGATCCTACATCTCTTGGTAATCCCTCTTCTTCCGACCTACCTATTGCTCATCGCAAAGGTACTAGGACTTGCACTTTACATCCCATATCTCGTTTTGTTTCTTATAGCTCTCTTTCTCCCTCTTTTCGTGCTTTTGTATCTTTTCTTTCCTCTATCTCGATTCCTAAAAATTGGCAGGAAGCATCTACAGATGGAAAGTGGAAGGCAGCAATGTCAGAAGAAATGAGAGCACTACATAAAAATAATACGTGGGAACTTATGGCTCTTCCTCCAGGGAAAAAACCAGTGGGATGTAGATGGATCTTCGTGGTCAAACAGAAGGCTGATGGTTCAGTGGATAGGTATAAGGCACGCCTGGTTGCAAAGGGGTTCACTCAGACTTATGGAGTAGACTATCAGGAGACCTTTGCACCAGTGGCAAAGCTCAACACCATCAGGGTGTTATTATCTTGTGCTGCAAATTTTGGGTGGGATCTTCAACAGTTAGATGTGAAGAATGCCTTCCTCTATGGGGAGCTTGAGGAAGAGGTATATACGGACATTCCACCAGGCTTCTCTGATGACAGGACTAGGGGCAAGGTCTGTAAATTGAAGCGTGCTCTTTATGGGTTGAAGCAGTCACCTAGGGCCTGGTTTGGCAGATTTCATATGGCTATGATTTCAGCAAGTTACAAACAGAGTAATGTTGATCACACTTTGTTTATCAGACGAGTTGGTGACAAGGTTACTCTTCTCATAGTCTATGTGGATGATATTGTGGTCATTGGTAATGATGGTGCTGCAATAAGGGATTTAAAGCTTCTCCTTAGCCGTGAGTGGGAGGTCAAAGATCTTGGCCCTCTAAAATATTTTCTAGGGATAGAAGTTGCTCGCTCTTCAAAAGGCATCTTTCTTTCCCAAAGGAAATATGTCCTTGATCTATTGACTGAGACAGGGCTGCTAGGTTGTCATCCTTCAGATACTCCTATGGAAGCTACTACAAAACTTAGGGAGAAAAAGGGTGAGCCGGTTGACAAGGGTGGTTATCAACGGTTAGTGGGCAAACTAATCTACCTTTCCCACACACGACCTGACATAGCAGTTGTTGTAAGTTTGGTGAGCTAGTTCATGCATGATCCCTATTCCTCTCATATGGATGCAGTCCGTCATATTTTGAGATATTTGAAGTCTACTCCAGGAAAAGGGAATCCTCCTATCTCCCAATGATCATCTCAAGGTTGAAGCTTATACTGATGCCGATTGGGCTGGTTCTACTGACAAGAAATCTATCTTTGGCTATTGTTCCTTTGTGGGTGGGAACCTTGTCACATGGCGTAGCAAAAAGCAGAATGTTGTGGCAAGGTCCAGTACTGAAGCCGAGTTTCGTGCAATGGCCCAAGGCATTTGTGAACTTCTATGGCTTAGAGGATTATTGCAGGATATCGGTGTTGATGTCCATCTTCCCATGATGCTTTATTGTGACAATAAGGCTGCCATTAGCATTGCCCATAACCTTGTCCAGCATGATCGCACTAAACACGTGGAGGTTGACAGATATTTCATCAAGGAAAAGCTTGAAGTTGGCCTCATTTGTGTTCCCTTTGTGAAGTCTACTGATCAACTGGCTGATGTGTTCACTAAGGGACCGAGTAGCAAGCTGTTTCATCCTATCTTAGTCAAGTTGGGCATGCATGATATATATGCTCCAACTTGAGGGGGAGTGTTAGATATATGGGCCAGAATACCGTGGGGTATTCTGGACCTTTTTCCCTTTGTTAGTTTATTTGTTTTATATGTGGTTTAGTCCCACGTTGCTCATGTACATAATTTTACTGTTTTATTACTCTTATAAATAAAGAGGTGCTTGGGATGGAATTAATCATCCAAGCCTTACCCTAAGTTCAAGTCTCTCTACAAAAGTTATAGGATGTAATGTCCCCAAATTTGGACAGGGTATATAAGGTACTGCCCTCATGGGCATTGGTCAGAAACCACCATTCACATTTGTATAATAACCTCTCCCATACATCACATCCATACACAATGGAAAACTTAACAACACTTGGAGCTGGATTTAAGGTTTACACATTATATATACATCTACTGGTGGCAAATACTAAAGTTCAACATAGTTATCAAAAGTTATATTACATCAAAAGATTGTATTATCACATTTTTTTTCCAAACATCATAAGTTCTCATTATATGTCTCTAAGATTAGTGCACCCCTGTAATCACAACCTATAGAGTCTAGAGCTATGCACACCTCTCCTTTGAACTCATCATCTAAAAAAGAAGATTTATTACAGGGATAAGCTAACAGCTCAGTGAGGAAAACATAATACAATACAAACAAATGTTCATGTGCTTCAATAATAGTGTACAAATACAATGTTTTACTGTTATGTCAGGTCTTAACCAATATTATGAAATACCAATAGTACACTATATAGAAGAGGTTAGCCTAGCCTTATGTCAATAAATCAACTCCCAGGAGAGGAATGACACAGCTTGTACTCGTAATCTCGTATCACATACATGATTTTACCGAGTCCTTACCTCGTCCACATACAGGATTTACTGAGTCCTTAACTCGCTCTCGTATCACATATATGATTTTATCGAGTCCTTAGCTCGTCCGCATACATGATTTTACTGAGTCCGTAGCTCATAAGAAACCTCATCCAGTACATAACCCCCTACAAGAAAGGGACGGTATTCATAGAGTCATGTTCGCATAGTACTACTATTGTCAATCTCATTCACTTGATTCACATATCTCGTCCACTTGTTCACATAATTCGTACTCTTGTTCACATATCTCATACACAAATTTATATTTCTCATCCACATGCTCACATTTCTTGTACTCAAACATATACTCATACAACTTGTCATATAAAACCTTAACATATACTTAACATCATATCATTTTAAATGTGTCATATCAAATATTTCAATAAACCTCATATAGCAACACACATACAATTCTCTAAAAAACGGGTGTACCCAGTGTACAAGGCTCTCGCCAGTACGGGTCTAGGGAGGGTCATAATGTACGCAACCTTACCCTTGCTTTCACAGAGAGGCTGTTTCCAGACTCGAACCCGTAACCACTTGGTCACAATGGAGCAACCATTACCGTTGCACCAAGGCCCGCCTCTACACATACAATTCTCTCACATTCATTAATCATGCATACAAGTCAAACATTCAATAATCCTTATCATGCCTATACACTATATTACACATCATAAAACACAAAGCCATGTTCATACATTTCAATATACATCATATATAAATACTAGTACAATTCCCTCACCTTGCTTGTTATAATGATTCACATATTCAATCTGTTTATCGTAGCACCTAAGTCTCTCAGGTCCTAAAATATCAAGCCAAAGTATCATGTCAATACATCTTATAATCATATAATACCTACCATAGTACATATTAATACACCTAATTATTGGGGACGAATGCACAACCACGAGGAAGAACCCAAGCAAACAATCACACACAAGGCAAGAAATTTATTGTGGTTTGGGAAGATTTCCTACATCCACCCGAGAGAACCAGAGATTTTTCACTATTTCCTGATAAACTCTCTACACCACTCTCCACCTCACAAAGTGTTACCCTTTGCTTGTTACTAGGGTTTTCCACATAGAGATGATAAATAGGGAAACCCAAAAACCCTAATCCCCACATAATTACAATTCTACCGCTGTACATGTAATTGACCCAAAATCCGTCCCAATTACAAATACAGACCAATTACAATTATGTGGACCCCCATAATACAAGATACACCCAACCGCAACAATCTCCACCTTGGCTTGGATTCTGCAAACCACCCTGAAGAAGACCAATGTTGATGTCGACTCTACAAACTCCGCCTTTGTCTCTACCTTTCTCCCATGTCCAAATTGGCATGACCCACACCCCCACCCGGGGTGTCATTGCTTGACCGCCATACCCAAACCAGCATGGCCTATACGGCTACACCCCCACCCGGGGTATCCCTAACAGCTCATTGTCGTCGCACGATGTGATGTGGCTCCACCTCTCCTACCGCTGCAGCTTGCTCTAAGAGACACCCGCTTCTTTCTAGACTTCCACTTGTTCATCGCCTAAACCACCTGCAGCCTCTTTCCTCCACATGTACCTCTTGCCTCAGTTCCTACAGGAGCTCCACTTGTTTCAACACTCCCTGCAAGCCTGTACCTTTCCCAATCACTCGTCCCTGCATCACAACCATGGCCCCTCTTGAAACCCTGAGAACTCCACCTTCAGATGAGCATCTGAAAGCTCTTGAATCCAATGTTCCCAGTGAAATCAGATTCTTCCTTAGATCCGACACATGTCTAACCCCAGTTAAAGTTCGCATAACCCCATTAAACATGCGAATCCGTATAGTCCCAATTCCGACGACCTTGCTTTCCGCATTATTTTCCATTTTGACAGTACCAATCTCACATGCATACTATGTAGCAAACTGATCCCTTACTGAACACATATGAAATGAACAATCGAAATCTAAAATCCAATTTGAAGTATCCATACCTGATGATGTAGTGAGAAGAATATCTCCATCATCACTCCAAGACTCTTCCACGATACTAGCAGTGGATGATTTACCTTCCTTCTCCTCCTCCTCTTTTCTATCCTCCTTATATCTTGGACAATTCTTCTTTATATGACCTTCTTCCTCACAATAATAACATTTTATTTTGCGGCCCTTAGACTCGACCCTTGTACTTGTTGAACTCCTCCAGTCTCTCACTTGATTTGCCTCTTCCCTAACCACCACCTACAACCAAGGCACTACCCTCCTCTGGCGCCCCCTCACTGTTATTTTTTCCGTCGTGTCTCATTCATCAACAAAGAAGCAATAACCTCGTTAAGTTTGAGAGTATCCTTACCAAACAGTAGTGTAGTCACAATGTGATCAAATAAATGAGGTAGTGACGCCAACAGGAGAAGTGCCTTGTCCTTCTCTTCGATCTTCACAGCAAGAGCCAACAATTCCGTCAATATCCTGTTGAACTCATCCAAGTGCACCTCAAACTTCGCTCCCTCTAACAACCGAAGGCCATATAGTTGTTTCTTAAAAAACAACCGATTTGTCAACGACCTGGATTTGTACCTGTTATCCAACTTTGCCCAGACTTCCTCTTGATCTGCCAACCCGATGACCTCACGAGGAGTGTTATCCGTAAGATACAACTGGGTCGTACTGTTTGCTAAATCCCTCAACTCTTGCCTACTCAAAGTCCATCTTCTCTGGCTTATCTGATTTCTTCCTGAGAGCCTTGATTGTCCCTTCCCACGTAAGAATATTTTTCACCCGTTGTTGCCACAAGGTGAAATCATAATAGCCATTGAAGTTTTCAATGGAGAAGCTTGAACTCTTCACCGCCATTCGATTTGCCTGATCTATGACTTCTGTACCTACCATCAACTTGAACAAACCGTATTACTGTTGATCTCTGCAAGAACCCACAAGATCTATACTAACGGAGCGTAATCTACCCGATCCGTCACTTCCACTGAGTCTGGAACACCGAAAAACCTTAAGAACCCTAACCTCTGTACCACACCCTCTGTACAAAATCATAATTCCTGTACAGAGCAAAACCTGTACGGTATTGACTCAGCAAAAAACTTTTTCTTTTCACCAAACTCCTTTTCCTTCCACTACGATCCAAATTTTCTTTCCTCACGATTCCAAAATCTAAACTTAGAAACGTAACTTGAAATCCCGAAATCGTAATTTGGAATTGTACCTTCTTCCTTTCCTTGCACAACGTTGTTTCTTGGATCTTCATGTACCACTTGCGATAATCCACCGAACCCCGCTCTGATACCACTTGTTGGGGACAAATGCGCAACTATGAGGAAGAACCCAAGCAAACAATCACACACAACGCAAGGAATTTATTGTGGTTTGACAAGATTGCCTGCATCCATCCGAGAGAACCATAGATTTTCCACTATTTCTTGAAAAACTCTCTACATTACTCTCCACCTCACAAAGTGTTTCCCTTTTCTTGTTACTAGGGTTTTCCACACAAAGACAATATATAGGGAAACCCAAAACCCTAATCCCCACATAATTACAATTCTACCGTTGTACATGTAATTGATCCAAAACCCGTCCCAATTACAAATACAGAAACAATTATGTGGACCTGCAGAATACAAGACACACCCAACCCCAACACTTACATTATTATATTATAAAATATTATGCTACTCAATAAAATAATATAAAATCACCAAGAACACCTAATATCCAATAAAATATTCATGACCTGCTTGCGGGGTGTTACATAGGAAGCTCCCGTAAATGCATGAATTGTTGGTCCCTAACTAGCAAAAACTGCTCTTACTTGCTACCCTAGTCCTAAATTAGTTGTATAAGTACAAGCTCCTAAATCCATTATCAATTTTATGAGTTGGAACTTGGTTATTGAAAAAATTGTTTGGAGAAGCGATAGATATCTCTAGCAACTCGGTTATTGAAACATTTTTCTCATAGAAGTCAGATTTAATTCAACATAAACAAGCAAAGTCAACCTTATATTTCTGTACAGTAGCCTCTTGCATTCTCATCCAACAAATGGGTAAAAAGAAGCTAATATCTGATGTTCCTTGTTCTCATTGTGCAAATTATTCACTGGAGGATATGTAAAATATTTTCAAATCAACACTAGTCTTTTTAAAGTGATTGGAAAATGTTATTGCAGGAAAGTCGTCAAGTCTTTAATTCAAGGTTTTCTTCCTGGAATTGCTCTGAAGATATTCCTTATTATTCTCCCAACAATACTGATGACTATGTCCAAGATAGAAGGTTTCACATCACTATCATCCCTGGAGTGGAGATCAGCTGGAAAGTATCACCTATTCATACTTGTCAACGTGTTTCTTGGGAGTATAATCACTGGTGCAGCATTTGAACAGCTCAACAGCTTTATCAATCAGTCCGCAACTGAGTATGTTGCTTGTTTGCATCTTTCAGGAAGATAGGTTTAGCTTAAACATTATTTAGTTGTCTATGAAATTTTAGACACTATTTTATTTTTTTGATAAATGACGTTAATATTTCTTTCTTGTAAACAAACATGATCTATAAGTTTAGGTTAGTTGGGCTGAATATTTTTGCCTTGATCATCATCTAGCATCTGCACCTTAATAAATGGAAAAGAAAAAGAAAAAGGACTACTCCAGTACTCCCCATGCTTGCTAACATGCTTTGATAGCAAACGTTCTCTTGTATCTTTCTTGTACTCTTCATCAAATTTTGTTGGAGTATTATAATTACTCTGTTATCATGAGTCATGGTTTGGTTAACTTATGACCTAGTGGCTAGTGGATTATAATTAATCAAGTATTGGTTAGGACATCTGGTAAGCAGTTCAGGGCTGTCAATTTGTTTAATTAATTCTTATAGGTCAAGTGGGCCAGGCTTGGTTTATCTTTGAACTTGTGAGAAAATGAAGTTGGTTAGCTCATAGTCATTGACCAAGTCTTAGGGTTGGGCCTGGGTCTAATCATCTTTGTCATCATGGTCTAGGTTGGGCCTGGGCAAGAATGGGACCCAGCTTAACCCAGTCCTTTAACATCTTCAGGCATCCAGGAAGGCCTTCTTATGACATTTTAATATTCTTTCACAGGATCCCAAAAACAGTGGGAGTAACAATCCCAATGAAAGCAACATTTTTTATTACTTATATAATGGTTGACGGTTGGTCTGGCATTGCTGCGGAGATATTTAGAATGGTTCCACTGATTATGTTCCACCTAAAGAATGCATTCTTAGTTAAGACAGAGCAGGACAGGGAGGAGGCTATGGATGCTGGGAGCATAAATTTTGCTTCATCGGAACCTCGAATACAGCTATACTTCTTGCTGGGTCTTGTCTATTCAGCAGTGACACCTATCCTTCTACCTTTCATTGTCGTCTTCTTTGGTCTATCTTATGTTGTTTTTCGTCATCAGGTATGTTATCGATGGAAATAATTGCTATCAATTATAACTTCTACAATTTCTGAGGGAGTATCTCATATAATTAGCTTTGGTCACTGTTAAGTTTTTGAGTATTATTGAACTTGTTCTTTATGTTTCCAATAACTGCCCGACATAGACCTATTTCTTTTCATATCAACAAGAACTGAGGCTGTGTTTTAATTTATGGCTTTAGATAGAAGTGACTTATGTTTAACAATTTGTATGTTTGATAGAGTTCAAATCTCATTGACAAGCAGATGTATATCCTCTTGTATCTAAACATAAGCCAGATGTTCCTAGAAGTCACTGTATTGTAACAAATATTATTTGTTGTGTATGTTGGAATGCAGCTGAAATTAGCATATGAATATAGACTGGCACACAATTTCTAAACCATCATGCATTGCTACAAATTGATGTCTAGTCAATAATCTGCATTTAGCATTAGAGGATTCATAACTCCAGCAACAATTTAACACAAAGCGGGAAGAGTATCACTGGATTCCTATATGATATCCATATCCCCATTGCAGATATCCCTTCCAGGAGATTTTTTAGTCCAAATAGTCTAAGAACCATTTGAATGATGCTTACCATTGAATTCCACTATCACATTTTATGGTGCGAAAACCATGAGCGCAAATGAGAAAAAATTCAAAGCAAATGCTTGAGATAATTTTTTTTTCTTCTAGTTTTTGACTAGAAGATTTCATAGATGCAACCCTACTGCTGATCACTTGAATATTGACATGCTCAGCACACTATATGCCAGTGATACATCATCCTTACATCCTGCTGGTTCATAATGCACTTGGCTACAATTTTGCCATCCAGATTCAGATGTTTAATTTTGCTGCTATCTAGACTTACCAAACATCCAGTGGGCAGGTAGCATATTCCTTTTTACATTGATATCTAGTTGGCTAAAGTCATTCTGTTCATTGCATAAAATCTTTAAAGCCTTCAAGTTTGTAACAGCCAACAAATTATTTTTTATGAGCACTTATGTGACCAGATCATGCCAACTTTGATAAACTGTGAAGTGTAAACCTATTCTTGAATCTTCTTTTTCCATTTCACGGAGTAAATTAATTTCATAATTTTTTTATTTTCTGAAAGAGTTTAGAAAAAAAAAAAATTCCGAATTTCTAGTGGAGAGATCAGACATCTATTCATAAATCATAACATCAACCCACACAATATTTTGTTTGGATTAACACCTTTTGTTTAAAAAGCGTTTTAAAAGAAACCATTGAATTTTTTCGTTACATTAAAGGGGATGGATATGTAAAAAAATTCAAATAGTATAAACATTATATACAAAATTATTGTCAAAATTTTGCAAAACTTGATTTATACTTGTGAATATTACTGTTGAGAAATAAAACTTATTCAGTTCTACCTTAAAGCTTGGATTTATAAGTTTGGATTTTGAATCTTCAATGTGATTCTAATGTTTTTGTATTGTTATTACTACTATCAACCCTAAAACCACTTGTTTTGTGGAAGCTATGATGTGGGATTGATAAAAAGACCCAAAAAAACTTCTAAGAAATATGTAAACATAAGATTTTAAGTGGTTCAGCCCCAACTTACGACCAAATGATGGTAGATACCCTATATTTTGCCACTTTCTTTCTGTAAAAAACTCTCTCCAACCCTTACACTGGGTGAAACATTCACATAATATCTGGCTTCAGGCCTATTTATATATATTTTTTATACCATTAATATTAGGAAGATAAAAAACTCCTTTGAGCCTCCCACTTTAATATGTTTATCAAAGCAGCACATCCTCATTGTGCCATTGGAGTGGATTAGATAGATAGTAAATGGTTTGGGTTAGCTACGTGTCAAATTTACAACTTAATTCAATCAAATATCCTCCCGTGTACTGGTATGCATCCCCATTTATGTACATGTGACCTTGGGGTCTACCTATCCACAAAATTTGGGTTCCATCCAATCTATCACGTGGCAGCTATTCAGGCTGCGGTCTGAAAAGTTTTACTCAGCTATTTAGGAAAAGTGCCAAATATTACAAGTTACTTCTTTTTCATAACAAAAATCCAGAAACAATGGTTATACTAGTGATAGAAAGAGACAATATCTCCATGATTCAGTTGTCAAAATCCTAGGTCCTAAAAATTTCCATGACCATCTCCCGGCAGCGGTGAAGAAACAACATATAAACAAAACTAATGTCTCTGAGAAGAGGATGTTAATATGGATGAGTGGTAAAACTAAAAAAAGATAAAATAAGGAAAAATATATCAGAGGTAATTTAAGTGTGGCTCTGATACATGGTAAGTTGAGAGAAAGTCATTTGAGTTGGTATGCGCATGCAATGAAGACTTCTGAATCCACTGGTAAAGAGTGATGTTATTTAGACCGGTGGAGCCAAAAGATCAAGGGCAGACCTAAAATGATTTTGAGAGAGTTGGTGGGAAAAGAAATATGGCAGGCATGAAGTAGGATTGACGACAAGCATAGGCTTGAATAGAGTTGATAGAAAAACAGGATCATTGTAGCTGATCTCATTTAGCTGGGATAAGCCTCAGTTAAGTTGACTTGAATTTTATTTTCCTAGTGAAACAGCTATACTTGTGCACCAGAAAATTTTCTCAAAATTATGTTATATAATTATATAAAATTATAAATAGGGCTCAACTGTTACCCAATATGTTTTATTATATCATTTGTAAGGATTTATATTTTTTAATCCATTGAAGTTATTTAGGTTTATTTGTAGAAATTATATATTTTTTTATAGATATTATGTCTGTCTGTCTGTCTTCTATTATTTTATAGGTAAAATGGTATCAGTTGAGCTTAAGCTAAATAAACATGTATGAAATGGCAGAAGTTTCTATTTTTCTGCCTTCTTTGATCTTTATCCAAATTCCATTCTGATACTCTGACATTTAATGGATTTGAATGTGAAACTACCTATATTTGCTTCATATTAAGTCGGTTTATAGCCCTATTGTGGGGTATGGAAAATCAACAATAAAGACTGAACTGACAAATGGCAAAAGAAAAATAAGAAGAAAGGGAGAAGAATTGGAAACTAAAAGAATTACTCATATAGGACCGCAGGAATCAATTCCTAGAAGTGAAAGCATCAATCCTGCGAAGGATTTGAGAGAGCTCTCAAAATCTGGTGCAGGACACTGATGGCATGTCTTGTGTTCGAGACTTCATAGACCCCCCCCCTCCCGGCGGAAAAAAGAGGAATAAAAACCAAGGGAGAGGTTGGACATGCGACCAGCTTTCGGTGAGCTAGCGGCATGCACCAATCACAGGAGGGCAAGGGGGTCTTTTCCAAAGGGAGAGGAGGGAGAGGAGAGATGATGACACATGTTGGGCTGCGTGCCTAGCCTTTTCCCAAAATCCAATTACAATACTTGAATTTTATGTTATTCAAAAACTAACAAATTTAATTCTTGGACTAAACCCAAATAACATTTAGGACCTCTTAATACCATTTTTGGGCACAACTAATGATTCATAGTGGACCCAATAATGTAATAAAACTTTTGCTATTATTTAATTTTCCGCAAAATAATACTGAAAATACTCCTGCATAATCGAAATTGGAGAAATTGAATCACTCAAAAAGGACAAGCTGGATGGATACTCCACAACAAGTCAACTGCCCTCCCTCCGCCCACTCCCAGGATGGTTTCATCTCATCTTGATGTCATGTTGTTCAGTCAGCCAAAGCATCTACTAATTAGGGCCCTGTTTTTCAATTTTCCGTACCTAATTAAGAACCTGGGCCAGATTAAACTCTTGTAAAAATTTAGTATCTGCCTGTATCATTTCCATTAAGACACATAGAAGATAACTGTCTCCCTTCTTTTTTTTCGATAGATTATCTGCCTCTCCTCTCCTTGAGACACCTCATCACCCCACTTTGACCTAGGGTTTCCCTTAATCTTCAATGTAAACCTTACATCTTCTGATTGCAGTTTCAGAATCATCCTTAATGTGCTCCAGTTAACCATGATCGGAAACCTGAATGCCCGGCACTAACCTCCCTAGTATGCGGCATAAACCAACTGAACACCCTTTCAGCAGATCTATCAACTACCATTGTTGATCCTCCAGATATTGCTGCATCCCAACCTTGCTATCATCAACATTGACACAATCCAGACCAATCCAATCATGGATTTACCATGTTGCCAAGAGCCCCCCTATATATAACTTCAACAAACTTTGACAATGTTGCTTGACCAGCAAGCACCTTCAAATTGAACCATAATCTTCTTAATACAAAGTGTAAAACCACCAGACCTCTCTTTCATAACTTCATTGAAATTCATAACAGTTGTTAGAAACCTTGCTGTAATACCTAATGTCACAACCCAATCCAACCTGGCCAGATCGATAGTTTTTGGGCCTTGATTTGCACAATCCAAATTATTCTTTTGATGGAAGGAACTGTCAGAAGTTAATAAATGATGGTAAAAGAAGAATCAAAAGATAATGTTCTCTTACTATCCATACAATATCCCCAAGTACCAATATCTGTATACCATAAAAAATTATCACACGGGCATGTTAAAGTGTATGGGTACCAAAGAACTGTTCCTTGTAGTCTTGTACTGTTTGCTCATTTTTCCCAATAAAGTTTGTGCAATAAATATTTTCCTTCAAAGTCTTCACAATTTTTTGGGTGAAACCTTACTGACAGCTTTGTATTTCTTGGTTTAAGATTATCAATGTGTATGACCAAAAATATGAGAGTGCGGCAGCATTCTGGCCAGATGTGCATCGGCGTATAATTATTGGGATGATAATATCACAACTTCTAGTGATGGGATTGATGAGCACGAAAGGTGCCAAGTATTCAACACAATTGCTCATTGTCCTTCCTATATTGACCATTTGGTTCCATCTATTCTGCAAAGGTCGTTTTGAATCAGCATTTAAGAAATTCCCTTTACAGGTTCGTTGTTAATCCTTTTCTCATTAAAAAGGTCTTTGATACTTACTCATCACCACCTACAGGTCAAACTACATTGTGTACTTGCTTTGATTGATGGACAGTGATAAAGGTGCACTGGAACTGGTGGTGTCATCACATTTTGCTGTATATTATAGAAGTAAAGAAGATTACACACTAGTCATCTCTCTCTATTTAAGGAACTTGGTGTTCCAGCACCTAAAGATACCCATTTGAGAAACCTTAAGCTTTGTGAGGCACACCATAGGATAGATAATAGAATGATGGATACTTTTCTTTTTTGGTTCTCATTGAAGGAGATACTGATAAAGGTTAGAGGTGTGGGTTTGTGTCAGTAGTGGACTTCGTAGAAGCAAGAGAAACAGAATTTAAGAGATGTTTCTGTGTGAGGCACATCATGGGATTACACCCATAAGATGATATATCCTGTAACAATTGTGCTTTCATTCTATAATGATGTTTGTTTTTGGTTTTTAAATCTTTGGTCACAGGAGGCAATGGTGAAAGATACATTGGAGAGGGCTACTGAACCGAATTTTAGTCCGAGAAGCTACCTGGAAGATGCATATGTACACCCAGTGTTCAAAGGAAGTGAGTTTGAGAGACCTGCAGCCATTGACGAAGAAGAGAACAACCCATTGGTGGCAACGAAAAGAAATTCTCGTAAAAGCACACCCGGTGACAGTAAACATGGTTCCGAAATCGGTTCTGAAGTCGGTACATAAAAGACTGCAGAGACTGGTGGTGCTTATATTCCCATGTTATTTTTTCACGTTAATAGTGTTGGCTTAAGTCGGACCATTTTTATTTTTAGTTTGGAAAAAGTACTACAAATCAAAAGTCCCCATCTACAATTACAAATTTTGGTTACGAAATTCTTAAGGATGCATCGACACTGGAGTTGGAGAACCAGGATCAAGATCTCATCCCTGGCATTGGTAAAACAAAAGCTGGTACAGCAGTGGAGAATCCACTATTGTTAATGATACTTGATAGATGAGTTGGGCTCAGACCAGTGATTTAAAAACAGTATCGAATGGGCCGAATTGGGCCATGCTAAATTGGAATCGGTTAATCTGGATTCCGGCCGATCGGGATTGGATTGATCCCAAATGAATGGGTTGTTTCTAACATCTATAGGTCGATTCTAGGGTTTTCCGAGCCGATTTGGATTGTACCAATCCCAATTGAATCGGTAGTTCCTAATATTTGCAGCCCGATTCAAGGGTTTTCCAGGCTGATTCCAGCCAATTAGGATGATCTGGATTCTTAAACCTTGGCTTAGACTAATGGTTTTCTCCATGAGCCCTGCCTCCAGTGCTCCGAGATTGGGCCGAATTAATTAAGTGGGCTGGACTAGGGCCACCAGTACATATTAGCATATTACATTGCCAAATAAATATTGAATGAGGGATCTGTACTCCCTCCCCAAACCGGAAAAAAAAAAGAAGGGAAATGTCTATAGGATGTTAGGGTCAGCCATCGTAAGGAATTCGGCTTTATTCCAGCTGTGGCGGGAGCTGGAGAGAATCCAGTCCAGCCAAAATAGGGGTGTTTGGGTCATTTCATAGGTGCCCCCACTCCCCCCCCCTAATAAAATGATCAAACTCCCCTGTTTTGACTAGGCTGGATCCTCAGCTCCCACCACGACTGGGGGAAAACCAGGTTCCCATCGAAAGGGCCTGCCAATTATTACCTCAGTAGATATATACGGGACCACATGGTAAATAAGGAGAGAGAATTTGTGAGGTGCATTTTCCTAAATATTGAGAAGGGGACCGAGGAGGAAAGGTAATGAATAAAAATTCTTTGGGAAGCAGTTTTCTGTACGGGAGTGTGGTCTATGCCAGCACTCCCATGTGTCTATCTCTCTCATACTTAAAACAAGGGGACAAAGGTGTCTTTTCACATGCGGAGGAAAGAAATAGACTCATGGGAGTGCTGGCGTAGGCCACACTCCCGGACAAAGACCTTTTTCCCAAATTCTTTATAGTGCTTAATCTTGGGGTACCTTTGTAGTTCAACTCTGTGAACTTGACACATGAAAGATGCTTCATCCAACAATGCGAGCTCGAACATAAAGGCAAAAGTAACTATCCATCCATGGGCCACCTAACAGTCTCCCTGGTTTTCATCTAGAGAGATAAACAAGAAAAAAAAGAGAAGGGGTTGTGGGCCATGACTAGTTCGACATTTAACATTTTAACTGTTAAGTTTGCAATTTGTCAGTCGATCGTGCGGTAAAAATTTCAAATGGAAGAAACGTATGAAGTTTCCCATAGGCAACTGTACCATGGTAGCGGAACCATTTGAATAACAAAAACAAGTAACCAGAAACCCTCTCGGACACTCAATCACTCTATACTCTTCTATCCTAAATCCCTAATTCCCAAGGCTGAAGAAATCCTCCAATTGGTTTGGTTGTGCGCTTCATACTCTGTAGAAGAGAGAGAGAGAGAGAGGAAAGGATGTCGTGCTTGGCTTCTTGCTGTGCAGCCGCTACTTGCGGTTTCTGCACTTCAGTTGCATCTGGGATCTCGAGACGGTCCGCCAGACTCGCTTATTGTGGTATATTTGGTGCTTCCCTCATTTTCTCATGGATTGTCAGGGAGGTTGCAGCTCCTATCTTGCAGAAGATCCCATGTGAGTTTTCTTTCTTCACTCTTCACTTTTCTCTCAATCTGGTTTTGCTTCTTTAGCTTTGTTTTTGGATCTTTGAAGCCTTGTGACTGAGCTCTTGAAAGGACAAATCTTTTATTATTGTTTTATTTTTTTTTTTTGGCATCTTTTCTTCTTTGTAATTTCCCGGTGAAAATCCCATCAAATGTTTATCCTGTACGGTCTTTGAGATCTTTTCTCCGTGTAGTTTCTCTTGTTCTGTTTTGGTTCGGTGATGTTGAAGTCCAGTTTTGATGATGGGGTGTACTCTGGGGGAAATGTGGATGCTCTATAGCTTTTGTATCAATCTGGGTAATGCTGAGTTTTGAGTGTCATGGATCTGACATAGGTAGAGTCGGCTGTAGTCTGAACCTCTGCAACCTCCTTGGAGTCTCTCAGCTAAGTTAAATTTTGATGGCCCATGTTTTGAGAAAGAGTGGTTTTTATTTTATCTTTCACACTGGCTTCTAGTAGTTTGATGGAGTGAGTCTTCCAGAGAAACCTAGAACTGACCTGCTTTGATATTTTACCATTTATGTTTGTTTATTTCATCTTTAAAAAAAAATAAATTGAAATCAGTATTGATGTTGAAATTTCCATCAGGTCCGACCTCAAATATTTTTGCCTCCTCATTCAGCTCTTAACATATTCTGTTTACTTTTTCCTTTTAATTAATGAATCATGGTCATTTGAAAAGTATATAATTTGAAAATTGTTCCCATCTCAAAGGGAATATCCAACTGACGTAGAATCCTTTGATTTGAGGGTTTTTTTTTTTTAAAAAAAAAATGAAGATTCAATACTTTCTTTTCTGATAGTTGATGCCAATATCTTTAAACGTCACATGGACTTTTGGTTGGGTTTCCCTTTCCAATCTCATCTTTGATAGAGTAATTCTGAGACTTATTGAAGTTTCTGTGAACATCCACTTTGATTGAGCATCTCTGTGGTTTCAATCTATAGCAATATACTTGTTACAGCCACACATTTATATGTCAATTTCCTGAATTTGTTTGCTTCAAAGCTCCACTATAGCATAAGCTAGTTGCTTTGCCTACCATCAATGTGACCTAACAAAATTAGTCTTACGGTTTTATATCCTGTTTATACTCATTGGGTTACCTGATTCTCCTTGTTTCCTACAGAGAACCCAGCAAATTCAGTGGGCAAATCTCCTCCTAGGTTGCAAGGGTTTTCTCCTGCTTTCCAATTTTGGTTTACTTTGCTTTTGATAGATTGATGGCAGCTCTTCAGCCTTCACTTACAGTTCAATCACGCCATCCAAATCCTGGAGTCATCAACCTAGCAAGGTTGACAATTGTCTCCTGTTATTATGATCAAAGGAAAAGGATCCACAATGTAAAGAAAACTGAGATGGGAAAATTCCATTTCAATAGAGAAGGTTTTAGAGATTTAACTGGGAATATTCGACGGGATCTTGATGTCAAAATCTTTGCTGCGGCAAAGATTTCTGTTGATGAAATAGGAACAAGCTTGGTAAGTAGAGTTGAATTGGAGAAGGAGTCAACTTATTCATTTAGGACGGAAATTGGTGGTCTGGTTAAGGTATATGTTGGCAGAAAAAATATGAAATATGTAGTTTATATTGAAGTTTCATCTTTGCCACAGTGGAGTATTGAGGATAATTTGGTACTAAGTTGGGGCTTGTTGAGGTCTGAAACCAGGTTCAATACCAATGAAACGCCATTCAAGCAGAAAACCTTGGGCAGGTATGCCTTACATCTGGAATTCAATTCAAATGAAGCTCCCTTTTATCTCTCTTTTATGCTACACTCATCTGATGGCGGTTCAAGTAACATAAGCATAAGAAGCCATAGGAAGAAAAATTTTTGTGTGCCTGTTGGATTCAGTTCAGGGTATCCTGCACCATTGGGCATCTCCTTTTCGAATGATGGATCAGTCAATTTTGCCCTTTTTTCAAGGAATGCAGAAAGCGTAGTCTTGTGCCTGCATGATGAGATGACGAATCAATCATCTTTAGAGATTGATCTGGATCCGTACATTAATCAAACGGGTGATATTTGGCATGTCTCAATGGAAAGTGTTGGACAATATGCGAGCTATGGTTACAGATGCCGGGGAACTACTATTGGGAGTGGAGGAGATGGACAAGTTCTCTTGGACCCTTATGCTAAAATTCTCAGAAACTTCTTTCCTGATCAATCTGGATCCTTTTCACTTCTGAAATGTCTTGGGGACTTATGCACAGTGCCTGCTTTTGACTGGGCTGGTGATGCTCACCCCCATCTGCAAATGGAGAAACTAGTTGTTTACCGATTGAATGTGAGGCGCTTTACTGAGGACCAGTCCAGTCAGCTACCTGCTGATGTTGCAGGGACTTTTTCTGGCATAGTTGAGAAGTTAAACCATTTGAAAGGTCTTGGTGTCAATGCAATCTTAATGGAGCCCATATTTCCTTTTGATGAACAGAAGGGACCATATTTCCCTTACCATTTCTTTTCACCTATGAGTTTATATGGGCCAACTCACGATGCAATATCCACTATTAATGGCTTAAAGGAGATGGTCAAGAAATTGCATGCCGATGGCATAGAGATTTTGTTAGAAGTTGTTTTCACCCATACTGCAGAAACCAGAGATTCCTCTCGCGAAATGATAACACTCGGAGGGATTGATAACTCATCCTATTATGTTTCTGATGGAGATGTTGAATCAAAAACTAGAAATACCTTGAATTGCAACTATCCCATTGTCCAGCAAATGATTTTGGATAGTCTTCGGCATTGGGTGACTGAGTTTCATATTGATGGTTTTGTTTTTATGAATGCATCATCTCTCTTGAAAGGGTCAAACGGTGAATACTTATCTCGGCCTTCTTTAGTCGAGGCCATAGCATTTGATCCACTACTCTCTAGAAGTAAAATTATAGCAGACTGCTGGGACCCACACGACATGGTGTCCAAAGAAATACATTTCCCTCATTGGAACAGATGGGCAGAAATGAATACCCGATTTTGTAATGATGTAAGAAAATTTTTTATGGGTGAAGGCCTTCTTAGTGACCTTGCAACACGGCTTTGTGGGAGTGGGGACACTTTTTCTGATGGGCGAGGTCCTGCATTCTCTTTTAATTTTATTGCAAGGAACTCTGGACTTCCTCTTGTAGACTTGGTCAGTTTCAGTAGCAGTGAGCTCTCATCAGAATTAAGTTGGAACTGTGGAGAAGAAGGTCAAACAAATAAAACTATTGTCCTTGAAAAACGGCTTAAACAGATCCGAAATTTTATTTTCATATTGTTCATATCACTTGGTGTTCCTGTCCTTAATATGGGAGATGAATGTGGCCAATCTGCTGGTGGTTCCCCATCATATGGTGACAGGAAATCTTTTGATTGGGATGCTCTTAAAACAGGTTTCGGTGTTCAAACAACAAAGTTTATCAGATTCCTGAGTTCGCTGAGAATGAGAAGAAGTGATCTTCTTCAAAAGAGGAGCTTCAAGAAAAAGGATAATATTGACTGGCATGGAAGTCACCAATCTCCACCAAGATGGGAAGACCCATCAAGCGAATTCCTAGCCATGACTTTAAAGGTTGACAGAGATAATAGTCAGTTTAGCTCAAAATCTTCTCATATTGTTGGTGACTTGTTTATTGCCTTCAATTCCAGTGACCATCCAGAGATTATTAATTTACCTTCACCTACAGAAGGGATGGCATGGCTTCGTTTGGTTGACACTGCTCTTCCATATCCAGGATTTTTCTCTACAAGCGGCGACCCTGTCCTTGAACAGATGAAAGGATTAGTAGCTTATGAAATGAAACCTCATAGCTGTGTTCTGTTTGAAGCTTGGAGTTTAAGTGGCTGAGATTGTTCTTTCTCACTGATCTTTATTGTGGGTGTAAAAGTTTAAAGGGTCTTTTTGCTGTATCATGGACTAAGATGTCAATAAGAAGGCAATGCTGCTTTCAATCTTTGTTATGTATTAGGCTCTATCCTTCTGTAACTTCTTTTGCATTTCAATAAAACCTGGCTTTGTTATTTTTCTAAATGGGGACTTATAAAGGGGAGGAGGACAACTCTAATTCAAAATTCCCAACTAAATGGAGTAGCCACATGAATCCTGGATTAAGTTACCTGCTCTTGTTACCTATCTTCGTGAATTTGTGATATCAGCTTGCGGTCTGTGAAGAGCTTTTCACTTTACTTCTTGATTAGAGAAGCGCTTTTAACATTTATTTTGATAATTTTTTGGGAGAATTATTTATAGTATGAACCCAAATTTTCTTTTGGAAGAATTTGGAATGGTGCCTTCAAAGTAAACACTTCACTTGTGTATCAACTTGATCCTTTTTTGTTTACAGGGATAAACACCTCTGCTCACACTAAGGAATGGTTTCAAACAAATGCTATCCTTCGTGTCAGCTTGGGAAATTTCTTATTTTTTGCAACATTTGCCATTATAATGATTGGTGTGAAGGACCAGAATGATAGACGAGATTCATGGCACCATGGCGGATGGATTGTTAAGATTGTGGTGTGGGCCTTGCTCATCATCCTCATGTTTTTCCTTCCAAATGTCATCATCACAATTTATGGTCAGCTTCCTCTCTCTCTCCCTAAATTCAAATTAGGCTTCAGTATTGGTTTTTGTCTAGCTACTTTTCTCTTTTCAAATCCAAGCTTTATTATGTAAACATTTTCAACCCTTGATTTTTTTTCCGGTTAGATGTTCGCATTTGTAGGACTGTCTATTCATATCCATGTAGGGGAAGTAGTTAATGACAAAGGGGAGAAATGTCCTTTTGGCCCACAGAACATTCATGATACATTAGGGAGTTTTTAGGATGCAAAAAGAAAATCTAATCAAACTGAACTAGAGATCAACATTAGCTAAGATATCCTGACTGCTCTCAGATGGCACACATTCTGTGGGTCAAGACCTGCAATTTTTGTGTGTCCCACCAAGGAGTTTTTCTGGTAGAGATTGACTCAGTTATTGATCAAGAAAAGCTCCATGATGGGACCCACCATATGGTATGATGACCTTGTAGCCATTTTTTTTTACCTGACTTGTAATTCGTCTAATATCCATATATTTTCCTTCATTTGATATCAACCTCATGAAACTGATGTTTGGCCCCTTATTTCCAGCAACACTATCAAAATTTGGTTCGGGGCTGTTTTTGCTGGTTCAAGTGATTATACTGCTAGACTTCACACACTCATGGAATGATGCATGGGTAGAGAAAGATGAACAGAAATGGTTGGTACAAGTCCCTTCATGCTATCATCCTTGTTCTGATGTTATTCTGATGTTAATACTATTAATGGTACAACAGGTACGTGGCTTTACTTGCAGTATCAGTTGGGTGATACCTTGCTGCATTTATCTTCTCAGGAATTCTATTCATTTGGTTCAACCCCTCTGGTCATGACTGCAGCGTCAATGTTTTCTTCATTGTCATCACCATGATCCTTGCATTTGCATTTGCAATTATTGCATTGCATCCACAGGTAAGGAAACTGTCATAAAAATTTGCACAATATAAAAATAAATAAAACAAAAAAGGAGAAAATATGTGGTGGGATTTCCCTTGTATTTATGATGCTCTAGAGCTATGGGCTTAAGAACTAGAAAGGGATGCTCTAGAGCTATGGACTTAAGAACTTAAAAGGTGATTATGAGCTTTGAAACAGGTGAATGGTAGCCTCTTGCCTACTTCTGTAATTTCTGTATATTGTGCATATGTGTGCTACACTGGCCTTTCAAGTGAGCCTCGAGATTATGTCTGCAATGGCCTCCACAAGAACTCTAAAGCAGTGTCTACGGGTAGCCTCATTCTTGGGATGCTTACAACAGTACTCTCAGTCCTATACTCTGCTGCTCGTGCTGGATCATCTACGACCTTTCTGTCCCCACCATCCTCACCCAAATCAGGTATATGAACTGCATATGATCCTTTTTATCCATTTTAAATTCTATACCTGACACAATAGCAGCTGTTACTGACTGAAAATAAAAGGAAAAAAATTAAAGCTTCTTGAGAGAAACAGTTTACTTTTGTTCTTACTTCTTGTCAGTCTATATTCTAGATTTACTAGAGAAATAAAATCACAGATCATGTTAAAACCTCCTTAAATGTGCATGTTTTACCTCATTAGAGAGGGCATCCAAAGCACTCACTTATCATTCTATAAATTATTATCCTATAAATCAATGTCCAAAGGAAAGCCCATACTATGTCACTTATGAATTTGGCCTGCCAGCCAATGGACCACTTTTGGGACTACTTATAACCTGAGTTTGACTCACCATCATGGTTAAAATCTACTTCTCCCGGGACTTCCCAATTTTTACCATCCAGAAAATGTGATTCATCAAACAATTATGGTCTCTCTGGTTAGGCCATTTGATTTTTTGAGTTATCCACTGGTGGATCTCAGTTGCATGTAAGGTTTGTAAGTCGGTGAGATGTTAGTAGATACATCTTTTAGATCCACCAAACTGGAAGCTTAAAACATATTCTTTCCTGAAATGATGAAATTGATTGGAATCTTGAAATTTGGTCAAAAGGTCCTCTTTAATTCCTTTTATTGAGCCATCTAAAAGTTGTATCCAACTTCAGGTGCAAAGCAACCATTTCTTGAATCAGAAAAGTTGCAGGAAGGGAAAGGACACTGAAACCCAGCCAATTAGTTACTCTTATACATTCTTCCATCTGATTTTTGCTCTTGCTAGCATGTATTCGGGTATGCTTCTTACAGGGTGGACCAGCTCAACAGAAAGCTCAGAACTTATAGACGTTGGTTGGACATCGGTATGGATTCGGATTTGCACTGAGTGGATCACTGCAGCGCTCTATTTGTGGAGCCTTGTTGCTCCTCTGATCTTTCCTGACCGAGAATTCTAGGATATGTGTGTATATTCATTTACTATCCTTGATATCCTGTTTCACTTAGGCTGTAAATGTTTGCACCTATATGGGGCTTGGGTGGTTACCTAATGGCTGTTATACTATGATTTCTATCAAGTTCTAATTTTTTTTTTTTGATGAATCTGTAAAGTTCCACTTTATAGAAACATTAACACAAGAAATATCTAACATGAAACAGATGGAAAATTATCTGTTTCATTTCCCCAAGTGCCTCTCTAATAGAGGGGGGAGGGTGAACCCAACCCGGGTAGGGGTAGGGTGGTCATTTCTGCCCTCAATTTTAGGAACTTGGGGAAATGGAGCTGATAATGATCCGTCACAAAGCATATTATTGTTGCTTTACCTGCTCAATTGAAATATGATGCTACTGTTAATTCACTGTGCACTACACAATGTGTTTATGAGCATGTTTGATCTGGTGTCTGCAATGTAGATATTGGTTCCGGAGTATGCGTATATGGGTTTGATTGGTAGGGCAGTAGTAGGAAGGTCTGAAAACCTACCCATTCTCTGGTTCTCAAACTTCTGATGACGCTTGTGACCTGCACTTTGTTGGGACACTTTGTAACGTCCATGGCTCCATCCAAATGTCCGAGTTATGTTTTGTCTGCTATGAGATTTATCAAATTATCATTCATTTGAGTGGGTCTCGGGATGCACTTCAATAATTGTCATGGGGCAGTTCAGGTGAGGCTGAAAATTTGTAGGTAGATGAAGGTCATTTTCTCACCAGACAAATTTCAGTTCTAATTGAAATTTGACATATTACAAGTCTACATCATTTCCTAAACATCCAATAGTCATATTATCCATATAATTTTGTCACGTGACGAAAAACATAGAGCATGTGGGATACATCCAGGTGAGGGCATGAGCACACTCTGGCACACCTAAAGTCAGGAAAATTCCTTGGTGTGAACACCTTCTCTACCATACAATTGGCAAAACCCCCACTACAAAAACGTTCTAGTACCATGAAATACAAAGAACACCCTAACCTAATGATAAGAGTACCTAATTGTCGAAGGGTATTTAGCTTCTTAGACTAGGAAGGATCAGACAACTATCCAAGGTTTAAATAGTCAGATTGGAATCAGCAGAATCATCCGATTTGAATAAGAGTCGTGATCAACTCCAATGAATGAACCCTGAATGAACTTTTATGAGTTTTATCTTTCTTTTTGATCATTTTCCCCGTCTTTTGGTCAGTAAAATAGCAAAAAAGTCAATAAAACTTACTATTGTAGCCAGATGATCTATAGGACTTTTTATTCAAAAACTCAAAATCTATAGAATTCTTTGCCTCTTCCCTATTCCATTTTCTACGGTTCCGGCGAATTCTGACCAATTCTGATCTTATCCAATTGGAATAAATAGACATTGATCATGTGGATCATATATGTATCCCAAGGGAAGGGTTAATTGGAGATGCACGGATAATGCGCTCAAATTTGGAGGATGCAAGTGCAAGCAGAACATAAAAAAGTAAACCAGAGAAGAGACCGAAGTTTAGAGTGGTTCGGCAAGTATTTCCATCCACCACCCCCGTTTCAAGTTTTCCATTAAGGTATAGCTTTTCCTGATGCAAACCAAATCATTACAGTCCTGCTTATCCGGGTGGGGAATCACAATGAACTTCGTAGTTTCACGGGCTTATTACCAAACTACAGTCCCGCTCACCTGCTGGGACTCTCCCATCAGTTTACAGAGTGCCAAAGTGATCCATTTTAAGGCACTTGGAGCTTGGTTAGGATTACATAATATAACATAGGATTGTAGAAAAGTAGCTCTAATCCTATGTCTTCTGAAACTCAATCATGATCATATTTTCCTTCAATTTGCGTAACTTATTCCAAGTAATTTTGCTATTTGTCAACTTTGAATAACCATGTTTTAATGAAGCTTGTATGATGTGATCATGGGTTTCAAATATTTGGCATGGCTTTCATGAGCATCTTCATTGCTTGATCATCTGCAATTTGTTTGAGTTGTCTTGACTTACTTTCTTGAACTCTTTGTTTTCTTCTGCAAAGCGAGGGCAAGACTGTGTATGTTATATGACCCTCCCTGAACCCTGCAGTAGCAGGAGCTTCATGCACTGGGTACACACCCTTTTTTATATTGATATCTGAAGGGCAAGACCGACCCCATAGTATGGTTAAAAATCGTCCACCTTCCCAATCATCTTATGGTCATATCCCCATCCATGTGTGCGACATATCACGCTTGTGATTAATAAACCTAGCATCCTCAGGCGAGCTCAAAGGCCAGCTCCCAAAACCACTTAATTTGGACTTTTGCAAATATGAGGCTCAGTAAATTCCCAGTGCCACATAGATCATGTTAAGGATAAGGACAAGTCTGATCTTTACCTTTATTATAACCTCCCCTTTCCTGGTCTAAAGGACCTCAACGCAACCAACTGTTCTTTGTTCCACCTTACAAGAATGTAGTAGCACGCATGTCCTTGCTACCTGAATTATTCAACATAGTTCACAGTTTTGATCTTGATCATCACATACTAGTTATTTAATCAGGAAAAGTAGTTCACTATTTGATATTGAACATCAAATACTAGTTATTCAATCATCAGATATCTCCATACAAAAAATTTCCTTCAAAAAGGATAGTTTCTCAGGACCTGAACTACTAGAAGTTCAAAAAACCAAGGCTACAGACAAGCAACTACAGTACCACAGCCTCTCTGGTATCCTCATTCAAGAAAGGCGCCCCTTTTATGGATTCTACTTCTGGGAGCACTACTTCAATTGCAGAATCCTTACTCGCAATGCCAATTTTCCGCTACTTGTACACACAATATATGCCCATAACTTCGATTCCACGTGCATTGCCAACAGTAACATTCAACAAGGTTGGAGCATGGATCTACATCACAATGGGTAAAGTCTTGATGAAAAGAATGGTGGTATCATTTTAATGATCTATTCTTCCTGTCAGTACCCAGGTGGTCATAGCGTAATTGTGTTATTTTGACAATCATTTTCAGAAATTTTTTGTCTTTAGTGTAATTGTGTTATTTTGACAATAACTTTCATAACTTCCCCCCCCCCCCCCCCTCCTTTGGGATTTCTTAAAGTTGCCAAAAACTGAGCAGCTGCCATAATCAACACTATGACAGAACCATTCAAATCTGATATAGCAACAAGCTACAGAGGATGACCCAGTTAGAAGTTAGTGGTGAGGAAACTAAACAAGATGCATACTAAATATCTTTGGGGCATTAACTAATAAAACACCTTGTTAAGGTTCAGTCACATCAAAAGTACTTACAGCAGGCTACTTGAAGTATTTATAGTGGTCTCATGGGAGTGGGTAATCATTATTCTCCTCCCCCCCCCCCCTCCATAGATGGTAATAGCAACAGGAACCCTGGAAGTGGAAGGGGTATACGAAATCAGATTTGTGGTAGAAAATTCTGAATCCAGAATTTGATGGGGTGAATAAAGGGGAGCGCCTTTACTGCTAAGCAATTGTTGTCATGAATTTATGTAAAAATAAATTAATAAATAAGAACTGCTGCCGGGAACAAAACAAAGTGATGGAGGACACAAAAACCTGCCCTGGACTTCATTAAAGGAAAAAAAATGCTGAGTTAAGAGTAACTAAGGAAATATCTGGCTTGTTTCTATCAGCAAAGAAGTCAGGGCTGTCAACAAATGTCTGGCCCACTTCCATGATATGTTCTGCTGCAACAAAAGATTCTGAGGGAGCTCAAATGCAGTAAATGTTTTATACAATTCCTTGGGATTAGAATGACAGCCCATTTTGAAGCTGATCTGGGCAATTTATTTCAATTGCAAGGGGAAAGCAATTGATCAACATCATGAAGAACGGTTTTACAATGATTGAAGCCACTTGGGAGCAAAAGCAACAAAATTATTTTCTATAGCTTTTGACCCTGTAACAAGCAAGTTTTACCATGTCCTAAGTTGCTTACTAGATTTTGAACAACCTCTGAGTTGTTTTGAAAACAACAACAGGCATCAAACATCCAATGAAGTTGGTAATCTTATGGTGGTTTCTCCGAACGACCCCAAAGAATGAATAAAACAAGTGGGTGATTCAACTGAGTGGTTTTCACCAGTTTTTATGAGACTGGCCCATTTGCACTGAGCTTCTCAAAAATTTTGCTTTCTATTGGAGTTGAAGGACCTTCAACCTGGCTTTCCCTAATGTTAAGCAATGATAGATTTGGGTTAAGAAACAGTTGGTCTTTTGGTCCTATAATTCAATGATTTCAATGGGTTTTTACTTTGATTCTGACGACTACTTTCCATCTTTTTTGGGCTGATTGACATGCTTTGATCGATAAGTCATCTGAACCTTTACGTACAGCAACGTTTACTTCCAGCTATTCTTGGGCTCCTCTTGGGCCTTTCTAGTTGTTATTTTGGAAATTTTCTGCTATGGTAACCCAAACTAATAATGAAGATTATACTCTAGTACTGATATATAGACGGTTCATTATTGTATATGGATTGATTTGGAAATGAGAATTGAATTAAAAGGGGGGGGGGGGGGGGGGGAGGACAGTTGCTTTCCAGAATAACACAACTAATGGATTATTTAGGCCATGTATGAAATACACTAGTCCAACCCTATGATTCAGTACAAGGGTTCTTATCATTGTGCATTGGTCAAGGATGAGTAAACCATTCATACATAGGAGGTCCACTCTATGGTTTGCCTTCTAATCGACAAGACTAGGAAAGGACTAAATACAGAGCCACAGCCATAGAAGGCTTTAGGATCTAAAGGTTTCAACATAAGCCAAACTAAGACATAACTAAATGCACTACAAATCTAGTAAAGAAAAGAGAATATTCAAGGAAATATTTAAGGGCTCAGATTTGGCCCCTAATGTTTTCTTCGAAGATGTTTGATGACTCTCTCCCTCAACCGCAGGCGCCATCAGACATCAACCTTTTCAACATGCTGAGTACATGATTCCTATTAAACTGGAAAACACTTGAAGAAACACTTTATCGAGGGATTACGATCTAGAAAAAAAAGGCTGATTAGAGAAGCCAAAACAAAACTATAAGTTGGTGAAGACATTCTCCAAAGGAGATAGAAAGTCGAACTGAAGTGAAAAGGTCTAAACTAATAAAGGAATAGTCTAATTTAGTAGAACAGAATAACAGCTCTTAGTTTGATTATGTTGATCCATTAGCTTGATGCAATGCTCCTAGAGACTACAAATAAAGACTTTTTCTTATTCACTCCTAAATAGAGGAACTAATAGGCAGGACATCCAAGAGTTCCCAAGGAATGGAGTGTGTCAAAGAACTCGTACCAATTTTTCAGTTTAAATTTTGGCATATAAGATTATTGGGAAAAGAGGGGGGGGGGGGAGGAGGAGAGTGATGCTAAATTGCTAATGGTATTCATTCGGGAATTGTGGAGCATAAGCCCCCTTACCTTCCCATTCCTTTTCCTCTTTGTTTGTTATTCTCCAGTTTAATTAAGACAAAGTCCATTTTCCATAACTGGTTTTTGAAACAAATTGAATATACATTATTAAATCTCAATCAAAACTGGTAATTGGTTTGATGGCAATTGTAATAATGTCTAAAAAAAATTGTAACACAAAAAACTGATTGAATTACATCAATACCAATACAGAAATCTATCGACTCTAAAGAAAAAAAGAGGAAGAACCTGGACTTCAGCAACAAGTCTGAGTAAACCATTATTAGTCATCGTCTTTCTTCTTTGGCTTCCGGTAATTCTCTTCAATGTGCTTAGCCATAAAGATCCCTGTCTTGGCGAGCTTCTTTATGTTGGGAACATCATAATTCTGAGCAATGTACACTCCACACACAGTCCCAATCATGAAAACAAAACTGCTCTTGAATATCCCCATTTCATACAATTCCTCCTCAGCGACGACCTCTGAAACACAGATATCATCAGCTCCCACATTAAAATGGCAAGTGTCGACCTTACTAGATAACTAACAGTCATGCAAGTCTTAACAGTGTCATGATGTAATCAATCTTCTGGAATAGGTTGTTCAAACTTCATACTAATCGTGTTCGGTGCGGTTTCAACAAAAAATAGAAATCGAAAACTAACTTGATGGTTCGGTTCCATTAGATGCTCATTAAACCCTCTAAAGAGAAGTCCAGAAAAGCTGAAAACCAAGATTCTGGTTTCAGACAGAATTTAGGGCCGTTCGTTTCATTCCCTAGTCATAATCTTCAGCTAATCAAAAAAAAAAAAAAAAAGTTCAGGATGCCTGAGAAATCTCGGCGTACTGTACCCGTTACCTAACCTATCAAAATTTCTCAATAAATCCTCAAAGAAGAAGAAAAACTATCGAATTTCTCATAATCAGTGAAGCTGATAAGGGAGTGAGGGAGACAGGTTCGAAGACTCACCTTTTCACTTCGCCGGATAGCCCACTCGCCGTGGATTAGCCAAGTTTTAGACAGGTGGTGCTTTATGAGAGGCAGCATAGAATGAAAACCCAAAGACCAGGATCAGAAGCTTTTAAGATAAAAGGAAATTACGTAATCCCCTTATTTTGCCTAAAGTACTACTCAACCCGAATTTTCAAAAAATTGTAATTGTACATCCTGTCTATTTTTCAAAAAATACAAACTAACAGTCCGTTAGCCATAAACATTAAGTGATGACGTGCACTTTACTTTGAACATGAAATAACTCTTTTATCCTTTTACCCTATCCTTAACACAAACTGATCGTCTTCCCTTAATCTCACCACCCTGTCTCCGACGAAGAGGCGAACCAGCCATGTTCCTTTGTTCTGGCGCATTCTCTCACGCTAGATCTAAGCGGCCTAGAAGAAGTTTCGGCTTCTCTCCCATCACCGTATAGTATCTCTTCTCCACCATCTCCCTGTACTCTCCAGAGATCTGCTTCCTCAGCTTGTTGTACCCTTCCATGGAGTCCATGAGTTTCTTCCTGAGGCCACTCACCACAGATGTTCGTGTGCGATCAGAGGAGCTTCCAGGCCCACAGCCTGGTAGGCTTCGATTGGCTGCGTTGGCTTGTTGTAGGGCTTCGAATCTAACCTTGATGAGTTTGGCCTCTTTTTAGGGTTGTGGAGACATCGAAGTCCATGCGGGATCGGAGGTCTTTCACAGGTTTTGCTCTTCTCTCTTCTTTAATGGAGAGATTAGAAATCCGAAGAAGAAAAAGGAATTGAGCCAGGGGATAACAAGGAATCGAGCACTCCAGTAGCCATGGCTGCTACATCCCTGTGAACCCAAGTAATCCCGAACCCCAATAGCCATGACCGCATCTCCATCTTCTTCCCCATTTCTCGATTCTTCTTCCATCTTCTTCTTTGTTCAGCTTTCTTAAAAAAAAAAAAAATGGCTTGAGGGGGAAAGAGAGGTAAGAGAAGAGGGTTTGTTGTTGGTTCTTCAGTTTCACCATCATGCTCGGGTTTGATGTTATCAAAGCCCTTTCCTTCACGATTTCAGTGAAGAAATCAAAGTTGGAAATCATTCTGGGAAGTGGTGTTCGAATCGCATTTCGTCAGAGAATCTTGCTCTTCGATCAATAGAGTTCACTGGGGAATCGCTCTACAGACATTTTCCACTGGGAAATGAATAGAGTTCACTGGGGAATGCCGGTTCTGCTTTCGTCGGTGGGAGAGTGAGGGAAACTGAGAGGGGTCAGGGGGATAGGAGAGAGTTGCAGAACTGGAGAGGGAGAAGAAGGGCGGTAGCCGGACTGGGGGGAGGAGACTCAATCACATAAGGGTATAAGGGTCATTTCATGTCTAAAGGAGCGGGAGGCAACTCAAACACAAGAGGGTATGAGAGTCATTTCATGTCTAATGTATACTCCATGTCATCACTTAACGTTGAGTTGTTAACGAATGATCAATTTTGTAGTTTTTTATAAATAGGAGGGGTGTACATGTGTGATTTTTTAAACTTTGGGTTGAATAGTACTTTAGGCAAAGAACAGGGGGTTGTACGCGTAATTTTCCCTACAAAAAATCAAAAAAAGGGTTTCAATTATTGTCCGGCGTAGCGTATGCTCAACGTTATAATTATTGAATTTTCTAAGTGAAAGTGTGGGAAATATTCTTACCATTAGGGAAGCGGTGTTCGAATCAAAGTTGGAAATCATTCTGGGAAGCGGTGTTCGAATCAAAGTTTGTCAGAGAATCTTGCTCTTCAATCAATAGAGTTTACTGGGGAATCGCTCTACAGACGTTTTCCACTGGGGAATCAATAGAGTTCACTGATATGTGCAGGATACTATATTACCGGACTAAACCTCGCAGGATGGTTATATTTCGTTTTGATAGATGGCAAGATTAAGTTTTTTGATACAAGAACTATTCATCCTTGGGACGACCTTACAACACTTCTTTTTGCTATTTGTAAAGGTATTGATCACGCTGCTTGCATTGGGTTGAAGATTAAAGAAGTTTGGAGTGACAACCAGCTCATTTCAGATACTTTTCCATCTCCCACTAAAATGCCTATTGCCGTAGAATTTATTCAAAGACTTTTTATATATATCTGACTACACTCAAGATGTGAATTTTGTTAAGGATGGTAACCTCTTTTGTATAACTTTAGCTAGGAAAGAATGCTTGTCATAAAGACTATGTTCATATTTAACCTTTTATAATATTTTCTTTTCATCAAAAAAAAAAAAAATAGAGTTCACTAGGGAACGCCGGTAACGCTTTTGTCGGCGGGAGAGTGAGGGAAACTGAGAGGGGTCAAGGGGAAGAGGAGAGAGTTGCAAAACCGGAGAAGGAGAAGAAGGTCGGTTGCCAGAGTGGGGGGAGGAGACTCAATCACATAAGGGTATAAGAGTCATTTCATGTCTAAAGGAGCGGGAGGCGACTCAAACACATGAGGGTATAAGAGTCATTTCATGTCTAAAGTATACTCCATGTCATCACTTAACGTTGAGTTGTTAACGAATGGTCAATTTTGTAGTTTTTTATAAATAGGATGGGTGTACATGTGTGATTTTTGAAACTTTGGGTTGACTAGTACTTTAGGCAAAGAACAGGGGGTGAACGTGTAATTTTCCCAACAAAAAAATCAAAAAAAGGGTTTCAATTCCTGTCCAACGTAGCGGATGCTCAACGTTGTAATTATTGAATTTTCTAAGAGAAAGCGTGGGAAATGTTCTTACCATTAGGGAAGCGGTGTTCGAATCAAAGTTGGAAATCATTCTGGGAAGCGGTGTTCGATTTGCATTTCGTCAGAGAATCTTGCTCCTCGATCAATATAGTTCACTAGAGAATCGCTCTACAGACTTTTTCCATTGAGGAATCAATAGAGTTCACCGAGGAACGCCGGTTCTGCTTTCATCGACAGGAGAGTGAGGGAAACTGAGAGGGGTCAAGAGGAGAGAGTTGCAGAACCGGAGAGGGAGAAGAAGGTCAATTGCCAGAGTAGGGGGAGGAGACTCAGTCACATAAGGGTATAAGAGTCATTTCATGTCTAAAGGAGGGGGAGGTGACTCAGACACATGAGGGTATAAGAGTCATTTCATGTCTAAAGTATACTCCATGTCATCACTTAACGTTGAGTTGTTAACGAATGGTCAATTTTGTAGTTTTTTATAAATAGGAGGGGTGTACATGTGTGATTTTTGAAACTTTGGGTTGACTAGTACTTTAGGCAAAGAACAGGAGGTGTACGCGTAATTTTCCCAACAAAAAATCAAAAAAAGGGTTTCAATTCCTGTCCAGCATAACGTATGCTCAATGTTGTAATTATTGAATTTTCTAAGTGAAAGTGTGGGAAATGTTCTTACCATTAGGGAAGCGGTGTTTGAATCGCATTTCGTCAGAGAATCTTGCTCCTCGATCAATATAGTTCACTAGATAATCGCTCTACAGACATTTTCCACTGAGGAATCAATAGAGTTCACTGGGGAACGTCGGTTCTGCTTTCATCGACAGGAGAGTGAGGGAAACTGAGAGGGGTCAGGGGGAAGAGGAGAGAGTTGCAGAACCGGAGAGGGAGAAGAAGGTCAATTGCCAGAGTAGGGGGAGGAGACTCAGTCACGTAAGGGTATAAGAGTCATTTCATGTCTAAAGAAGGGGGAGGCGACTCAAACACATGAGGGTATAAGAGTCATTTCATGTCTAAAGTATATTCCATGTCATCACTTAACGTTGAGTTGTTAACGAATGGTCAATTTTGTAGTTTTTTATAAATAGGAGGGGTGTACATGTGTGATTTTTGAAACTTTGGGTTGAATAGTACTTTAGGCAAAGAACAGGGGTATATGCATAATTTTCCCTACAAAAAATAAAAAATAAGGGTTTCAATTCCTGTCCAGCGTAGCGCATGCTCAATGTTGTAATTATTGAATTTTCTAAGTGAAAGTGTGGGAAAATCATGCAGATCCCTGTTCTACCATTAGGGGGGGGGGGGGGAAGGGAGAGCATTTTGTGGCACAATCATGCAAATCAGGAGAGTCAATCCCTTGACCTCTTGGAGGCATGCGCTCCAACTGGCAAGCAACTGGCAAGCCACTAAAACAACCGACCAAGCGGTTGTTTGCAAGGCTCATCATTAATTCATATCGTTTATTGACAAAGGTTCAAAATTCTTTCTCGATCGAATTAGACCTTCAAATCCCATAGTTGAAGAGATTCTCTCTTTACCATCACTGAAGAAAATTTTTTTATCCATGATCTATTTATTCTACATGTTAGAATCACGAGTACGATTCAGTGAAAACGAATTGGAATCGTTGCAACCGATGGGAGAAACCATTCAAATCTCAAAACGAAACTTAGGGTTTCGATCGTTACCTGAAATTTCACAAGCGCAAAGCCTCCACGCGATCTTAGCCCTTTCGCAATGAGTCCCACGCACATGTCCAACTTTGCATTTCCTTGAATGCAAGCTCCTCCACAATCAATTGGGTTTTTGCCAAAACCCTAATCACAGACTAGTAGAGAAGGAAACTGGAGAAGATGGAAAACCTCAATAATATTATGAAAAGGTATGACAAGGTTTTCACACCATATCTATATATAATGCAAAACTCTAATGTGATGGGATAAATATCAAATTATTCTGGGTTTTCCTATTCATAATTGAATTCCTTTTCCAACAGTACATTCATAACGGAAAAGTAAAAAAAAAAATTTGTCCACCATTCTTAACAAAAATTACTGCACTACATAACAAAAGTTTCTAAGCTAACTTGGATGTGTTGTGGGAGATATTATCTTCTTCCGTAGCAACTTTAATTGTAACTTGATTGACTTGATTTCTTCATCTTCTTTTTCGTTGGGCGTGGAGTTCCAGAGGAAATTTTATTAATCAAAACCTATCGGGCAATAACTCAGCTACAATATTTTTTTAATAGTTCAGAGCCAGTAGATCACACTTATGTGATTTTATTGTGGATGACATAACGAACTTTTTCTGTAAGTAATTCTAGTTTCCTTTGTATCAGAACATAAAAGCTCTACTATAAATCTTTAATAGATAAACTATTTTTGAGTTTATTATTAAACTACGGAATTGATGCTCCCTTTGTAACCGAACATTATATGCCCTTAAATATAGTTGATTCTAGTTTTAATATATGGGTAAATAAAGTAAGGGAGAATGTTCTCTGTGCTGCGGCGCAGGCTGCGCCCAGACACATGGGCAGTTTGTGCAGGGGGCACAAGGTGGTCATTGCACCGACCCTCATGTGCCTGGGGCCTGGGCACAACCTGCGCTACAGCACAAAGAACAGCACCCCTAAAGTAATTTCACACTTTTAAGTATCAAGTTGTTTAAAAAGTTAAATCCATTTAGTTAAAGGGTAGAATAGGAACTACGTAGCCCTGGCTGCTAAATCCCAACCCAATATTGTTTGATCGAATAAACTTGCCGGAGCACTCCCTCCCCTTGGCCACCATGGATTCAGGTAACTTCCATGATCTCTGTTTGGCTGAGAATGTCGATCAAAGTTCATCTCTACTTAGATGATTTATTTCTTCTCCATGGAAGAAAAATAGAAGAAACAGCACCCAAATTATCGGTTGTTTCGATCACCTGACTGCCATTTCTTTTCCCATTCTCTGTTCCACTTTTCCAGAACTGGTAGTCTAGTTTCTACCTCAGAAGGTCCTCAAATCTCACCTAATTTAAGTTCACCGCTGAGGAGACTGAGTAGTATTTTGCTGAAGTAAACAAATATTTGAGTTGCTAATGCAATGAAACCACCAGTTCTTGTAATCTCAAATAAGGTTTTGTGGGTTCTCATCGTCCTTCCATTCTTGATAAATCGTCCAATGGACGTCTGAAATCCGAAGTAGCAATAGCATTAGCCCTCAAGAAAATGATGATACCCAGTCCAACGGTCGAGTATGAGAGAGACCATTGATGTGCCATAGTGGCTGCGATGTTAATAACGGTGAACCACCACTAGAAGAAACATGTAAAATACTAAAATCTTGAGGCCGCCCACGGTTAATTATATAAGCCGGGTGACATTGAGTGCTCGGATAGATACCCATTGAATCAGCCAAATTTATCTTCTTCTTCTTCTGCTTCTCTGATTATTTCTTTCTATTACTTAAAAAACAGAGATTTAGAAGAACGAAAACAGAAGAGTGGGGAGCAGGGACAAACTTAAGGCCCCAAGTAGATGCATAAATGGGAAAGGGGGATTTCAGTCTATTGATTTCCTCATCTTCCTTTTATTACATACCTTCTCTGCAAGTGCATATGACCATCAAAATGTCATATCAAATGAAGGATCGTGTAAGGATAACTTAAAAACATTTCTGGTAATTTGGTAGTATGACCAAAATTTTTAGGGAAATAAGCTACATTAATAATACTACGTGGATCATAGAATATTGAAATCTAAGTCATATGCACAACATTGTATATCAAATTACACGTGCTAACAGTCCCATGGTTTATACCACCCCTTCGGCAACTGATCCGATCCAGTCCAGTCCATCCTTCTATGAACGTGTGCAACCTAGCAACACTACTCCCTTTGATCCCTTGGAGAAGCCCCCCTGGTTTCAGCCTCTGTCTCACTTCCTGCCATACCAAAATCAAATCCAACAAATATAAACTAGAGAACACAAGACACCCACTCTGCCTCCTTACTTATTGGATCATAGGTGTACCCGTAAAAGCAATCAAGGTGCAGTCAGTGGTAGGCAAGTCTGTAATACTAGCAGTAAACAGAGAAGGAATAGGAGATCAAGAAAAAGATCTAGTGGAATCAGTAGTAACGGATAATTTAAGATCATCTAACCACCGAGAAATATTCTATAAAACAAGCAGACGATTGGGGAAACATGTAGAAAAGGCAACTTGGTTCCTATGGGACCCATATAAAACACAGGGAAATAAAAAAACAAACACTAAAACCCCAATGATGATCAAAGATTTGAACAAAGCGAAAGAAGAGAAGAGAACAAACTAAAACAGAATGCACTTGAGAACCGTTAATTTTGTAACCCCAAGATCCCTGCAGCCCAAACTCTCTTAGAGAATTCACAACATAGAAAAAGATGTCAGTGTCTCAAATTCTTTTTGACACAACACAAACATCCTTTATATTGATCCATTTTGAAAGACCCTTGTTAGGAAGACCATTATCCAAGAGTCTCCAGCCAAAAATCTTAAAACTTTGGACAAATATGAAGTTTCCAAAAGAATTTCCACCACTTAATGGAGTCCCTAGACCCCCTGCAGTCCAAACTGTCTAAGAGAATTTACAAGATAGAAAAAGATGTCATAGTGTCTGAGTTTTTTTTTTACACAAAACACAAACATCATTTTTATTGATCCTCTGGAGTCCCTATACAAATTCATTAATTGAGCCCTAACTTGCTCATCCCCACAAGCATTAGCAACAGTTTTGGTAGATAAATTCCTAGTTTATCTATAAGATTACTTACCCTTCTGAAATCAGAGTCAGCGTTACAGTGTTGATTAACTATAAGACCAGTTACCTTCTGAAACTAGATAACTCTATTCACATAATTGAAATCACTACAAGTAGGGATCCATGGATCATCCCAAATTCTACTGCAAGAGCCATCCCCTACACGCATTCAAAGCATTTTCTTTAATTTAGGTAAGATACTAACAATAGTATTCCAAATCCAAAATTCTCTTTTCGAAAGAACAGAGTTGTCCAGTAAAGAGTGATGAATAAAATATCCGGTCTTGAGACTAGCCGACAATGGACACAGATTATCACTCAACAGTCTCCATCCCAATTTGATCAATAAAGCGTTATTATGAGTTGAAGAATCCCCAAGGCCAAGGACCTCTGAACTTTTTAGGAGAGCAAACAACCAGCCAAGCAATCATGCAGGGTTTCTGTTCCTCTCTCCCACTCCATAAAAACAAGAATTAATAGAATCTAGCTTGCGGCAAATACTCAAAAATAATTAATGGAATCTAGCTTCCTAGTCTTGCTACACATCCATCTCAACATCCTCATCTCCACTACACTTAGTTTATCTATATAACGCTTCTTAATTGCCCAACATTCCACACCCTACATCATAGCAGGGCAAATGGCAGTCGTCCAATTACACCTCTCTACTTCATCCATCCTATTTTAATTATATGGAAAGCATCATCCTCTATATCACCTTCTTTATTTACAATAGAACCCAGATATCTAAAATAATCACTTTGAGGTATCTCCTTATCATCAATATTGACCACGTCTTTAATTGTCATAGTTTGGCTAAAGCTACACACCATATACTTTGTCTTTGTTCTACTTATCTTAAGACCTTTTGATTAGAAAGTTGATCTCCATAACTCTAGTGTTGATCCCTACTTTTGTCTCATCCACCAACAAAATATTATTAGCAAAAAACATACACCAAAGAATCACATCTCGTATGTCTCTAGTTAAATCATCCACGATAAGTGCAAACAAATAAGGGCTTAAGGCTGATCCTAATGTAGCCCAATAGTAATTGGGAACTCACTACCTTGACCCCTCACAATTCTTACTCTAGCCACCATACATATCTTTAATTATGTCCACATATTTACATGACACCCTTCTCTTCTCTAGTGTGTGCCAGATTAGTTTTCTAGGGACTTTGTCATAGGATTTTTCTAGGTCAATAAAGACCATATGGATCTTCCTGGCATAAATCCAAATTGTTCTCTGAAATAGTAGTTTCCTTTCTCAAGTAGGTTTCATTCATCGCATGCCTCATTAGTTGTATGCCTCTATGGTTATTGCAGCTCTGAATATCACCTTTATTTTTGTAAATCAGGACCACAATGCTTTTCCTCCATTCATTTGGCATTTTCTTTGTACTCATAATCTTGTTAAACAACTTGGTTAGCCATGTTAAACCACAAATTCCTAGGCACTTCTATTGGGACTCCATCTTGGCCTGGTGACTTGCCTACTTTCATCTTTCTCGAAGCTTCTTTTACTGCAAACACTCTAATTTTGCACATATATCTGCAACATTTGGTGTCTCGATGAGTAATGCAGCCCTCTGGGGCAATATTAATAGAAAAGTCTTAATTTAATAGGCTGTAGAAATACTCCTCACATCGCTTCTTTATGTCCTCACCTTTATTAGTACTCTACCATTTTCACTTTTAATAAATCTAACATGGTCGAAATCTCTACTCATCCTTTCCCTTACTTTAGCTATCTCAAGCTATGTTTTGTTGTCAAGAAAAGAAAAGAAAAAATTCAATTTTTTTTTTTAAATTTGAGGAGAGAGATAGACACAAACATCAATAATTGTGTCATCATAATTTCTATCGTTATGTATTTGTCTTTTCTTGACAACCAAATATAGCCTTATAGATAGCTTAGTCCCCTTCCTTTGTGTTCAAATTGTTATAAAGATCATCATATTTCCTCGCCCTTGATTGCCCACAATCTTCTAAGCTTCATTTATGGCAAATTTATATATTTTTAGATCTTCTACCTCATTAGTCCTTTGTCATGTCTTAAAACTAGCTTTCTTAGTCTTAATGGCTGCTTGGACCTCATCATCCCACCACCAAGTCTCCCTAAGGGCATGACGTTCACTTTCGATTCCCATAGTACCTCCTTAGCAACCTTCTTAATAGAGCACAAACATGATTCATAGTCACCAGTAAACCAGAAAATCATAATAAAAAACCATACACCACACCAAGTTAAACATATGCACTACGAGACCAATGTTACGGCGGATCAAACAAAGCAAAGTTTGTCAAAAAAAGCAAGGTGGTGATAGTTCAGTAAAGAAATGATATGCTGACCTATAAGGTCTGAAAACAAATCGAGAATAGCTTGATGGTCATAGCATCCTCCATAGTCGCATGACAAAAAAGAAAAGTGTCATCGGCAAAAAGAGAATATGAGAAATTTTAGGTGCTCTCCTAGGCATTTTAACACCTTTGAACATATTTAAATCCCTATAAACATTAAATTGTCTCGAATCGGGGGCAACTCATCTAGAAGCTCCTCAAGTACTAGATCTACAAAATCGGATAACAAGTCCTGAATGGGTTTAAGGAAGGTTAGCTCAGGTGGAGAACTGACGTCCTTAGTGACCAAGGCCAAGACGAAGCCGGTCTGTTTGCTGGTTTGTAGGAACTCTCGCTGAAGTAGTGCTAACATCTTAGTTCCACTCGACTCAACTTTCTCCAGCTTTCTTTCTTGCTTCTTCATTGGCTTGTTGTTGGCTTTAATATCTTGCCGTGAATTCTCTGTTGGATGTTTACTGGATTCAGCACAATGTGTTTGCTCTTAAATATGAAGATGCACTGGTTCTTCTTGCCTTCAACCAACACATTGTTATCATAGATCCACGGCCTACCAAGGAGAACGTCTCTCAACTGCATAGGTATGAAATCACAACAAACTTCCTTGTCGAAAGAACCCAACTTGAGCGGAACTGAGCACGTCTGATCGACTTTTAAAGCGTTAACATTTAGAAGAGAAAACATTAAGGATGTGGGTGCTTTTCTTCTTGAAGATTTGTTCTTTGGGCAAAAGAATGGGAGACTATCTTCACGCAACTGCCGCTGTTCATAATTACTTGTGCAATCTGGATCCGCAGGCCATTGAGAAACGGTGTCGCCTCCAGTCTTCACCCTATGATTCAGCAACCAAAATACAATTGACTACATGAATTTCGTAAGTTTCCATGCCCTCATCAATCTCAACCGGGTGCCTGTTCTTCATTATCTTCCTCTGTAGGGGAAGTCCTTCATTAACTTCAACCTACTCATCAGCCTCAAGGGTAGAAACGCTAGTATTAGCACTCTGTGCTACTCGAGGACAAAAAATGGCAAAATGCTTAGCTTATTGCAATGGTAGCACTTCATCTCTTGCTTGCATTCATAGGAGCTTTCCCTTTATAAACAGTTGTGTGGATGTTGTTTTGCCTTACTGTAAAGGATGGGGTTTTCGAGTAGGAACTGGGGGTTTGTTGTACTCCCAGCTTGATTTCCATATGGTCTAACGAGAATCTTCAGTAGGCCTCTCCAATGCCTTTTGATAGCAATCTTGAAGTTTGTAGACACTAGTTGTACCCATAGCTCTTCTAACATTTGGCCGTAGTCCAAGCCTCAAGCTTGTAACGTGACATTAGGTGTACGTCACTCTCTTAAACTCCTGTCCATGATAATAAATCATCAAATTTATCTATGTATCCAGCCACAGATAGTCCACCATGTCGTAGGAGGAAAACCAGCGTCATTGCCAAAGTAAGTTCACACATGATCCTCGAAAGCCCCTGATGCCTATGGCGTAGGAGTCCTCTGTGGGAACCTTCCCTAATATCGGTTAGTGTTCTGTAAAGAGTAACTGCCAGGTAATGTTCATCTCTATGGTCCTCTGAAGTGGGCTGATGTTGTGACATTGTGTCCACACGTTGCTTCAAGCAAACCATAGTCAGACAGACTCCATCAAATCAACAAGCTGTCTCATAAAATTCTGGTCTTCTCTTGACTCTTTAGGGTTAGAACCTGATGCAGCCATAGCTTTGATACCAAATTGGTGGGGTATAGGTAGACCAAACACAAGGGTTGAGATATGTCACCCCTTCTACAAGATCTCAAGAAAACCTAAAACCAGAAATTAGGTTATGTACGAAAGTCAAAGTCAACCTTAATGGATGGAGCTCAAATTCTGGTCACAAGTAGTAGGCTAATCCAAGGGTTAGATTTAGGTCAGGAATCAAAATAATAGAATCTGAAATTTAAAACCCAGAATTTAGGAGATCTCATGTCACAGTAGATCAGAGGTTCTGATTTACTCCAAGCCCCGGTCAAAGGGCCCTTTTGGATGGCCATTTAATACCCCAAAATCTGGCAGGGATCTAATGGATGGATTTCCCTTAGTGGCAGATCTTGACTCTGCCAAAATAGTCCCTAAAATAGGGTTGCTGCCAGGTATGTGATGAAGGGGATCTGCTGTAAGTTAATCTTCAATGATAAAACACTTAAGCAGGAACTTGAATAGACAATATTCCCACCCAATCTCAGATTAAATCAGTATCCAGAAAGCTTTATAAATAACAGATGAAACACCACTTCAGAAGGAAAACAGAGCATAGGAAGGGGGGATAGGATCTTTCATTTCCCACCAACAGGATTAGATCAGAATCTCTCTAATCACAGAGTTTCTCACTCCTCATTGTCTCTCAGCAGCATACCATCTCAGACATGAACTTCATTCAATAAAAAATCGTTGGCCAAAAGCCTTACATTCAATCTATTTAAAATAAAAGACTCCCTAGCTAAGTAAGACTTGCCTACCCAAACTTACATAGCAAAAAGGAAAATTAAAACAAAATGGAACTTAAAAGTAAACCCTGTACACTAGGTAAAGGTCTTGGACTGGATTAAAAGAACTTAAATAAAATAGAGCTAGCTAGCTCAAGGCCCAAGAGATGGGCAGGTAGAATAGGCCCACTAATGGGCTGAACATGGCCCATGTCGCCAAAAGGACAAAAAGGCTCCCCTGTTAAAACCATGGCCACTAAGTGGCCTGCTGTTTGCCTTTCTTCCTGCGGGAGTATGTGAGAAATTCCCCTGCATCACCAACCCAAAACCTAAACTCACTAGTTCAGCGATAAGCAACCTGCTCATCCTGGTTAGACACTAGAAAATCAGATCTTATTAGCAAGCCCTGACCAAACCTAAACTAAAAACACCAAATAGACTAACTAAAATTCACTCTAATCATTAAGCCAATAGTCTTAGCAATTCTTTCCTATCACAGATGGTTTCAAAAGGGAGAAAGCTGAAGTTTGATGTCAATATGTTATAGAAGTTCTGAGTGAAACTATTAGGAAGTATCCCTCATCCTGGTCAGGCACTAGAACATCAGATTTCATTAGCAAGCCCTGCCCAAACCTAAACTAAAAACACCAAATAAACTAACTGCAATGAACTTTAATCATGAAGCCAATAGTCTTGGCAATTTTATCATAGCACGGATTTCAAAAAGGAGGAAGCTGAAGCTTTATGTCAATATGTTATAGAAGATATGAGTTAATATATCAATACAAAGCTACCCTCAAAGCTAAAAGCTATGAATACGCTGTACTGCCTATAGAAGTATTGTATGTGAACTTCAGGAAATCCATGCTTACCAAAGCCCTAAGCTCAAACAAGCAAGGTTGACACATATCATTTTATCTCCATTTAAACAAAGAAAAACAATAAATATTAAGCGCCAATGGAAAGAGAAAACCTTGGTTCGCCTTTCTACAGATACCAATGAGATTAGATAAAAAAAAAACATAATTTTTTCGACAAAGGCAATTAAACAAAGACGTGCAAAAAAAAAAAAAAAAAACCATTAAAAGAGCACAAAGAATGAATCATGTTTGGATTTATCGAATTAAATCACCTTTAATCCATAATTGAGAGAGAGGAGTGAGGGAAATTCAACCCTAAATTTCCACAAACAGGAACCAAAGAAGAATAATAATCTTAACGAGATTTTATGGATCCACACAATACAGTTCAACGAAAAGATAAGATATATAAAAATTCCAAAACCCTAGAAAAATCAATCCTGATTCCTTACACACAAGACACAAAAATTACAACAACAGGACACCAAAATTACACCAAGAGGACTTCGAGATCCGGCCAGAAAGAGTGAAGAATTGCAGGAAAAGAACCACAGAGGAAAAAAAAAAACATAGCTCTGTACATCGGATTTTCGAAATTAACAACTGCGTCCTCTCGCAGCGAAAAAAACAAAAGAAGAACCGATTGAAGATACAAATTCAAGATCGAGGCGCACCTGTAATCTACACAAGCATCGAACACGGACGGCGGATGGGAATCGGATACTTGGATCCTCACCGCTTGCTATCGTAATCAACGACTTCGTTATCGGTAACAGATCTCGAGTGCTGAACGATTGAACGACCGATAGAGTTGATCCACTCCTCTTTCTCCTTGTCGGAATCGGCAATAAAGTACATGGTCTCTCTGCTGGTAGAGAGCTCGAAAGCGAACTGCTTGTTGAGAACATCTTCAGCACCTTTGACGGTGAGGCAATTACCAACAGGGATGACTCCTCGAGGCTTAGAGATACGCGTAACATATGAATCTTTGAACCAGAAGAGCTTGCCTTGTTTCAACACGAACCACCGCCGACGCCATGTCTTTATATACTCTCCTTGCTTTGTCAGCCACCCGGTGCGCTCCGGGTTCAACCAGAACTCCACACCAGCGTAATCGTCTGCTAACGGACCTGCACCTGTCACGGCTTGCCAGAGACTCGCCATCGCTAAACTCGAACTCGAAAGCAAAGCACAAGAAGCAGAAGCAGGTGTGAGAGACAGGACGGAAGAAGAGAAGGGAGTAAAACAAAACAAGGAGAGGATGAGCTGGTGATGGTAACTCTTTTCCCCTTATTTCAAATGCGTGAAACTGACGCAAAACTATTAATTAGTACGAAATAAATAGTGAGGCAAGGTCCTCAACTTGTCGTTGCTGGAGGGCCGAGGCCAAGAAACGATCCTCTTTTAGCTTATATTAGTTGACAAAAATACCCCTGGTTCTTTTTTTAATTCTCCTCGTATCGGAGAGAGTAGTACTGTAGTAGCTACGTATCCAATATACACTGCCTTCAAATGATACATCAAATTTTAGGCTGCGTTTGGTATGTATTTTAAGGAGATAACGTATTCTAAGAAATCATATCAAAAATAGCTTTAATCATCCACCCACTAAATTCACTATTTATTTAGCATATATTTGTCATCTTTTGTTTTTTTTCAAACTTAATATTTTGTGGTTTTGAGGCATCTCACCTTACAAAATTTTAACACTAAATCGTAATAAAAGAGAATGAACTATATAACTACAAGAAGAGCGTTCTATCCTAGAAAGTAGTAGGAAACATCCAACCATTGCCCCCCTATAAAGGAATCATTCTCTAGGGGCAAAGAGGTCATTTTAAAAGAGGGAAAGAGAGATAGACACAAGGTCTGGGAGTGTAGCTAGCGTACACTTCCAAACTAAGAACATTGTCCCATAATTGTATCTTGAAAGCGGTTGAAATCATATAATGAACTTTTTCAAATTAAGGTTGTATTTGGTATGATTAATGCATTTGTAGAATGCACATGATTATGCTTTTTTCAATAAAATTTTAAATTTTTTTTTTTTAAATTCAATAAGGGATGAATTTTTTTCTTTCTTCAGGGTAATTTTTTTGTTTTTTATAATAGGGAGGAGATCATTTGGAAATGAGAATTCCCACATTCCTAGACTTATGAAATAAATGGAGCTTAAAGTAAATAAAACAAATGCGATTTCAAGTATCAATTCTTTGACAATTTTAGACAGGATAATAGATCTTTGAAATTTCCTTTTTAATATAGTGCCTAATTTAGAGAATTGCAGTCATAAAAATAATCAAAATGAGTCTTAGACAAGACTTTCATATCTACTATTACCCTCTCCCCTCAAAAAAAAAAAACTTTCAAACAACTGTTACCCTCTCCTGTTGCATACTAATGACAAAGTGACCCCCCACCATTATAGACCCATAACAGAGGGGGTTAGTAGTGATAATGTGTTGTTGTCACGAAATATTTAGGACCAAAATGCCTTCGTCCAAAGTGATATATATATAATCTTCAAAGGGTTATACTCTTCCTCTTCACTTCCTCTTCACTTCACCAGTTGCAGCAAATCGGAGGAACAAGAACATCGTCGGAGGTGCTACAGCACCCATCCCCTCTTCTCAGTTGACTCTCTGGTTTCACTATCTCCATTGTCTCAAGTCACATTGCAATTTCTGGCGAAGTTAAGGTAATATATTCATGTCTTCTTCTCCTTATTTTCTCTCTTCGATTAGGGCATAACATCACAATGTTTTGCTTCACCGGAAGTGCATGTACCCTTTTGCTGTTTGCTGTGGATGAAATTACCCTGCCCAACATAAGCCCACAATGCCTAATTTTGTTATCCCTCATTTCCATATTCTCAGTTTCCCCTGCAATTTCCGATGAAGCCTCTGACCTAATTTCAAAGAACTCTTTGCATCCAAGAAATTTGGGTGATTTTCGGTGAAGCCTATGACCTATTTTTAGTACCCTATCTGGGTTATCATCCAATTTTCGATGAAACCTATGACCCAATTTGTCATGGTTTTTCAATTTGTTTAGATCAAATTTTATTGATCAAATCATCATGAGACAAAGGCTTGATGATAATGGCTGGATTGAAATGGTGGTCACATGACTACAGGGGAGGAGGGTTAAACATGAAATTACTAAATGGAATGATAATCTATGGCTTGTTCTCCTAGTATGTTTGCAGGTAAGATGTCATCTGGGAGTGTGAATACCGGCTGTGCAAGGTGGGTGAGGTTCCAAAACTTGGAATGTTATTGCCAGAAGAGATCTGCTGTGAGGATTTCAGAGTCAATGGACAACCCAGATAGGCTGTATTATATTTGTTTTGATAGAGACAATGGTGATTGCAGATTCTTCAAATGGGCAGTACCTATTGGTGAAACAAGCCAATCTGTGCATGCCATTGATGCACCAAACAATGAGGGTGAAATAGAGCAGCAGAGAAGTGAAGAGATCGGTAGTTTGAATATTAGATTGAATACTGTGGAGAAAACTGTAGCAAGAATGAAGATCACAAATCAAGTAGTAATAGTTCTGATTGTATTGTACTATATTTGGAATGTAGTGATTTAAGTTTGGGAATTTCAAAGTCATTTTGTTGAAGTCTATTTTGGTTAGTCTTGGGTTGTAATCATGGATGTTTTTTAATTTTGGGTTGTAATGATGGATATTAATTATGGTTGAATATTGTAGTGAAGTAGCATCTTGTGAACTGAATTTACCACACACAAACAACTGTGCTCTGTTTCTTCTCAATTAAATGGGTCTCCAACTCTGCAATTACAAATGAAAACATAAAAATAAGGTTCTTAAAATTCAAAATACTTGATTGAGAACCCAAATCTAGTCTTGGATCAATCTAATATATATCAAAACTTGAAGGTGATCCAATCCAACTCACAACTCACTTAATTAGTTGTGATGACAACGGTAGTTGCTTATTGTTTAGCTCCCCCCCCCCCCCCCCACTCCTTTTCTTAGAGGGGGTAAGGCTTAATCGAGTTGGGTGAAATTTGAGTTCTGTTGGTAAGAGGTCATCATGCAAGTATTTGTATAGATAAAGTCAATTGTTGTGTGGTGCTGGCAATGGACACAGCAGTGGTTTGATGGAGTCATAACCATACTCGTCCTAATGGTCTTCAAAGTAAGTGGCCATCTGTGCATGCCAAACAACCATCCAAACAACAATTCAAACATTGATTAATCCATACTTAATACATCATTCAATCATTGCACTTAATCCTTCAACAACCATTGTACTTAATCAAAAACCATTCAAACATTGTACTTGATCAAAAACCATTCAAACGTTGTACTTAATCAAACACCCATTGTACTTAAAAATGTTACAAACAACCCATGACCCTTCACCTTAATACCAGCCCAACTCTTCACCTACTAGACATACCAACTTCAGTAAAAGAAATCTCACTATCATGCATAACTACAGTATTCCTATTGTCAAATGTGACTCGGCTATGAGATGCACTAGTTGACCCAAGAATAGCAGTCTGACTGCTATCATGCTTCACAGTAGCACCACCCTTCTGAACATTCATGTCCCCATCACTTTGAAGATTTTTGGCACCATCCCTTTGAGGATTACTGAAGCCACTCCTTCTTATATTAGCTTTTGGTGGCCTAGTACTTGTAGTAGACATATCAGTAAGGGCAAAAACTGGATATGGTGCTTCAATCTCTAGTCTATTTCTTGCAGTATCACCCACAAACTGGATATGGTGTCCATTGATGGTAACCTGGTCAGTGTTGTTACCAACTTGGACATTGTATACATACATGTGGATACAATCCACCTGATAACCAAGCATGTCTACCATTTCCATCACATCTTTATCTGTCTTCACTACCATATCTTTCGTCTTGTCAGGTGTCATACATTTGACATTGAAGTGCAGAACAGTACTAAAAAATGAGTTATATATGTCAGATATCATATCTAGGTAATCATATCGGTCAACATTAATAATCTTTGCAAATATGCCTTGAAGATAGTGGTACTCGACTTCAGTCGTTGTCATTTTGAGGATTAGTGACTGTTTGGTTGCATGGTATATGGATTCCATAGAAAAGTGTGAGAAGCAACAATTAATCACATTAGTCAAGATCAGTCATTAAAATGCAAGTTTGACAAATTACATCTAAGTATCAAACTCAGGATTAATAGTATCAATATTATTAGATAAACTTCTCAACTAATACAAATTAAGAAACAATTACAAGATTATCCATTAAGTCAGATAAAATTTATATAAACTTCTTCACAGCACTAATGAGATAGGTTCCAAGTGCATTCCAAATTTAAACTAAGGATTTAAGTTTCAAGAAGGGAAGAAGTCAGGGCTATTATATGGAAAGAAGCATGAAAAAACCTAAATCTTTGCCTATTTTTAGAACCAAATTTGCAGCACCCCATTGAAGTTGGGTCACATACAAGAAAAATGCAATTTACACAATCAAACTACAACAAAGTTGGATCACATTCAAGAAAAATGCAATATACATAGTCAATTTACACTTTGAATTTGGGTGGTTTTAATGAGACAATCAGAAAAACTTGGTTTTCTAGGGTTTATATTTACAGGGATTCACACATAGATTATCAGACAATGATCTTCCTCTCACTTTCGGCAAGTGCAGAACAGTCCCAATCCCCAGTCCCAGTCCCTCTTCTTCCTCCGTTGGGGCAAGTGCAAAACAGTCCCTCTTCTTCCTCCCGCTTTCTGAAAATGTAAACGAAGAACCGGTACGGTAAGATCGTCGGTAAGAATGGGTTTTTTACACCGGTGGAATGAGAGTCGCCTGAGAAGGTGGTCTTCTTCCTACACCAATGCTCTGCTTTCTTCCTCTCGTTTTGTTGCAACCGAATGAAGATGACAGATTGAGAGTTAAGCAAGTGGTCTTTCACTCTGGACGAAGGGCATTTTGGTCCTAAATATTTTGTGACAACAACACATTATCACTACTAACCCCCTCCGTTACGGGTCTATAACGGTGGGGGTCACTTCATCATTAGTATGCAACAGGGGAGGGTAGCAGTTGTTTGAAAGTTTTTGGAGGGGTAATAGTAGATATGAAAGTTTTGGGGGTGGTAATTGTAAAAAACCCTTTCTTCCTTTAACGATAAAGGAATATTATCTAAAAGGACAAAGAACGCTAACTGTTGATCGGTATCACAGCACGACATGTATCTGTGTCCAGACATAATGGCGAACGAAATGTCCGGCACACCCCATGGAAAGGTGGAAAGGACCAAGGGTGTGCCGATCTTTCTTTATGCAGCTGTGTCTAGGCGTAGGTATATGCCAAGCTGCGAGACTAGTTAGCGTTCCTTTTCCCTTATCTAACTTAAGGTTCTTTTTGGGTTAATTGAGTAACAAAACACATGATTTTACTTTAAATAACCGTTTTGCATTGTTTTTACTTATGAAACAAATTGAGCCTAAAGTAAGAAAACCAGTGAAAAAAATTTTAACGACTTATTTAAAACCAAGTAAAAGAACCACATAGATGATCTTCATTCTTTTTTTTTTTTGGTAAAGAGGGCTTCTTCATTCATACTTCATAGGTAATCCAACCACCCCCCGCCCACTCCCCAAAAAAAATTAAAAAAAAAAAAAGAATGGTTTCTATGGGGGAGCATGGCCCATACTCCTAAACACAGAGGAGGGCAAAATGATCACCCCGTCTCCTTGAAAGGCGGAAATGCCCATCTTGTTGATGCTTCCACACATGCACGTGTCAAGCTTCCCTTTAAAAAAAATTGGGAAACTACATATTAGAATTTGATTTCTAACTAATAGATCTAGATACAGTATTTTAAAGGGTAAAGCTGTTTGTAACAGAAGTGGTTACAACAAAAATCATAACCAGTCTTTTATACCCTTTAAGAAAATGTTGTAAGTAGACTGAAGGTAAGGATATTCTTGTAATTTACTCTTATAATTTATAGACCAAGTCACCAAACTGGAATTTAAATTAGGGTAAATTACACGTCACCCCCTAGTTTTTGAAAAAAACTCATCCGTCCCCCTCTACAGTAACGGTGTTAGTCTGCTGTTAGTTATTGGTGTAAAAGGACTATTTTACCCTTGCACTAAAACATTTGAATTAAATATACAATACTATCTTTCAAAATCTATGTTTGGATGTCAAGGGTAGTTTAGGGATTTAAATTTATTTAACTAGCTGACATTATCACTTAACAACATAAAACTAACGGTACAGATTAATTTGTCATATTGGGGTCTATACCAGGGGGTGAATTGAGATTTTTCAAAAACCAGGTGATGACCTGAGTTGGTTTCGTTTGAAAACCAGGAGGTGACGTGTATTTTACCTTTACCAAAAAAAAAAATAACGTGTAATTTACCCTTTAAATAATCTGTTTCATCCTATTTAAAGGGTAGTGAAGTAATATCATCGAACATTCTTGCAGCGGTGAACAGGAAAGTTTGTTATTGGTCTACACCAAACCTCTTTCCCCTGCTAAATGAACATTTTTATGGAATCGCAGTCTGTTTAGGCGGTGGCAATAGCAGTAGCAGCACAGTTGCAAGGGACGTAGAGGGTGGTAGCCCCAATAAAGTCAACTTCTGATATCATTGATGGAGAAGACCAGTTATGGTTCTTGTTTGCTTGATCAATCGGCAAGATGGTAAGATCAGAGTCTAAATAAAATAGAATACAGAAACCACCTGAATATCAGAACCGAACAGTTTATACTCCTTAACTCTCATATACTGCTAAATTTGATTGGTAGAATGAAGATTGTCTTAAAGCAGGAAGTTGTAAACCTATAATCTCTTAGTCTTCTTCCAATTATGTGGTGTTGTAGAAAAGTCAGAACAAACCCATGGTGTCTTGGTGCTTTTCTCTCTGGCTACTCCTTTTTTTTTTGTCTTTCAAACTTTTGGGTAAGGGGAATTATCTCTTCTACTAGTGGCCAACATTTTCCCTATCGGTGTACAAGAGAGAGAGAGAGAGAGAGAGAGAGACCTAAAATGACTATTGGAGAAGTGGTAAGAAAGGATATGCAACATTTTCCCTATCGGTGTACGAGAGAGAGAGAGAGAGAGACCTAAAATGACTATTGGAGAAGTGGTAAGAAAGGATATGCTTATGATAGTGCTCGATCCTAGTATGACCACAGAAGCACAGATAGAGTTGTTTGGAAGTCAAGGACCCGTGCAGCCGACCCCTTCGTAGGGGGATGTTCCTGGGATGCTGCTTTAACTAATGCTTAGATTTTTTTCCTTTAGTAATTTTATTTTATTTACCCCTTTTATTTTTTTTCCCCCTTCTACTGTTCTTTTTTCTTTTATTGTCATGGTCTTTTCGGATCCATGTAGCCGACCCCATTTAGTTGGGATAAGGTTATGGTTGTTGTTGTTTGTTGTTGTACGAGAAAGAGAGAGAGAGAGATTTGATACTGCTACACTCGTTGCCTATGAACGAGCCCTGTGGATGCTATTATCATTGCCCATGTTAATGGTTGTAGGTGGTTATAGGGTGAGGAAGGAAGGTGGCGAGGGGGAGGAGCAAGAGGAGAGAGAGAGAGAGAGCCCACCGCCACTAAGACGTTTTTCTCTGCAATAGCTATCGGAGCTTAAGATGGAATTGTTGGATTTTTAATTGTTTTAAAATTAAAGATTCAAAATACGATTTTGTTGGAGGGTTGAGTTCTTTCCTAATAGACACCTAAATAGTCAATAGGTGCCTATTGGAAGACTTGTTTGAGTGGCTAACAAACAAGTCTTATGGGAAAAGACATGAGTTGGGACATATCTCTTGGAGAGATCCCTTAGTGGTGTCTCTTCCTCTCTTATATAAAGAGAGGAGGTCTTGCTCATTCTCTAACAATTGTTTTTTAAATACATTTTTTTCTTCCCCACCGTAGTCGGTCAGTATCGATGAATTAGTGAATATAGCCTTTAGACGCCCTTTATAATCACATTTGGAACTGCAACCTATGCGATTAGAGAGTTGTTTTATCTTGGGGGTATAGATGCATGGTCAACCCAGATTGCAGAATTGGGGCATCTAAAAATCTTAAGGAGAGCACCGTTTGATGCGACTCAACTCTACCATTTATTGTTCGGGTTACACAAAAGGACATGTATTGTTGATGCGGTGCGATACTATCTCCCATACCAATCAGATAAATCGTATATTTACTATTTGTTTATAGTATTTCTAGACTTATACTTGTTGCCCTGGATATTTTACTCTTACAATCTTAAAGTTTTTAAATAGTATAAGACAGTAGAATTGTTTGATTACTTGCAATTCTGGTTTCCTATTTGAGTCTCTATTATATACACTGAACACCGAAATCAAAACACATGTATTTGTGAAATTTGATTGTTCACAAAGAGGGTGCGGCGGTTGAAAGCACTGGTTTGTGGACTGGAGAGTACTCAAAAGAAAGAGGGAAACCAGTGAATTTTCAGGGCTAGAGATGGCGGTAGCATTAAGAATGATGTTTGGTTGCCAACCCAATCGATGTGCCTCTTAGATGCATTACAGTTCCATGAATTGATTTGAATGTGCAAGTGGCGTTTACATGTTAGTTTGCATGAATAGCGCGCATTTGGGTGTTGGTTTATACAAACCGGATACAAAGATCATATCATATTAGTAGTCATGCATATATGTTGTTAATTTGGTGGATAGTCATGATGGTTCACTCAAGTTGCATGATTGTATGTATACATATGTTTGTTTATTACTTCATGCATTCATCTTTAAACAAAGAGCTTTGTTTGTCCTCTTATTTGAACCATCATACCTTTTTAATAAATAGTTCTCTTAGTTTCATTGTGTTTCTGGTTTATTACGGATTGATTAAATGCCAGGAAGCCTAGCTTATTTCGTTTATTAGATATAAGTTAGAAACCTCTTGAAACAATAGAGGGAGAGGATGCGAGATACACATCTCTGGTTTGCACCGAGTATTTGGGAGTAGCCACTGTAGTTAATGTATTCTGTCCCAAATGATGTCATTGAAAGTTTGGGCAGTAGTTCTCCTTATGATTTCACTATCCATCATAGTATTTAAGATTCCTCGATCTCACAGGGAATGTTTACAGCAGCAATACATATCTTTTGTGGCCATTGAGGGTGATAGTTGAGGACTGTTCGTACCTCGTTTGGATCAGTTCGTGTACCAATCCTTGTGTTCTCGAGGGACTACCCACTGTTATACTATTCTCTCTTCTATTTTCGTTTGAATTTTAGAAGGTGAAAGAAATGTTTAGTATCTTTTAAATTTTGTAGTACGTATGATGAGTATGAGAGATGTTATTGGGTCCAATTGTAATCCGATATGCCCAATGCAGCCATATCTATTTGTTTGGTTTTTTATTTGGTTTGATCCAAATTATCTATTTATTGACCAATAAAGCCGTGTGACCAAATTGGTTGGCTTGGTCGGTTGTCCTTTGAGACAAATGGCATTGTTTGATACATATTGGTTGAATGCTTATTCTATCAATATTTGTGCATGGATTTATATATATATTTGCTTGGGAGCATAAGTTTTATTTGAATGCTATGCTATATTTGATATACAAGTAAAGTTGTATGGGCAAATTAGTATAGAAGTGTGGGGATCACAGTTTTTTCACAAGGACATTCTCATATTGTATTGGCTTATATCTCTGAATGTGATAAACCCAATATGTGGGGGGTTTTTATGAGAATGTGTATATTTACATGTTGAGTCTCTTTTAAGAGATATATAAAGCCAAGTAGAGTGATAATCTCTACTTGGAAATTGAATCTAATAGATTTGTTTAGATTCAGTTATGTAAATATTTGGAAGGTTACCTTGGTTCAAAGGTAGCATGTAAAAACATGTGTTGGTAGGGGTGATTCATAGAATCGGTAATATAAGCCTAAGTTATAGGTTCTACCATGATTTTATTTTTATGGTTTCGTAAGAAAGTCGGATCTGAAGCCATAAGGCTATGAATATAAATGATAGATATATGGTGATGACCAAAGCCAAATTGTGTCATGAAATACAAAGGGGATGGTCAATAGAGAAAAAAAAGACTAATATGTCTGGATTACATATATCTGGTGAGGCTAAGGAAAGTAGCGGTATCAGCTCAATATAGTCGGGACAAGAATGACTAATACTATTATATAGCCTCTGACAATTATTTTGGTATATATTTAAGAAATGAGTTTAAAGCCTGTGTCATAGGTCATGTGATGGACACCCAACCTATGTGAAGAGATTTAACTCCTGAATTAGGTTCAAAGGGTACAAACGAAGTCACCGGATGACCTGACTAGTACTACTAAAATTTACTCATTCTAGTTACATGGGAAAATAGTACCACCACAATGAAATGAGGATGAGTCAGATATTCTTAATCAAGCTAAATCCTACGAAATGTGGGGGTGTGTTAACTGTGGTGCACACTAGCTAACCTTAGTAGATGTAAGAGGTATGGTCGCCTACCGATAAGAGTTTTAAAGGTGAACTCTTTAAACATCCATGAGACCGAGATAGGGGACATGGCCAATTTTTTTTTAAAAAAAATATCCAATTTTTCATAAACGGGTTAAGTCATGTAAGGTCGACTGGTAGTATATGGACGGTGAGCTTGCCGGCTACGCCTATGAGGAAAGGTTCAAGAAGTCTGACTTCACCCGTACTCTGTAGCAAAGTTCATCAGACCTAGTGTAGGTTCAAGTCCGAAAGACACCTGCAACGATGTGTCCTTCTATATTTAATATATTTACTAATTCAGTGTTTTGTTTTCTCGGTATTTTGAATCTGTGGGGGATTGTTGGATTTTTAATTGTTTTAAAATTAAAGATTCAAAATACGATTTTGTTGGAGGGTTGAGTGCTTTCTTAATAGACACCTAAATAGTCAATAGGTGCCTATTGGAAGACTTGTTTGAGTGGCTAACAAACTAGCTTTATGGGAAAAGACATGAGTTGGGACATATCTCTTGGAGAGATCCCTTAGTGGTGTCTCTTCCTCTCTTATAAAGAGAGGAGGTCTTGCTCATTCTCTAACAATTGTTTTTGAAATACATTTTTTTCTTCCCCACCGTAGTCGGTCAGTGTCGATGAATTAGTGAATATAGCCTTTGGACACCCTTTGTAATCACATTTGGAACTGCAACCTATGTGATTAGAGAGTTGTTTTATCTTGGGGGTGTAGATGCATGGTCAACCCAGATTGCAAAATTGGGGCATCTAAAAACCTTAAGGAGACTTAACTCTACCATTTATTATTCGGGTTACACAAGAGGACGTATATTGTTGATGCGGTGCGATACTATCTGCCATACCAATCAGATAAGTCGTGTATTTACTATTTGTTTATAGTATTTCTAGTCTTATACTTGCTGCCCATGATATTTTACTCTTCAGGAATGGGTCCAACTTGATTCGATTGACCAAACTACCCATTAAATTTAGACCACTATCATGACATGATAGAAGGATGAGGGATCTTTGTGAAATTACAGTTTTAGATACATAAAATGAGTGACACATTTATGTACGGTTACAATGTCTGTTTCGCACCCTATTTTAAATATCAAATGCATCAAAATATTTCATAAACCATCATCTTTTGATATATATTTTTTTTAAGGGATACAAAGTTATTTTATTAAAAGGCAAAGATTTCATACCCGCCGTGTAAGCATGCATGGGCATGTCCCCTCTCACATGGAGTTGGAAAAGTCATAAACCCTCCACCCCTATTAAAGCCTCGAAATTCCCACCCGCTCACATGCATGGCTTGCACAGCTCTATATGAAAACTGTCTACCTTTATTAAATATTAAGTTAATGGGATTAGACAAGATACTCTATATGGACATTGGAGCTCTTGCATGATTCATAATTCCACCTTTTTCATAATAATAGATGTTAATTTTTATGGAAAAGGGTCTGTTTTTTTCATAATTCATTTGGAAAACAAGAAATTTTCTATTTTATTTATGGGAAAAAGAACATTGTCCAGGAGTGTGGCCTACGAGTCTATCTCTCTCCTCCCCATATGAAAAGACACCTCTACCCCCTTGTTTTGAGAAGAGAGATAGACACATGGGAGTGCTGGCATAGGCCACATTCCCGGACAGAAAACTGCTTCCCTTTATTTATTAAACATTGGTTTTTTCCAAAATTGCAAAATTGATTAGCCAATATCCGAAAATAAGCTACTTATGTAATTCCATTGAAGAAATAAAAAGCTGTCTTTACAAATTTTTTGACGTAATTTATCTTAAAGGGTGCATCATATTATCCCCAAGTAGGTGAAGTAAAAAAATTGTAATTTTACTTTCTTATCCATTGTCTTATTCCCAAAAGTTATTTAATATAATAATAATCTTGTCATTTTATATAGACAATGACAACTCTTGAAAATGACATAATGATAAGTCACTTGCAACTTATTTTGAAAACTCTTTTTCAGCTATAACTAAAATAACTTTTTGAAAATAATACAAGTGAAAAAATGTAAGATTACAATCTTGTTGTAATGTTACAACAAGATGTTTCCTATCTCTTTTTTTGGTAAAGACAAGACGTTTCCTATCTTAAATGCACTAAACTTATTCCAAAATGTTTGCATATACTTAATGTACTTTTTTAGAAATATTCAGGGATAAAAAATGTGTAACTAGAGAAACTCTTACATTTATCCAATGTATTGACGCATACCTTAATTTGGACTTATATCTCCATCCATGCACACTATAAATCTTTAGATTAACATCGCACTGTGTCTCAACACATCACTACTTAATTTCTTGGGGGTTACAAGATAAGAAATTTTTAAAAAATAAGTAAGTTTGATTTTGTTTTATACTTGTTATCTTATAGACCTAGGAAATTTCCCCATTTTTTTAAGAGGGTGTAGACACTAGGAAGCAAAGCATAGACAATAGGATTTTCTAGCAAAAAAATTAGGCTTATAAGAGCATCTCAACCTCCTAAATCTTCAAAGCATCCGCTATCCGGGAATTTAGCATACACTAGTACTCAATGAAACTAATTAGTCAATGACAATTAGTGTTTTAGGTTATATCTAACTCTAATTTAAAAATGCAATTAAAAATGGAATTGAGTTCTCTATCCAGTAGTGTAGCATACACTAGTACTCCCTTTTTCATCAAAAAAAACAAATACACTACTACTCCCTGAAACTACCTCTCTCCTCCCACAACAAAAGGCAGATATGTCATTTTATAAGAGAGAGGAGAGAGATGGACATAGGGAGAAGCTAGCATCCATTATGCTCTCTGACAGAGAACATCATCCCTTTAAAAATAATGGGTCTAGTGAAGTATTACACTTCACTATTTAATCCATGTACTAGAGAATCCCACATACATCTCAGGCCAAAATTTAATCCAAAATAAGCAAAGAAAGTTGTTCGAACTCCAAATCAAGTTTTAATAAAATTACCAAAATATCATCAAATGGAGATGAATATAAAATACAAAATGACATCTTTTATAATTTTAACTAGGGTAGTAGTTCTCTATCTGGGAGTGGGGCCTACGCCAACACTCCCATGTGTCTATCTCTCTCCTCCTCAAAACAAGGGGGACAGAGATGTCTTTTCACATGGGAAGGAGAGAGATAGACTCATGGGAGTGCTCGCGTAGGCCACACTCCCGGACAGAGAACTTTTTCCCTTTTAACTACTTCATCTACTCATTTTAAACTGAAACTGAAATTGTAACAATGAAATGCTTGTCTGGCCCACTATCATATGAACTAACCCATGTACTGCCATGTGGCAAATAGTGAAACGTTGTATACTTCAATAAGAAATCCCTGATCTATACCACCCAAAATCAACTCTACCTAGAGCTGAGATTGGGATGTATTAAACCCATGTTAGAGGTCAGCTTGGGGTTAGTCCATCAATGTTTTCACAAACAATGGTGTTTAATGTGAATCACTATTTTTTTACCAACTCCTCGGGAAAATATGTAAAAAGATACACCATAGAATTCTCTCTCAAAATGCAATGCACCCACGACTCAGTAGTCAGTACAGTTCACACATCTGAACCTAAAAAGATTTCGCATTATATAAAGAACAGAGCATAGTTATCTCTAGTCTCTATATTTGACTTCCTATCCCATGGTAACCCACAGAAAAAGCAGGGCCCCCCTCACCACCCAATCTAAACCCCAATTTCTATTTATCAACAAAGGTTGACTCTGCAAGATCAATGGCACAGGAAAGTCCAGCTGCTTTGTTCTCGCACTCTCTCTGCTCATCGTCGGGTACACTGTCAGCCACAATCCCGGCACCAGATTGAAGGTGGGCCACCCATTCCCGGCGTTTGTTCGCATCCTTGTATGAGTACATTGTGTCATAACGGGTTGCAGTAGGAAAAATGATGGTCCTGAGAGCAAGAGCGATGTCCATATCTCCAGCAAAGGAAATGCCTCCGAAACCACCACTATAAGGCCCGCGCCTAGTGGTTTCCAGCTGATCTATCAGTTCCATGGCCTTCACCTGTTTCACATTACAATACAAACAACATAAAACACCCTGCTGTGGTTATCCCAACACCATCCTTTATACTCTAATTGAAAACAAGCAACTCTCTCTTGATTCCATCAACAATTCAACTCCCATGTTTGACAACAACAAAAAAGGTGGAGTCGTGAAAGGGTTAATTTTATAACATGACAGGTTAATGATTCTCGTAAGTGAATCAATCAAAGAGGTAGATTGCTAAGTCAACCTAGCTTACCTATATTGCTAAGCACAATTGGAACCTATCAGATGAATCCCACCAAGGCAATCTTCTAATGAGAACATTCTCAGAAGAACACACAATCCATGTACGAGTTATAAAAGAAACCATGCCTTTCACCATAGAGAAGGATTTGAGGAGAGAGAAGATAATGTGAGAAACAAAGCAGGATTGACCATGTACTTAGCTTGTAGCATCATGCAACTGCTTGGTGCCACCACGCAACTAGTATGCTCAACTTCCCACATCATCAAACACCAGAAACACACAAGTTGGAAGATCATTTCTCATCCAATCCCCACCCCCATCCCCCCAAAATAAAACAAAATGGAGCTATACAACTTGCAATTCTAGAGCCCTTTGAGAGTTTTTTACCATTATTACAACCAGACAATTATATATGATCACAAAACAAGCAATTTCTGAATACCTTTGGTGCTCCACTCACTGTTCCAACAGGTAATGCTGCACGCAGTGCATCCCAGGAAGTGAGACCATCAAGTAATTCACCTGTAACCTGAAAGGAGCCAACAATTTCTCATTAAAGCCTTGAGCAAATGTGTAGTAAAACAAACTTCCACAGCAAATAGAACTTCTAAGAGAACGAGTTGGGTAAACCTTGAAATAGTAAGAATCAATTGAAAGGGATCCCCTAATTTCAATTAGAAATTCGTTGGGTCCTTTTGGGACTGTCTCTAAAATTGCGAATTTTTATTCATCTTATTACTATTTAATAACTCATAATCAGATTTTGGTAAATAAATATTTACTATTTGACAATTTAAAACATACTTTCCAAGAATTTAAATATTATTTAATGGATGAAAATGGAAAATTTGTACTTCTGATCCATGCATTAACTTCATTTTGAACTCATTTAATTTGAATGGGTATTTTCTCCATCACTAGAATTATTGGTCTGCGCTTCCTCCTACTGCTCCAACGTAGAGAGCTTTCTGAAGACTGTAAATCAATATACTGTGGCAAAGATTATGCATCAAGATCTTCATACAGCTGATGCAGTAAGTTGATTTTTATTTAGGTGAAGCATAACAGAGAAAATTACAACAGATACTGTCGGCAGAAGTCCTTACTGTAGAGCTAATGTGCATTACATGCGAGTACCGCTCAACATTCATAAGCTTCTCCACCTTAACAGAACCAGCTTTGGAGACCTGCGGTAATCATATCTATTAGATATAATCATTGCATATCAATAATTTCCATGAGACAGTGTTCAAATCTATGAACCCTATGAGAAAGTGTTCAAATCTATGAACCCATATGGTCATTATAGACTAATTTCTGACATTTTAGGATAACAGACAAAAAAATGAGCCTCACAGAAGTGGTAATGAAGCAAAACTCATGGGATTTAGAGGAGGGGAGGGGGGTGTAAAACCATCTGTGTCAATTGATTCCAACAGTCTTGTTAAGTTGCTGAAATCGGTCGTAGCCCTTATTTCCAATAGTGTAATATGAAACTCAGTCACGATCCAATTTAACAATAATTTTCTAAACCATCCTAATCAAATATTGCGATGGGTTTTACCCTCTATATTTCTTTATACAACTTAGTCATGTTCTAGTTTAAACATACTTCTGGACCATCTTAACCAAATACTACAATGAGTGTTACTGTATCTCCTTGTTAACTTTTACTTCACAAATAAGATCAGGGGGGCGGGGTGTAAAACCATCTGTGCCAATTGATTGCAACATTCTTGTTAAGTTGCTGAAATCGGTCATAGCCCTTATTTCCAATAGTGTAATATTAAACTCAGTCACGATCCAGTTTAACAATAATTTTCTAAACCAGCCTAATCAAATATTGCGATGGGTTTTACCCTCAATATTTCTTTATACAACTCAATCATGTTCTAGTTTAAACATACTTCTGGACCATCTTAACCAAATACTACAATGAGTGTTACTGTATCTCCTTGTTAACTTTTACTTCACAAATAAGATCATGATATTTTTTTATCATTGCGACCTCTCGGCACAATGGTAAGGTTGCTTCATTGCGACCTAGTGGTCTCGGGTCCAAGTCTGGAAACAGCCTCTCCATGATGCGGGGGTAAGGCTGCGTACATTATGAACCTCCCCGGACCCCGCTGTGGCGGGAGCCTGGAGCACTGGGTACACCCTTTTTAAATTTCTTGATCATTCTATTGCCCTAGCCCTGTACGTCGCCTGGTACTTCAATCAATACTTTCATGCGAGTAATCTGCAAGTACTGAGACATGTAGCATGAAAACCATTTCTTGAAGCAGTTCTATTCAATCCCTAGCCCTTAACCAGTTGGAGCACATCCTGTTTTCAGAAAATTTAACCATGTAGAGCAAAAGAAGAGAGGCTTGAAAATTTTGAGATGAGCATACCCCAACGATTCAAAGACCACTACCTCAATCGTGAAAACAGGAACATGTAATAAAGAAAAGCTAAAATGGTAAGACCTAAATGCTAAACCTGCAACACAGAACCCGCACCCATTCCTACCCACCGAAGGTGACAAAGAAAAAAAACTTATATAGGCATGAGCAAATTATCGTAAAGAGCAAAATCTTCTAACCCTATATGAATATTTCAAACCAATGAGAAAGCAAGGACAAACCTTTCCAACATCATTCCTTCCCAAATCAACTAGCATAATGTGCTCTGCACATTGCTTTTCATCATTAAGCAACTCCTTTTCCAACATCTCATCCTCCTTGTCTGTCTTCCCTCTTCTAATAGTCCCAGCAAGCGGTCGGTTAATAATCTTCCCCTGTTAATAATAACATGTTGAGTGTTATGCTAAAACATCAACTTTTGAAAAGAGAAATAGTACTTTTAATATCTTGACCCAAAATATTAAAAATTAATATGCAGGATGCAATTCAATTAATGGAAGATCAAAACCCTTTATCTATGAACTAACTCAAATCAAATTTCACAAAAATATCACAGCCACCCCCCCCCCCCCACCCCAAAGCATGGAAAGAAATTTCTAAGGCGACTAGTACTCAATTAAGAATCTCGAAATGCCTCAGTAGTTAGCATTATGGGGAAAAGATAAGACTAGTCACTTCATTGGTTTACCTTCTTCACACGAGTGAGAATTTCTGGGCTCGAAGCAACCAGAATACATCCTCTGGCCTAATTAGACAAACCAAATTAATATCAAAATCAATTTCACCATCAACCAAACTACTCAATAAGTACTAAGTCAAGAAGAATAACAAAAAACCTTCAGAGAAAAGTAGAATACCTGTAGATAAGCCATGTATGGACTTGGATTCACAACTCTCAGTGCTCTGTATACTTCAAATGGATCAGCAAATGTTCGGCGCTCAAAACGTTGACTTAATACTACTTGGAAAATATCCCCAGCAAGGATATGTTCTTTAGCTTTCAATACAGCTTTCTTGTATGCCTCTCTTGTCATGCTTGACATTTTCAACGAAGAACCAAAAAGGCGAGTGTATGAATTCATAGAACCTGCTGACAGCCTTGGTCTAACAGTTGACAACCAATCAAAAATACTGAAAGCAAACTGTCATGGAACCAATTGACGTATAGTACTGGATAAAGGACAATGGGATAACTTATTTACTCACGGGTCATTATTTTGTACTCTAGAGACTAAAAGTTCCAAGCGATTCATTCCATCAGTGTAAGCCTCATCAACTGAAGAGTACCGATCCAACCGCACCCAATGGATCACATATGCTTTCTGAGGGCAAAGAAAACAGCAAACAACCCCTTAATTAGACTAATATAAGAGAACCCTAACCTTTTTCTTTCTCCTCTCTGTTTTTTTGTTTTTTATTTTTGGAAGTATGCTTAGTGGACAAAGGTATGGCAATTTTCAGCAAAGCCCCAATATGAATATAATTCTATTCTAATGGAAAAACGAAGCACGAAAGGAGGGAGTGAGAGGGAAAGAAAGAGGCAATAATTGGTTTACACTTGTGGCCAAAAAAAAAGTTTGACTATGTCAACAAGTCTGGTAAGTATGTCCAACAAAGGTGCCCGACACAGCACATTCACCCAGATGGAATTCACTAGCTTTTCAGTGCCAAATATACATTAAAAATATGGATTTATTTTTTATCTTCCCACTAAAGAAATTTTTTTTTTTTTAAAAGGCAATAAAAGAGTGCCTACTTCACTAGAACTCAAAACTGTTAACCAGTCCAAAAGCTTAGCAAGGAGAAAAATGTAACAGATGTTTATGGGGTCAGAAACAAAAGTACCTTCTCCACATGATCAAACACTATAACATCATCATAGAGGCCCAGATGAACATCTGCAAGGTTTCTATCATCTTCAGGCGCACTTGAGAATGGAAGCTTTTTCTTCTCCACATACCGCACAGTATCATATGAGAAAAAACTCACCCATCCACCTGGTCATAATGGCATTGAATTATAATCTACAAGAACTTCTATTGACATTTTCATCAATTAGGATACGACTTGGACAATTTTGCATAGAACATATAACATGACAATGAAACTATTGACTGAACAATAACTCTCAAAGTAATTAAAAAGGCCATATTAACCATTTACCACAAAATGATTCTAAGCTGGCTTTTCTCTGTTTTCACTTTTCAGTTAACAGAAATTTATTTACCCTTATTCCCTCCCTCCCTCTTTTTGTGATGGAAATCTGGGAGCCAATCAGCTAAGATACACAAAAAATAGAAGAACAAGTGAGGAATTCGGTCATAAGGTTGTAGGCTTGTAGCCCCTGGTGAGTGTGAAGTTCACAGGAATACATTGAGAGGGGGAGGTGAATCAGTGTACTATAAAAATTTTCTACTGGCTGCAATCCCAAACTGATCCCTAACTGTAATTGACACAAGTGGCACTATCTACCGAGTAGTAGAACTGACCCCGTCTCACTGCACACACCATACTATCTCTGTAGGCACTGTAACACTACCACCTGTGTACACCACCGCCTGGAGCTGTCCAATTTTACCAACTACAGTTCGCAGACACTTCCGCCTTCAACCAAGAGCGGTCAGGCCTACAAAGAGATGTATGCCCATCCTGCAGAACAAGATTCACTTCTCTGTACACACAAGCAATCAAAACTCATAATTTACGTGGTTCGGCAGTGTGCCTACATCCACAGGGTAATGCCCAAATCTGGGCCTCATATATTACCCAATACTCAACACTAAATACAATTTTGACTGCTCCTACTCCTGCTTCTGACAGTGCCATAACACTGCCAAGGCTGCTCTGTCAAGCCCCAACTTGACAATTAATACAATATTTGAAATGAAAGTTCAAACCCCCATTACATCAAACACCTACTAGGCATATCTCAAAATGCACTCTAGTCAATAGAAAAGGGAGTTCGCAAACCTCGATTACTGCTGCCCAGGTAATCCCAATCTCCGGCGACGCTTTGATGCTTGAAAAACCACTCTGACAATGTCCCAACACCAAGCAATGAGTCACCAAAGCCCCAATTGAATAAAAACCATGAAACCCAGACTTCAGAGCTCCAAAACCTCCCAAAAGTGCTTCTATCACGTTCTACCACGAATTCTTAGCATATAGGAAAAAACTAGGGTCAATTTTGACCTAAAATGGCCAACATATGGCCATTTGAAGTTGGACCCTCAAGATGGCATCTCTTCAGGAGCATTCCTGTCCTTCTAAACAAAGCTCGTGACATTACTAAAGCTCACATTCAATCGGCTGCTACAGAGGCCATTGGATTGAGCTTCTAAAGGTGGGCTTGATTTGAGCCATTGGATCACAAGGCTAATGGAGATATCCAACCAATCGGCTAATCAATTAGAATCTTATGATGGACATGGACCATGGTATGCGGGAGATACACCCAATCTGAGGACCATAAGGACCTACCAAGCATCACCACTTGCTGCCGCTGGATTAGAATTGGAGTGGACGATCGAGATGAGCCAATAAGGAATCATTAAAGTACCAATTTTGCATGTGCTTATTAGCCAATAGAGATGATTCAGTATGATGCAGCCTATTGTCCAACATACAGTTGATTAAATGGGATGGTTCACATGGGAACCATTCCAGCCAATGCCTCCTCCTTTAGTGCCTCTAGACAAGGTACTAAAACTCGCAACTCGACCCCAACTCGACCCTGGGAAAAACCGAGATCTCGGTTGAGTTGGTGCATTTTTTTTTTCAACTTGAAACCTTAAGTTGGTGGGTTTTAGACCTAGTTTTGGTCTGAAACTTGGTATTCAGCCTATTTTAGGCCATTCAAACACAATGGCATTATCAGATTGTGCAAAAACAAAGTCCAAATAGGAGTTTTACTTCGGACCTTAAGTTGTTAGATGACGACATACTAAAATACCCTACTCTACACATAATTTAGTAATAGAAAGCAAGCAAAACATTCAATTAATAGCTAAACAACTTAAATAAGCATTAGAAATGTTAAAGTGATACATCAAACTGCTTAAAAATGTTACAAGTTACAACTATCATCACATAAACTGAGTTTGAATCAAGTATTCAGTCCGCAGTAGTGCCACATAGTCTTCCCATGACATAGTGTTGCTGCACTGTTGCATATAGTGCTCCACAGCAAACATATAAGAGTTGTCATCAGCATATGTCAAGTCCCCTATCCTAGGGTATAGTTGTTGCCATGAGGCGTGAGATCCACTGCTACTATCATATTGAGGCATGTATGGGTGTGGCTGGTTTGGGACTGGGAATATGGGCCCAAAACCTGACCCAATGTTTTGATTGTCCAACTCAAGTGTTGGCTGCCCAAATTGACCATAGCCACTATATTCAGAACAGGTGTTCTCCTGGCCATATTCATAGTCATGATGAGGGTGAGATGAAGGCCACGACTGACGTTCACTAGAAGTATCTATACTCATGCTTCCGAAACTTGTAAGCATGGTGGTCATACTCATGTGCAGCTGAATCTACTCTCCCGCAAGTTACAACTTCAAATCCAGAGCTAAAATGAGTCACAGCCTTCAAATGGGAAGAAAACAGTTTTGGACAAAACTCGATCGAGTTCTATCAAGTTAGGTGACTTTTAAAGAAGTAGATGGGTCGACCCGAGATCTCGACCGAGAAAGTGTAATTTTTCTACTCGTATATCAACTCGACTCGACTTCTCAAAAAAACAAGATCTTGTAAGTTCTCAAACTATGCCTCTAGATAAAAGTCATCAAATTCTATCCCCATTTCATTTCTTGGGGATATGATTACTCATCGAGAGCACCAATTCATGAGCCCTTACGTAGACATATAGACGAACACCTTTAGTGTGTTTCGACACTTGGTCATTATTGAGGATGAAACCTTATATGGCCTTAAGGCCCAGCCAAGACATCACCCATGCGCATGACCATGCACATGGCCCAGCCATGTTGCTGCTGCCCATCCAACTGGCTGCCGAGCATGCTTACCTATGGCAGCCATTGCTACCTCCATGTCTGCCAATGGTGCCACACACTATGCACTATGCCGACATGCCTTGTTGTCAATATAGCTACCACCTCACGCTGCCACTTAACTAATCCACTGCCACATCATCCATTGCCATGTGGCATGTATACATTACATGCTAACACACATCATACATGCATATGCATCTTATAAGTTCCTATCCATCATGCCATTATGTTATCATTCACTCATGCACCTCATTACCATCAACAGCTCTACACATGCATCCATGTCACCCACTTGACTCAATGCATGCATCCACATACATGCACATGGATCATTGCTATCATCCATGCATGTCACATGCAATATCATGCATACCATCATCAATCCACATGCCATACACATCCGGAACATGCTGTACACATCATCTGACATCATGCTGTTAACATGCCATACACATCCACAGCCATGCCAAACATATCCAGAACCATTCCCAGCACATCCCAGACCATGTCTGCCACATCAGCAGAGACTATACATCACCAACTGCCTGTAAGCACTGTCTGACATATCTGAACTTGTCAAAGCTCTCCAGACACTGTTTGCTACCTTTAATCACTGACAACTCATCACAACTGTTCCAACAATGACAACACAACCTCAGAAGTCAGAACTGCTTCAATTACCCATCAGAGTGAGTAAATTCTTAAGTCCAGCCATAGGTTTTTTGTATCATTCAATTTCTCCTTAGGTAGTATTAATTAGCGAGGTTTGTAAATATAAGAATAGGTCAATAGGCGATGCAAGAAAAGCACAAAAGGGCTAATTTTAAATAAAACAAGAGTTGGGTTGTTTTCTACACATATTGGGCTTTTGATCCAATGGGTTTTAATTGTAATGAGCTTCTTTAATAGGACTAAGTAGCGGGTATTAAGTAGGAAAACGAGATCTGTTTTAGGAGTTTAGGTTCTATTTCCTTATTTTATGTTTTTGAGTTTCTATTTTGAAACAAGAGAGCTTAGTCTTAGCTGATGTCGGTTTCTATTTCTATTGGAAATTAGCTCCTAGAATAGTTTCCAATTTCTGTCTAGCTTCTAGAGAGTTTCTAATTCTGTTAGAATTAGTAGTAATAGGTAGTAATAGCAACACAGGGGGTTTGGTTGGCTCAATAAATAGTTGTACCAGACCCTCTATTGGCCATGTTTTTAATGAACAAATATCTGGCTTTTTCACATACACTGTGGATTTGCAGTGTTTCTGCTAGGCTATTCTGGGTAGATTCCCAGGTCTGTTCCCTTCAATTCTCTGTTAATATTCTAAATCAATGCCTTTAAGTTTCTGTTAAGTGTTTAATCTGGTTCTACTGTCTGAATTTTATATCAAGCTTTCACTTTCTATTTTAAAATTTCCTGGGTTTTTCCAATAAATTTCACAGCTGTTTGGGTATTATCTAATTAAAATCAGATCTGTTTATCAATTTTGAACTCTCACTTCTGTCCTAAACTTAGATTTCATAATTCAATCTAAGCGTAGGGCATTGGTACTCTGCATCAGCAGGGCAACAAACGAAGAGTGAAAATTTGAATATTTTATTTATTTAAGCCGGATAATCAGAAAAATTGGGTCTTTTTTTATTTCTAATGAGATATAATCAGTTTAACTCATAATTTTATCAGTGATGAGTCAATGTATTAGTAGGAGGGCCAAGTGTTAAAGACTGATCCAAGAAAGTTTTTTCCTCATCCAATGAAAGAATTTTGAGTTGTATCTCATTTAGTGTGATACAGTGTAGATGTACTCATTTGATGGGCAGTGGGTGAATTCCTTCCCAACCCATGCTGGAGTACATGGTTCTAATTATCTTCTTGTTTTCACATACCCTACCAGTACCTGAACCATCAGACACCCAATCAAGCCCTTAAAATCCTTCAAGCATCCACAGTGAGATTTTATACTTTTTTTCCATTCTCCCTAAGCTGTTTGGTATTAGAAACCCTAACCAATTTCAAAATTCCCTCGAAAAACCTGCCAGACATATAAAAAGCATACACCTAGCAGCACCCGCAGAAAACTGGAAATCCATTCTAAGGTAACCAGTCATCAAATGTAATCCTATGATCATTCCTTTGAATTACTTGAAAATCCAAACCTTCTAGGTTAGTTTTCTTGAAACCCTAAAGAAATCTTATGTTAAATTACATTCCAACAACCAATCATCTAACCAAGGAACTTTCAGTTGACCCTTGACTAGAAGATAAAAAGCATACACCTAGCAGCACCCGCAGAAAACTGGAAAACCATTGTAAGGTAACCAGTCATCAAATGTAATCCTATGATCATTTCTTTGAATTACTTGAAAATCCAAACGTTCTAGGTTAGTTTTCTTGAAACCCTAAAGAAACCTTCTGTTAAATTACATTCCAACAACCAATCATCTAACCAAGGAACTTTCAGTTGACCCTTGTCTAGATGATAATAACACTGAGTCAATTTTTGCTCAATGGATTGTCATATAGTGCTACATCCTTCAGCTCTAGTACTATAATTACATAATATTAAATGAACCTGCATAATTATGCAAATAATCAGCTAGATTTGCAAGAGGCAGAGTATTTCTTTTAGTAAATCTTAATTATGCATACAAAACAACTCAATGTGAGCCTGTTGGTACCATTAACAGATTGTAGCTCCAGTCTTTATCCAGACACTAAAAAACCAGATAATGACACAATCAAACCAGCAAGTACTGTAGTTTGGGCCAATTAAACCTGACACAGCTAACCAAACATGTCCAACCTAAGACTGCTTCCCAACTAAACATGAAAAGCACAAATAACAAAAGGATCCCCAAGTCAAGAAAAACACCAGTCACATGCATTGGCAAAGGCTATATGATACAAATCTGATAGCAATCCAAAAGTACAAATTTGAGAATTTAGGTCCTGCAATTGAAGCAAGTCCCAAAACAAACATGGTCCACGTCATATTAGTGCGTACCCCATGCAATTCAAAAATTATAATCAATATGTGGATTATGTAAGATAAATTCTCCCGAAAGGATTTAAATTAAATCATGAATATTATTTTACCAGTAACCAGGAAAGAAATGGGTGATCTGAATCATAATTAGTCTGATCTTGCAATAGAGCTCCATTATGGGCTCAGTCGCCAAACATACCAGAAAATGCGTCTGGAAGCTCTTCAATCAGCTGCGGTTTCCAACTCTCCATGATTCTCCGAGGAATTACCATTGGATCCTCTACAAACTCCTCAGTCCTACACCCTTTCTCATGGTCCATAATTGTAACGAGATTCTCCTTTGCCACAATTTCCATTGTTGGCTGAGCTCCAACCACACTATAACGTCCCTAACAAAATTAATTGCAAACTGAATAAATTAATACGAAGAGAAGAAGTGTATTTATAACGAGGAATGGGGCTTACAACATTCGACGATCCAAAACCCTGCTCAACTGACTCAAACAAGAAGCTCGGAGCTTCACGATCATCTTCTTTAACCAAACAGCGATAAGCAAGCACAGGAGTCAAGTGGTCAGAGAATATGCAACGGTAAAGAGGAACTAAGTTTCCATCCTTGGAAGCTTCTATAAACTTCACCGCATCAGCATCGACTGCAAAGACAGAACCAGAAATCACATTAAAAAAAATAAATTGAATATTCTAGAGTTCTTCCAACACACAATCCCAAATAAAATTAGTATCTTGGAAAAAATATAATAGAGAAAGAGAGAGAGAGAGAGAGACCTAACGATGGAGCAGAAACTGCTGAGCATCTCAGCGTACGAAGACAAGAGCGGGAGCCAGACAAGGTAAGAATGCCTCTTGAGCTTCTGCCGCAAAAGGAACGAGCACTAACAGGAACAGCTGGAGATAAACGAGTAACTGATGGAACAAAACAGGGTGAAAGAGCCAGAGTTTCCATTCTCAAAGCATTTTTTAAAAACAAACAAGCTTCTGGTCACAAGGTCCAAATGTTGTGGCTGCTGTTGCGGTCACAGTTGATGCCCAAAATCTGATATTGTTGCTGTTGCCAGAAAGTTTCTGAATTGTATCATAATGTTTGGTTTGTCAATCTATGTTATTCTCAATGAATTTCAAACATCAGAAAAAGGGATTAAGAAACAGGAGACACACAACACAAACAAATAGGGCCCTCATACCATCCAAGGCACCTGAGCATAAGCTATTTAAAGTCAAAGACTCTTGGTTCCTTTGCTAAGCTATCCTTGCCATGCATTAGGATAATAAGATATTTAAGTAACTACATCAAATCATCCTTAGCTCCTCAGATAATTTGGATAATTAAATAACCAAGTTGCATGCATAGCTTATCACAGTAGCATGGGTTATTTACACCTTATGATCATTTTCTGAATCAGGGATTTAGACCTGGTTATAGTTTCATTAGCATGCATTAGACTAAATAGAAAAGAAAAGAAAAGTTAACATTGTAAGCAATTATACTCTTAAAACTCTTATCATCCAAATGACCTCCTCATAAACTGCCACAGTGGTAGGAAAGTCAAAATCACTATTTATCTAACCCAAAAAGGGGAGAAAGGGCTAAAATCAGTATCTGTATTGAAGGTAGAAATGGGATGCAAAAATCTTGCGCTTATGCTTCAATGGGGATATTCATCAATATGCATAGCAGTGAAATTATGTGTTTTGCATTTTATCAAGAAGTTGGTATTCAAGAAATCGAAGCAATAGACAATGAACAACCAAAATGGTGCTTGAAATAACTCTCTCTCTCTAAATAATATATATGAGACAAGTCCATGCAACAATCACCAGCCTCAAGCAGAAATCAAAATAATGTACCATGGCCCTTTCTCACACTTCCCAGGCCAGGGGATCTCGGAAATCCGCAGCTGAGATGGCTCACTAGTACAAGAAACATTCAAAGAGAAACAAAAATACAGAGATGGAGAAACATTGCATTATACTTCATCACAGAATAAACATACCTTGTTTAATAGAAAATGCTGAAGACCTAAGCTTGTCTTGCAAGAGTGGGATGAAAACAGAGCAAGCTAGAGAGAGAATCCGGTGAGGTGAGGTGAGGAAGAGGAAGAGGAATAGGAACAGGAAGAGCAGCTCTCTCTCTCTCTCTCCCTCTAGCCGACTCGGAGTGGTCTTCACGAGAGAAAGCGTTATAAACGCCTCCAACCCTGACCGTTCAAATTAAACAAAATCAACGCCCACTGTACAATTTAACACATACAGTGACTGGACCCTCTCACAGTCCAATCGAACCTCAGATAAAAACACCCAGTTTTATTGTTGTTTTACGGGAAGAGGCAGTACACATGTCAAGTGTGTCGGACCCATAGTTAGTAAAGTCGCGTATCATACGCGTATTATACGCGTTCCCGTATTTTTAAACGTATAATACTCCTGTCCCCGTATTTTCCCGTATTTTTATAAAAAAAAACGTGTTTTTTAAGCAAGCACATATTATACTCGAATAATACACGTATTATACGTTTTTTTATAAAAAAAAAATTATCCAAAAGATTAGAATTTAGGGAAACGATTTCACTTTCCCTTTCGTCCCTTTCGATTTGCGTTGAACATCCAACCGTAGCAGGCAAAAGTAGCCGCCCTCCATCTCCAATCATCCTCGCCATCTCTGTTCAACAAAGCGGCACTTAAGTCTTGTACTCTCCTCTTGTTTCTCTGGTCTTTCAACTTGCTCATGTCATTTTCAGACAATCTACATTCATTTCTTGTAGATTATTGATATTTTGGTATGTTAAATGATAATCTTAGAGATGTTATATAGCATATTATATTATTGTGTTTATTTTAGTTAATAAAATCATGATATTATTTTGTTTATTAGGTGGTGAATGCATGTTATATAATGAATATATGTCCGTTTTTTTTAAAGTATTATTGCCGTCTATGCCGTATTATATCCGTATTAAACGCGTACCGTATTATTACCGTATGCATTTTATGAAGCCGGATTTTTGAAAAGTATTATTACCGTCTAATCCGTTTAACTGCCGTACGTATCCGTTCCCGTTCAATTGCCGTTCCCGAACTTACTAACTAAGGTCGGACCATGCGATCAATCACACTGTCTGTGTCTCCACGTGACATTCTCTCTCGAGTCTAGTTCACGGGACATACGTGAGCATACGAGAACGGCTTCCAACTGTTCAGATGGAATCTATTTTATAAAACCTACATTGATGAATTCCATCTAAACAGCTAGGAGCCATTTTCGTACGCTCACGTACGTGAACGTGAGCCCAACTCGTCTCTCCTCTCCTGATGAATCTTGAGTCCTGACCTGTGGACCTGTGTGCTCCAAGAGAAATGCAAATCGAAATCTTATTAAGAATTGTTTCAGTTTCTAGTCATGGTTCCTAATTTCGGGTCGTTATTGGCCGGATTGGATCGGTATCGGTCATGATCAATTCTATCAAGGTATTGTGAATTGGTATCTGGATCGAATAACCGTTTTGGATCGGACGATACGATCCGATCCGATCCGATACGCGTGACTTATAGAGAAGAGTGTTAAAACCCTTTTTTTTCCCTTTGTAATCTTACCATTTTGATTGGAGAATTGATTAAAGAAATATTTTATTTCATTTAAATATTTATCTTCTTAAGGTAGTTAGGGTTTTAAAACCCAGATTTTCCAATTTTTCTTTTTCCTAAGCTTTTCACACAGTGATTTAGATTATTGGGAGCCTTAAATCCGTGAGATAGAAATTAAAACCTGGAGAACACAGTGAGAGATCGACACCTGGGAGACGTGACATCCAATGATGTTGAACTCGAAAAAAAAGGGGGGAAAATTTGATTCAATTAATCTCAAACATGTCATATTGTCCAGGTGTCGACCTCTCGACCCCAAATTGCATCGCACTCAGTGATCAAAGAATTTGGAGAAGATTTTAATCGTGAAAAATTGACATCAAGGACAATCTTCCTCTAACACCTAGAGGTATAGTCTATCAAATCAGCCACACAAAACACACGCCTAAGAGGAAAGCTAGAGATTCTCCCACTAGGGAGAGTAGGGTCCATAAACATGTTAGTCGTGCTTTCACCAAAAAAACGAAAAAAAAAAACACATGTTAATCGTGCAACCATCCCTATTGCCTTTTTTTTGTGTGTTATTTTCGGTATTCAACCATCCCTAATGCTAAGGCCTTTTCAAAGAAGTTCACGTTCTCTCAAAAGGTTGTGCCAAGCCAAAAACAACATTTCTTAGTAGAAAATCCGAAGATGGAGAATTAAGGATGTCAATTTAGGATCAAAAGTAGAAACCGAAACCCATCCAAATCGATAGGAACCGGAATCAAATCACCCAATACTATTGGTTTGGGCCGGTTATAGTCCGGGTCTCCCAATGGTTCTAGAACCGATAGCACATTTAGAACCCGATAACATCGGAACCATTGGAACTGAATGATATGTAAACAAATCTAAAACCCTAAAAGGCTTTAAACCCTAGTTTATTAATAGTATTACATTGTTTGGGACTTTTAAGTGGCACTCTTTTGTTGCTCTTTAAGTCATCAATAGGTAAGTTGAATTTGAAATGAAAATCGTGAATCCTTACAGAATTGTTTGGTTGCGCAAACCAAGTGGTGGTTGCGTTATTATTGGTGAGGAATCAATTGGTGGTGCACCAGTGGATCCATTGTCCTAATAGATTAACTGTTTGGTTACCCTGAGTCTGTTAGTTGAATCTTCTTGAAAAACTGTTTGGTTACCCTGAGTCTGTCAATTGGATTCAACTTGAATCTGTATGAAAAACTGTTTGGTTTCTCTGAGTCTATCAATTGGATTCAGTTTAAATTTGTATGAAAAACTGTTTGGTTTAGGCTATCTTTGGTATCATTTTTCTTTTTGATTTTTGTCAATTTAACATAAATCATTAATGAAAATCATTTTTTATCAAAACATAAAAATGGTTTGGTAACCAATAGACATAAAATGGTTTTTTTGAAGAAATTGGTTTGGTATCTCTATGTACAAAATGGTTTTTTGAAAAAAGGGATTAAGAGATGTTCCCTTCACCCACCTTCTTTATAACTCCTTCAGCTTCCCAAGCCCTTTGAATTAAATTGCAAAACATAAAAATCATATTCATGGATGAATGGATCAGAGATGGATTTGTACAGTAGAACATTGATAATGGAGTGAATAGAGACCTGAGATGAGGGATTTATGGGAATGGTGTTCTGCAGTTGTGGTGTTCATCTCTCTCCCTCCCTCTAATTTTTTTTTTCTCCACCATAAAATCACCCAACCCGTTTGTATCGCTTTTTTTATATTCAATTTTTCCTACTTCTTCTTCTTCTTCTTTGACCACCGTCCATCCATGGCTTCCAAAATTCCAATCTCAAGTCATTCTTTTTAAGGCTGGACAAATTAGGAAGAATCCGGATAAGAATCTTCATAACTCAAACAAAATGTTAGATTTCTTCACGTTGTAATACTGTTTATCCCATCTTGAATATAATTTCTCTCCAAATTTTTAGTTTTTTGTTTGAAAGAAAGAAAGAAAGAAAAACTTTTCTTTTCAGAACCCATTCTTTTCTTCTCTCTGGATGATGATCTGTTCCCAATTTTCAGATCGAGGTTTTCGTTGAGCGTTTCTTAATGGCAAATCTGGTTCATTTCTTAATGGCAATTCTGGTTTGTTCTCCTGGTAGCTCCATCTCAAGGAGCTTCTCATCTCCCCAATCATCTCTTCTCTGTCAATCTCTTTTTTCTTCATCAAAGTACAAAGGTCTGTTCTGTATAGGAAGGGAGAGGAAATCAGATGTTGGATGGGGGCGTGAGGAAGATACTGAGACAGGAAGAGAATGGATGGGGTATGGTGTGTGGGTGATACAGAGAAGGAGAGCGAGACTAAGGTTGCAGGTGCTGGAAAGAAGAAGTTTTTTGTTTTTTTTAAAGAAAGAAGATGAGGGAAGAACAAAAAGATGGAGTTGAATATTAAAAAAATAAAGAACAACAACAAAGCACAAGAATGCGTTTCCAGAGTGGGTTTTCGGTTTTGTATGAGCCACATGTCAATTCATTACCGTGCAAGGAGAGTCCTCTCCCTCCTCCTCGTATGAGTAGCTGAGCCGGATTGGGAGTAACAGATCTAGTCTCCGTTTTCTCTGCAACCCAGGAACGAAGCAGGATTAATAGACATGGTCTCTATTTTCTCTGCAATCCAAGAACGAAGGAGGAGAAATGAAAGGGGACAAGAAGAAGAAAATGGGAGGTTGGGGGTTGCAAGGGTTGATGCGGGAGAGGAAGATAGGAGATTTGTGGGGAAGGGAGAATGAATGGGGGGGGGGGGGTTGTAGGGGAAGGGGTGGGGAGCCGATGAGCACCCGATGAGCAGGGAATGGTTGCAGGGAAGAGGGTGAGAAGAAGATGAAGAAGAATAAGAAGAAGAGAGGGGGAATCGGGCTTGACTTTCTAATAACAAAACCAAATGATGTTTTTACCCCACTTTTGTGACATATAAGCACATATTCATTAACATTGAGCGAAAAAACTAGAACAAAAATAGCTTTTGGCCAAAACACAAAAATGGGTCAAGGGCCGTTTTTGGTTTTTGATTTTTTTCAATCTTTTTTAAATAGAAACATGTTTCATAAACGATACCAAACACAACCAAAAACGTTCTTTTAAGGCAAAAATCAAAAATAAAAACTATACCAAAAATAGCCTTAGATAGATCCTATCAACACATTGGCTATTATATAGCTAGAATATGAAACAATTATGAAGAAATTTGAATGCAACTAAAGTTTAAGCTTGAATTACAATGACAGTTAATAGAGTTCATATCCAATAACTATCCTTGTCATCTATTAGATGAATAAAATATAATTAAAAAAAATCATATAACATAAGAAGTGGTCTCAATATTCTGTAGCTAAAGGAGTTTGAGCCTTGGTGGATTCAAACCACCATACCTTTGGAACATGCTCATGTTCCAAGTGCTCTACCAATTTGAGCTAAAGACCCATTGAATAGAGGTTAGAATTTACAAAAACATGAAACCATCAAGCTTTATTGTGGGTGAAGTGTAAAGAAGCCATCATGGCTTGGAAATCTGAAAGTGACAACAATTTCAATATTTCTGTCTCACAAACATTCTCCCCTTGACTTCCTCAAATGGATCCTATTACAACCAATTCCTTTTCATAGATCCTTCCCACAGATCGCCAAAGACCCCCAAAATAGGAAGACTCCTAGAACAAAACTAAATATATTTTCTAACACTCTACCCCTCCATTACCTAACAAGTTCCCTATATTTATGCAATCCAGACTCCATTTTGAACTACGAAGAGGAACAAACTTACACATTTCTCCACAAAGAAAAGGTAAACTTTGAAGGTTTTGAGAAGATACCGTAGCTCTAAAGTTAAACCCAAGAAGCCTTAGAAACAGAGACCCAACAAAATTGCTTGGAGAACCACACATTCTTCTCCCAACCTACAAAAAAATTACCTTAACAAACATGATTGGTCTTAGTTTTGTTTTCTGATAGAAAGAAAGAAAAAATTTAAAAAGAAATAAAGAAAGGGGAAGAAAGAAACAAAGAAAGAGAAAAATAAGAACCTCTTCATATGGGTTCAAGTATGGAACTTGAGAACTTGGGTTGAAGCAGGAACTTGCAATCTTGGAGGAGGCATTGGATTTTCAGATAAATTAGGGTCATTTGATTGTTTGAAAGTGGATGGTTGTGATCTCAGTGCACTATTAGTGACCACCACATTGTTCTCCTCAGCCACACCAAATTTAACATATTTGTTACCTTCAAATTGCTTGAATGGCTTATAAACCTCGGGGGGATTGGTAGTTGGAAACTCATAGAGGAAATCAGAGAAGTCCTTTTCCAGAGAATTTTCAAGTGGGTATTGAATCCACGATGCCATATCATCTTCTTGAGTTAAATTACTTCAATTTCCAAAAGACCCATTTCCCTTGAGCATCAATTGATTAGTCTTTTGAACTTGTTTGGACTCATTAGCAATGAGACATGGTTTTTGTTTTAACATAAACAAGAAACACACACACACACAGTGCGTTGCCACTCACCCCATGGATTTCCTCTGCTGTCCCACAGGGAGGAGATCACCTTCCATATTCCAACTGGAGACACACTGATTCATGGGCCGGGAGACAGTAGTTACTCTGGAACAAGAAAAGATGAGTAAATGAAAAACCAGCTCAAATAAAGCAAGACCTCTCACACAGCAGGATCAAACAATGGTTCTCATGTGTTTTTTTTTTTTTCGTTTTGTTTGATTGCTTTCCTGAAAAAATGCATAGAAAAGGAAAGGTGAAGAAAAGGAAAAATGAATTAATGACTCTTTGAAAAATTATCTCCTCCAGTTTTCTCTGTCCAGCCCAGTTTCCCCAATGCCTATAATAAGGGGTTGGGGGGGGGGGAGGGGGGCGGAATGGGCCCCACCCAGGCAGAATGTTTAGGCAGAGGTAGAGTGATCATTGTGTCCCTCTTATTACAAGCATTGGGGAACTGGAGGGGACAAAGATCCATGAATCTTTTCCCTCACAATGTTGATCACTCGCCACCACGGGAGAAGGTTTCTAACTCAAAATAGAAAAAATCAATGACTCTCCGTCTCTCCATGATTGAAGTATCATATTCTCATTATCACAAGAAGTCTTTGAGGTTGAAGATTGGTAGTGACAAATTGCCAATATTGTAGGTGAAATCAATCGTGCAATAAGCCCCACTCAAAAAGAAATAAAAAAAATTACCTTTGTTTCAAGGAGAAAGAAAAATGTGTAATTTCAATTATACCCCTAGTATTCATATATAGATTGAAATATTTTGTCAAAATTATGCATCTCATGGCAAATTCTCCATTGATAAGATGAGGGACAAGAAACATTTTGTTGATGTAAGAGAGTGTTATGAATGGGCATGGCTGTGACGACCATGGACAAACATGGGATGGCCAAGTATCCTCCACCTCATACCCTTTTGGGGGAAGAGAGATAAGTGAGGAAACAAATGAATAATCGCAAATTAAATTAAGGTATAAGACTCACAAAAAATACACATTGACTCCATGATCATCCAATGGGGGAGATCATCCAATGGGGGAATTGGTTGAACCGCTGGTTTGAGTACGAATCTAAATTACGATTGAGGAGAAGTATTAGGCACCCTAGTTAGTCATGTTAAAAATGGTCTTTCAATTACTTGGTTAAACTAAGTATAATACATGCAAAATAACACAATGGAAGTAACATGCCTAAATATGAAAGATAGCAAATTGGGATATAACGAAATAATCATTGAGACATACCTACGAATTTTTTAATCAAAGTAACACTTTTTTCATGGACGATTTATAGACACGTCAAGAAACACGGAAAATTTCCTCTACAAATACAAGACCACTACGCCTAAAGGGATACTCATCATCATTAGAGTAGCCCCCAGTCACAAAATGAGGTGTTTACAATAACAACTAGAATTTCCAATGTAATATTTATATAAAATAAATAAATAAATAATGAGGAATCTTCTTATTTATATATGGGAATGTTATTTATGGATAGGCACTTAGTTATGCTATAAGGAAGCTCAAATGAGGCTAACTTTATGGATTAGATCCGAAATGTTCCTTGCCCACATATCAAGTTCTAATCCAATAATTTTAGCCAAAAAGATGCACGGGACCACCAAGGATATATGACCACATATAGAGAGGTAAATAGTTAACTTTGATGTTCAAATTTAACACGTGGCCTACCTAAATCACTCTCTAGATATTCAATAGTTAGAATTGCTCTGCTATTCTATGTGGAAGAACAAGGTGCACCTATCTAGCAAATATCTTCAATGGGCTGTGATCACTAAACCATTTGCCTTTATCTATGGTAACCATGCATATATAAAATTTTGAAAATTTTCTTGTAAACTTTTATTAATATAATAAAGGGTAGGGGATTGCTGCTAGATCACGTGGCCGCTGCACCCAGACACAAGGAGGGTGAAATGATCACCTCGCCCCCCCCCCGTTGAACCCACCCCTGTTGGATGCCTATGCACTTGTTCCCATTGGCCCCCACGCTGGCACAACATTCACATGACCTGACAACCTTCTTTTCCCTATAACTCATTAAAAACATGTAGTTTCATGGATGGTAATGGATTATACCATGTGTTAAATAGACCATAAGTGAAATTTTGTGGACAGATAGATCCCATGGCCCTTCGCTTACATTACAAATTTTTAACCCAAACACAATTGGTCAAGTCAAATTAAAGTTTTCAAAAAACCCCTAGACCATGGGAGGGTGCATGTGAATACATCACCAGATAGTTGAAAAAAAAATACAAAGGACAAGTGACAAAAGTAATGAGCCATCCAAATATTCATCTTCTAGACTATCATCCAAAAAAAAAAAAAACTTTATTTGACCATACAGAATTGACAATTCCCACCCCCCATAAAAGACCATAAAAGAAAGAGCATTTATAATAGAGAGAGGGTTTCATATAAGGGTGTCAATTGGGGCGGTTCCCGATATTTGGGACGGGACGGTATGGTACCAGTATCGGTACCAAAAGTGCCAATCTCAGTACCATCCCATTTAGTTAACGGGACTAAATCTAGATCCCAGTCCCGATTACTAGCGGGACGGGACGGTACCGATTCTTAAACGGTTCTAGGCACTGTAGAAAAAGGGAGAAGAAGTTTAATTTTTTCTAACAAGGGGGGTTTATTAGTGTTGTGGAATTTTTTAACTATCATGAAATCTAAGTTGTCTACTATTTTTTATAAAGCAATTTAAATTATGAAATCATAATTTTACTTCTTCAAACTCCCTAAGATCACATGTAATAAGCTTTTCATTTTTTTAAATCTAGAGAAGTCCTACAAAATGGAAGAATCCCGTGGTGTTTCCTCTTTGATTTTCCCAAACAAAGCTCTACTTATCACACATGTCACATGGTAATATGGTACAAAGTACGAAGTGCAAAAAAGAAGAACCTGATAGATATAATTGGGAGGGAGGAGGGAGGAAGGAGCAGCACTGTAGCAGATTCTGTGAGGAGAGACTTCAAGCTATGGCTATTGACCCTGTTGTTCCTCTTCGCATTCAAAAGGCAATTAGTGAAACCCTAATGAGTTGTAATTCTTATACCTTTTTTAAAAAATAAAAAAAAGATCTTATATATTCTTTCTTTTTAAACGGTACTAGTAGTTTCGGTATCATCCGGTACCTAATTGGTATTTCGGTACTGGCATCATTGGGAATCCCGTCTCAAAACCGTCCCGTCCCATTTATCATTCGGTACCAAAATCAGATACCAATACCGTCCCATTTACTAACGGGATGGTCCGGTACCGGTTTTTAGTGGGACGGTATTTGTCACACCCCCATCCCTGAACCACGGGGAATGCAACTGGAGCGTACCAATACGCTCTCTAACCACCAGAATCACTGATGCAGTACCCAAGACTAACTCATTCACAACGACAAATAATAGGTAAAAGGAAAGGATTAATATTAATAACATCAGAGTTAGCAGAAGCTAAGTGATAGCATATAAAATATTGTCTATTCAAATTTACCCCTTCATATCAATGGGTTCTAATCAGAATCTATGTATTATCACTGTATAATAAATACACTTATCAAGAAAGGAATAAAAGAATACACCTTTGAATCAGAAAATAGTTTATCAAAGTGTAACAAAAGATGGCCACCAGCCAAGAATCACTGTTCCCTCGTGGAACACATCTCACAGTAGCACTCTGGTCCATGATCCTCATACTCCGAAGTCCACCACTCTTCATGACCTTCATCAGGAGTCTTGAACTCCGTGCCGTCATGCTCGAATGTACCGCATCAACTAAAAATATGTTTCCTCGAGGAGTGAGCTCCAATCGAGCCCAATGAGTGGCTAAGCCACACAAGCATACACAATAATAATAATGAATGGGGTTGATCGCAAAACATACATGATGGACGGATACCAAGGTGTCCCATACCACCAAGGTAGACCGTACATCACATACAATTTACAATCATGCTACATGAATGAATGATGATGTATAGTTTTATTGTTATCCACCTAACACACAACTAAGTCAGGTATAGTACTATAGCAACACCTTAGGTAGCATCCCCGACATCGGTACCATAAACGGATGGTATACCGGCGATGACAAACCCGAGTCGCACTGAAGCCTGCTGTCGGTCTCCACCAAGAGATATACGCAAACCCCGAGTCAAATCCCGTCCTGGCGTTCGGCCCAAAATACGGTTGGCGCCGAACTTCCCGGTGGGTATACCCGAATAACGGTCGAACCCACGTTTGACCGACACCTAACCCCGTCGGTAAGGGTCATAGTACTGGGTAAACATTTATCCTAGCCAGCATTCACCTATTGTATGAGTGAGGTACGCATGTGCATAGGCCAGAGGCCGAGTCCATAGATACCGAAATACGGTCGGCCGGCTATCCTCTCGCCCCTCTAGCCCATACGTACGTATACAAGTACGAGATGTGAATACCGAAGGCAATCGGTCGGTCACCATCCCGTTTCCACCTAATGCAATGGACAACTCTAATGCAATTTCAAGTACGGCAATCTCAAGCCCAAGACCCACCGGCACTTGGATCCCGCTCGAAGCCCTAGATCTACATGCCATGAGTGAGTCCATATTATGGAATCCTCGGTCCAGCACCAACCGGCACCCGAGTCCCATAACTAAATCCAACACCATTCGCACCATAGTGCGAGAAAATAAATAATATCGCAAGACAAGAATGTAAAGTCCTATCAACATCTAAACATTTATATCATCCTATATCTTACTAATAATTATATATTATAGCACACATGCATGAATGACATTCGCAAGACATGACACACAAACATTCCATAAATTAAGACGTTTGCTTAACTCACTCACCTTGATTCTCAGTCAATCGTCAGTACGGAGCTCTTCAAATCGGCGTTCGATGCCAAGTACACTGTCCCACGTACTAATACGCCCCCAAGCCAGGTCAGTCAACCTAAAGAGAGTGTACAACGTGGGGAGAGATTAGTGCCTTAGGGCTAGAAGAGTTGGGCCCCATAAGTTATCAAACAAGGCTAAAATAGGGGACCGGCACATACAGCAAGGCTATATCATGTGCCTGTCCATGTGCCTGTCCATGTGCCTGTCCCTCTCGGACTTTCCCACCGGCAGATCTAGGTTCTCAGGGACTGGCACTTGCATGTGCCTGTCCATGTGCCTGTCCCTCTCGGACCTCACACCGGTAGATCTTTCTCAGGGACTGGCACTTGCATGTGCCTGTCCATGTGCCTGTCCCTCTCGGACTTCCCACCGGCAGATCTAGTTTCTCAGGGACTGGCACTTGCATGTGCCTGTCCATGTGCCAGTCTTACTGTTCATGCCATTCCGAGAATGGTTTTGCAGCCCCAAAGTCTTGGGCTAAAATGGGGTATTCTTAGGGGTTTTTAGGGGTCTCTTTGGCCATGAGAACAACCCCAACCAAGGTGCCATAGCACACACCCAACATGGGTTTGTAAACCCCATGATCGATTAGGTTTTCCTCCATTAAATACATATGGAAAGGAAACTCATGGGTTTGGGTATTGGGGTTTTGAAAGGGTCTTTAATCAATGTTATTTAACAACCCACAAACCACACCTCTATGGTCTTCCATGAGGGTTGGTGAAACCCATAAATGGAGGTGAATCCCCAACTTAGGGTTCATAAATGGAGAAAGGGTGAAAGGGGGTTCAAGGTAGGATTAGGTGTCTTTATAACTAAGCTTCAAAGATTAGCCATTAATGGCCTTTCCATTAGGGTAGATGAAGCACTCATGGCTCATAAGTCCAAACCCTAGGTCTATAAATTAGGAGGTGAGAGAGAGAGAGAGAGAGAGAGAGAGAGAGATGCTCACCAATGTAGGAGAGCAAGCTTGGGTTCCACCTCTCTTCCTTCTTCTTCTTCTACCTTTCGTTCCTTCTTCCTTCTTCTTCTTCTACCTTTCATTCCTTCTTCCTTCTTCTTCTTCTTTCTTTCTTTCTCTCCTTTCCTCTCCACGATTTAGGTTTTCTATTGTGAGGTGAATAGTGGATTGACCCCTATTTACCTCACTTTAGTCTTAAGTCATGTTTGGTTGTCTTAGGTCTTTAGGTCAATTTTAAGTTATTGGGCCCATTATACTACTAGGCCCATAATATGATTAGAATGAACATCAGGTCCTAAGCCCATTCTAGTATTTATACTCATGAGTTATTAGGATATTAACTTACTCCCAATCATCTGTAAGTGGGAACGGGTACACCGGGCGAGGGCCGGGCGGATCCTCGAAATAAGGAAATGCTAAGAATGCACCCTCGAAGATAAACTTTCCCCTACCTCTGTCGATGTACCTATCCTCGATGACTTCTCCAGAGTCACGGTCAACAATCTTGTGGGATGGCTTGAGTATCATGGTCCACAGTTCACAAGCGTACTCCGCTTCCGGTTCTACATAAAAGGTTCAAACCAGACCGGTGGTCAGACCGAGTTTTAAACTGGATTTTGGGCACGGATTTAACAGTATTGGGACGATTTCCTGTTCTAGTCCCAAATTGACACCCTTAGTTGCATATGATGCCAGAGTGCACTTTTGCACCAATAGGAGCGGGTGGTAATGAATCGTCCCATAGGGGTGAGCATTTACTAAGGAGTGAGGGTTTGGGATCCAGGGTGAGATGTGAGAGGGTGTGCATAAGAATTTGCACACTGGTGTCATTTTTTTTTTTTTTCTTCCTGACCATTCTTTTCCTTTGTGTTTTGTTGTGAAAATCTACTTCTCCTAGTGAGATTTTCTCTAGCTAAAATACCCCTTATACGAGAGCTGATTTCTTATCATCTTGGTATGAAGGAGAGGTTATTGGGGTGAACATGTTTTGGCTATATGTTAGTTGAGATTAATCATATGTCAACGAGTTAGGTGGCTGACATATGTTCTTTTTTAAACCTCTTGACTAAATTATTTATCATGCAAAAGATTTATTTGATTGGTGGTTCACTAATAATTGCAAGGAAAATATTATTTATAGCTTTTCATTTGACATATCCACATAGGAAGGGCTTCCTACAAAGCCCTAATATCTACTACGTGGAAGTTTAGATGAAGTCCAAATTTTGTGATCAGGTAGACCCCAATGTCCCCTGTTGACCTATCAAATTTCAGCTCAAACAAATTTACCAAGTAATAATATAAAGGTTAAAAAATCCAAAAGTGAGGAGAGTGCACAAAAATAGCCAAAGTGCCAATGGGCATGAATGTATATACACAAAGATGTATGCCAATACAAGGGAAGGGGTATTTAATTGAAGGGGAAATGATTCATGTCTAGGAGCGTAGCTTCCACTAGCATTCCCCTCACGCTTTCTCTTCCATGAAATGACCTCTATGCCCCTTGAAAGGATTCCTTTCCAAAGGCATTCATTAGGTTTCTCTTTTTTCTTTTTTTTTTGGTAAATTTCATTAGGTTTCTACCAGTGTAGGCTACACTCTTGGACATGCACTCTCCTTTAATTGAATTAGACTTTTGAACTTGACTAGTAATAAATCTAGAACACATTCTTTGTATCCAATTATAAGAATTATATTCATCTGCCCGCATGGAGTATAACCAATTTTGAGAATGACTGATTGTCCATTAAACTCATCTTAAAGTCCAATTTGATTTTCTCTAATTTTACCATGATTCTCTTAAAGTCCAATTTGATTTTTTTTAATTTTACCATGAATGGGCCTGAACTAGAACCTAATTTAATAAAGCTAATGAAGTACAATAGGCCCAAATAAAACCCTAAGGCCCTATTTGTTTAGAGGGGACTTAGGGGTTGGGAGAATTGGGATGGGAAAATGATGATGTGGCACTTCAAAATCCCACCCCAACCTTATTTTGTTATCCTCAGGTGGTGAACTTACAAAAGCTAAGGGAACATCATTGAATGTTTTGTCTACTAATGTGGCATTTCAAAATCCCACCCTGTCCTATCCAAAGTTCCACCATTTGGTGGTACTTTTTTTTTTTTTGATAAACGATCAATATATTATAAAAATGCAAATTATTACAATGTTCAAAGAAACAGGGGATTTTAGTACGATTAGTATACTGTACAAGAGATTTAAACCAATTTTTTAAAGTACTATTTTCCAAAGGCCGAAACAAAGCATCTTTGGCCCGATCCAAAATCTGTAGGAAATATATTAACACTTCAAAAGGCCAAGGAGAATGGGATGGAGTTGGAAGAAGTCCAGGTAGCACCTTGTTGGAGCACCAAAAAAACCATTGATGATTCCAGGTAACTGTAATTCTAATTCATGATTGTTTTTAATCAATCCTACAGCCAACAAAATGAATTTGCCATCTAACAAAATGCCATAAGCCCATCCATTGATGATTCCAGGTAACTGTAATTCTAATTCATGATTGTTTTTAATCAATCCTGCAGTCAACAAAATGAATTTGCCATCTAACAAAATGCCATAAGCCCATCCAAAGATCCTATGTCTTTGGAATCAAACCCTGCGCATAACAAAATAGGAAAATCTAGAATAGTAAATCAAGCTTAGTCAAAGCAGACATAGCTTCGTTAGTAGAAATCTTGATATCCAGATTAAATGAGGGGGAAACAATCTTAAGATCCGACATCCATTGTTCAATCTTTCTCAACACAATGAGAGGGTTGGGCTTGACAAAATTAAATAGACAATTGTTTCTACTATCCCAGATGAAATAGCAAGTAATAATAAAAACAGAAAAAAAAAAAGAAAAAAAAAAAAGAAAAAAAAAAAGAATAGGCTTATCAAGCTTGCAGCTTAAGAGGGTAGAAATGCATAAATGTCTCAAAGATGGAAATGAAAGGAATTCTGTCCTCAGACCCAAAGGACCAGCTACTTAGTTATGCCCAAATATGGTGGTATTTTGGTTACTATTCATAGGAAAAGTAATTTTACCTCAACATTTCCACCCAACAAAACCCTACCAACATTTGGGTCCTATCTTCCCAAGAATCCCAGCCCACCTTCCCCTTTAAAGGCTCTAAACAAACGGGGCCTAAGAGATCAGAGTTTAGTACACAATAGTGATATGTATCGGTCGTAGTAGATCGGATCTAACTATTTTGCCCCCTTAAAATCTCAATATAGGTTTTTAGACCATTTTGTCCTCCTCTGTTCTAATACCACCGATCCAATCCCAATACCTAAATGCATGCAGGAGATTGGGCTAAAATTAATGGCAAACCCAAATGAATTACATATAACTGACATTGCATAAACAACACATCCACATATATTGAGTGTTAGAAAATGGGGAAAATATTGACCCTTCCCTGTGTTCCCCATATTGTTAAGGTTTCTGATCTTATTGTTTTCCCTAATTAGCATTGGAACTTGTCTTTAATCAAGTCTATTTTCTCTATTTTAGAGGCTAGAGCTATTTCACAGATTTCTTTACCTATGTCTAGCAGAAGTGATACTTGGATGTGATCTTTTACCAAGAATGGTAAGTTTTCAATTGAATCTGCCTATTACACAGCTTTACATGCTAACTTGCCTGCTTCTACCTCGTCGGATGAGTTTTGGGGAATGATTTGGAAGCTCAACTTAATTCCTAAAATCAAATTGTTCCTTTGGTGTTTTGCATCTGATGCTCTGGCAGTTAAGCAACTTCTTTTCCAGCGGAAGCTTGCTTTTAGCTCAGCGTGTCCTTTATGCTTTGCTCCTGAGGAGTCGGTAGTGCATGCTTTGTTCCACTGTCCATTTGTGGCAGCTTGCTGGTTTGCTTCTCCGTTTCGTTTTAACTCTCATGATTTTAATGCTTCTACCTCGTCGGATGAGTTTTGGGGAATGATTTGGAAGCTCAACTTAATATCTAAAATAAAATTGTTCCTTTGGTGTTGTGCATCTGATGCTCTGGCAGTTAAGCAACTTCTTTTCCAGCAGAAGCTTGCTTTTAGCCCAGCGTGTCTTTTATGCTTTGCTCCTGAGGAATCGGTAGTGCATGCTTTGGCTATCTTTGAGTTTGCTGATCTAGATCTTTTTGGCACTATGGCTGCTTTTGATGTCTTGGTAGCGCAAAGCTATCTCCATGTGTCCAATGATTCATCTGTTATGCGTCAGGCCTTTTCTTCTACTCTTGCTGTTATTCCTCCATCACACTTTTCCATTTTCTCGGATGGTGCTTGAAATGCTCAGTTGTTGAGAGGGAGTAGGGGTGTAGTTCTTAAAGATGTTGATGGTGGCTTTATTGCAGCTTAGTGCAAGATGGGTTTTGCGTTTTCAGCTACGGCTGTTGAAGCTGAGGGTATCTGCGATGGGCTTCTTACGGCTTTGTGTTTGGAATTCTATTCCATTGTAGTGTTTTCTGACTACTTGTGGGTTGTTAATGCCTTAAGGGGCGAGTCTTCTTCTTTACATTGGGCTTCTAGAGTTTTAGTTGAGGATATTCTCTCTTTTTTCTTCTTTTGAGTCTGTAGTGTTTCACATATTCCTGGTTCCAGCAATGGAGAGGCCCATTCTCATGCAAATGGTCCCTTACTTTTGGGAAGTTCACGGTCTTGGTGGGGTACTCCCCCGTTGTTGTTTGATTATGTTGTACCTAGTGATAGGGTTTCCTCCTCTCTTTTCTCTTAAATAAAACATTCTTTGTCTTTGGCCCCCCCAAAAAAATGTGTTTTAAGTGGCAAATATTTAGGACCATTTGAGGAGCCTTATCCAAGGTTTTAGTTCTCAGTATTGGAAGGACCTTTATCTCCCCAGAGCAGCCTATCCGAACACACTGCTCGGGTGGGGTCCACCCCCCTCTATTAGAGGAATTTGGGGAAATAGAGCGGGCAGGAAATGGAGTAGATAAAAATACATATTGGAATGTGTATCAGTCAATTTCGAAATTAATACTGTATCCAGTATTTATTAGTTCGTAACAGCTGCGTGTGCATCCGACGTTTTTGCCTCAAAGATATCGATATGGTCAAGCCTTATGAAATTAATATGCACTGTATGTTCCTAACTCCACCTCAGGCATGTTCTCTCCTCCACTAATGGAGTGATTTCTTTTGCCTTTCCCCACTCAATTCTCCTCCTTCTCTCTACACTCCAACCTATGCTTTTGACGTCTGTTTGGCTATGGATCCACCACCACTGGTCCTACCACCCACTCGCCCTCCTACCAAAGCTACTCACTCGAAAATTCCACCACCCCCATTGGAACCATCATCAAACTCTGATGATGATATTTTTGAGAACGATGAGGTAACAGAAGAGCGACTAGGCCATTCTTGGGACCTGACTGTTGTAGGTTCAATCCTGCTTGGGAAACCATATCGTAAGCAGTCTGTAACAGAAGCTCTCATCTCAGTCTAGAACACGAAGTTTGAGGTCTCAGTTTCGTCATACAAGGACACGTATATGTTTCATTTTCAGCATGCCGTGGACTTACAAAAAGTTCTTGAAGAGGGGCCTTGGTCAATCGCTGGGAATCTTATTGTCCTTGAGAAATGGATTGCTTCCCGAAGCTGGAAATTTAACTCTACTGATTTTTTGATATAATTCCATGCGATTCTTGATGAGTTTCTGGACCTGGAGATTGCGGCAAAGCTTGGTCGAAAGATGGGTTCTCCCCTTAAGGTAATGACTATTAATGGGTTAAGAGGAGGACAACGCATGTATTATCTCTGTGCAAGAGTAACTCTGAATATTATGAAACCTCTGAGATCCTCCATTGTACTTAAATGGAGGGATGGAACGCAGTCCACTATTGAAGTTCGATATGAGTGGCTACCGCTAACATGCTTTCGATGTGGCTTATTGGGGCACGAAGAGCAGAGGTGCTCATCTTTATTTCAAAATGATGGCCATAGAAACGTGTCACCACATGGTCGTCGCCTTAGCCCTTCCATACGCTGCCCTGCACCTGATGCGAGGCTTATCAAGCAAGCTCTATCCAAGGTGATTATGGAATCGAAGCTATCACATCCTCAGAATTCTGGTCTGCCACCCTTAGCCGTACACGGTGCTGCTACGGTTGACTCAATCGAAGAAGGGGCCCGCCAATCACACTCATTAGGCGAGCCACATGGTGCACCATCCTCATCCACTGTCAGTCAGATCCACGATATTCATGCACTTCCGAATTCTGAGGTAACGTTTGGATATACAATTGTTGTTATACCCGCACCCCGGGAGTATAATTAATTATTAATTCTTCCCCGTGACGTGTAGTTATCACTGCCACGTATGCCGGTGAGTTGTTCTCACTGGTGGTCAAACCCAGCTATATTGACCATAGTACGAGGTTGCCTGTGGAAACTAGTCAGGACCATGGAGGTTGCCCCTTGACGTGTCAGGGGTAAGTAGTTGACCAAATTTTATTGTGTGCTTACTGCCCTCTCAAAGCCCTCGAAGTGTGGTCCAAAGGCCCTGACCTTTTATGGTGGGAACCACCTTCCTACTCGCATCGGATGCAAGGTTACTGGCTGCCTCCGACCCTGCATCCAATGCTGCTGACAAGGACTCTTGTGGGTGAGACCCTATGGCTAAGGTGCTATGGGTGTCCTGCCATGTTTGACCCTACCCAAATAGACCCTAGGTTACACTTATGAGGCCTTATCCAAACAGGCCATTAAAAGTGATTTTCTATATGAGAGAGAGGGGTAAGACTATTCCTTAGTCTTCCTTTTTCTTTTCTTTCCTTTCCTAACCTAATCGTGAAAAGGAGGAGAGCTTTGAAGAGAGGAGGCGGCAAGGAGGAGAAGAAGGAGAAGGAAGGGAAGAAGAAGAAGGAAATGGCTGCTGGGTTTGGAGCTTTAAAGAGGGCACATCTTGTGTATCTCAGACCAGGTAAGCCAAGTGCCCCTTTTCCCCCCTTTTTCTCTCTTTCCCCCTTGCTCGTTTGAGCTTGGGTGGTTCTTTGGTTGCAGCCCCAAGATGGGGATTTCTTTTTGAAACCCAAAGGGTTAGCTCGAGTCATGTGTAGTTTCCCCTTGTAGGATGCTTTCCTATTTTCATTACAATCCTATAAAGACCTCTATTTTGACCTCTTGCTGAATCTATTTGATTCTAAAGCTTCAACCACCAAAGAAAACCCCAAATCTGGATTTTTGAGCTTTTGATCCTTTAAACCCCCTTAAATCTTTGAATGTTGGGTGTTTCTAAGACCCAAATAGACTCCAAGACACCCCTCCCTTGTCCCTTGAGGCTTAGAGAACCAAATGGGACAACCCTGGGCTTTTAAAGACCTTGAAATCACACTTGGGTTGCATCGGAGGCAAGACTGCGTGAGTCCGATGTTTGCCTCCGATGTGTCCTGAGCCTGCAGGGAAGGTCGGAGGCAAGACTGCGTGAGTCCGATGTTTGCCTCCGATGTGTCCTGAGCCTGCAGGGAAGGTCGGAGGCAAGGTCGGAGGCAAGACTGCGTGAGTCCGATGTTTGCCTCCGATGTGGCCTAAGCCTGCAGGAAGGTCGGAGGCAAGGTCGGAGGCAAGCCTGCTGAGTCCGACGTTGCCTCCGATGCAGTTTTTAAGGCTTATAACTTATGTAAACTGTGGGGTTTCTCATTGAGGCCTCCCTTACACTCTCTCACACTCTTATTCACTTCCATAGGTGCCAACATATGTGCAATGGGGTGATTTTGAGTGGGAATCGCTGCGCTTATACAAATTTCATTTGAAGTAATTGGTGAGTGGGTTTTGGTGACTGTTTGAGCTTGTTTACTATTGCTTATTCATGCATTTATGAATTATATTATGACATTATCATTAAAGCATGATTGCATATTTGCATTTATTCTTATTCGATGATGATGATTTGGATGATATGGATTGTGTTGGGTTACGGTGCCGGGAAGTACTGGCACCGGAACCCCGGATACGATGGAATTGTATCTTGCATCTCATTCTTACTGTATGCGCCGTGTTGTCTTGGTACCGGGGTTAGAGGGAATGGGACGTTGACACACCCGGATGTACCTCTCAACACGATAGGATTCATGTAGTATATCTGTGGTTAGGCTCAGTTCCCTATGCTACGACCCTTACCAACAGGGGTTTAGGTGTTGGGTAGCCGAGCACCGCGCTGTGGAGAGTTAGAGAGGCCAAGCCAGGGGTAGTAATGGTTATCGGGGTCCCCTGCGGGTGGTGATGACTACGACGGCGCGGGCTCCATAGTAATAATTGAGGTTGCATTGTGGTGAGAATGGAAGGATCCACAATGTCTTCCCGAGTTATTGCGATAGCATATACCCATTGACTTAGCATTGTGTGTTAGGTGGTAAATGAATTAATAATAGCATGCACCATGGACTATTTGTGATTGTGTGATTGTGCATCCCCTTTTCTCTCTCACTAGCTCGGTGGAGCTAACCCCCGTGTACACATTCTTTTTAGATTTGGATGCAGATGATTACTGTGGAGCCAGAGACCGTGACTGAGGATCATGGCGATGGTTGCCCATGATGATTGTGCCTACGGGTTGTACTGTTACTTAGGATCGTTCCCGTTTTATTATTATTTTAGAGCATTGTGCTTTGTATAAACTTTTATGTTTTACCTTTTTGGTAGCTACTTGATGGTCATAGGAATTTTGTAACTATGTTACTTATTATCATTAGCCAATGAACATCTTATAATCATTTCATTTATGCTTTCGCAAACTCTGACCTGTCTTGGAATGTAATATTCCTTTGTCTTTCGTACTCTGATATTATTGTATTTTAATATTGGTTTATGACTGTGAGTTGGCCACTGCATCGAGATCCTGGCGGTGAGGTGGGATGATGCGTGTCACCCCAATCATACCCTGATATTGTATTCTATCCCTTGTCGGGATAGGGGTGTGACAACATGGTATCAGAGCCATGATGCTCTGCACCAACCACAGTCTTGCGGACTCTTGATTTACTCTCCACAATTAGGTTCTAAATTAAAAATCTTCAAGAACATAAATGATTGTGTGCAGACATAGGAGAAGACTGATTGTGATGAAACAAGGACTTAGAAGATAATAGATAACATGGAACTTAGGACTTGAACCATAGGCTGTTAAGCTACAACTATGTAATTGCTTGGTTGAGTCTTAAGTAGGTCATAGATGGGCAACTATATGTTAAAATTCATAAATAATAATGAATCAATTATAATCACCCACAATTATCAACAATGAATTAAACAAGAAAGAATTAAGTAAATACATAGAGATACATATAAGATTAATTACAAATATCCAATCGTTCCAAATCTTCTTCGGAGGCAATCATATCCTTCCCATTTCAACATTCATGATTTCATCTATTTCAACAAAAACATATGACTCCATCCTGCTCAATCAAGAGATACCAATCTAAACACCATAATTGTTCCAGATTCTCTGTTTGGACATAACTGTGCCTTTCCCAACTCAGAATGCAAGACCCCATTTGTTCCAATTCGAAACATTTGATTCTGGTTATCTCAGATTAAATATACAAGTCTACCATTTCTAAAAGTTCCCAGTTGTTCATCCTAAGACAAGAACTAGAAGAACTGATCCGGGATAACTTCAATTTGTTGAGAGAAAGTTGGGATAGTCATTTGCACCACCGCCACCATCGCGACCAAGAAAGGTGTTGATGTCATCTACCCCTCTCTCGATACCCTCTAGGCACCGAGTCTGGTCGAAGAGTTGCTTCGTGACCTCATCGAAGCCATCCACCACTCGCAGGTTCAGCCGCCTGATGGTCGTCAGAATGTCAATACCTCCCACCTGATGAAGGTATAGGGATTCCTTCTAGGTGAACAATAGGTCTTTGCTCCTCCAATGGACATGTTGATAACGCCGACCAACTGTGCTGCAGTGAAGGCTATAGGAACCCCCTTGACATATGAGACAACCCGATAATTTTGTATGTCCGGGTTCTCGGTGTCCAGATTTGTTTAGAAATGGCGAATGAGTTTCAAGTAGTATGGTTCAGGAAGGTTGAGAATGTTGGTCCACCTCAATGCCTCAAATCTCTGCCCCACCTTGTAAGCTTGAGATCATTCAACACTACATCCCACCCTTCCATTATATTTCTGAAGCGGAAGTAGTCTCGGTAAAGCTCTTGGTCCTCTATCTTTTGGAACCATAGTGGATCTAGGACAGTTGGTGCAATTTGTTCAACGCATGCACGTTGTGTTCTTGGAGCCATTGATTGTTTTAACCTGCAGCCAAAAGCCAAGTAGATAGCAAATTAATACCTTGAATGCTAAGGCCTAAGTAGATGATCAATGTAAGGTTATGGGGTTTAAAACCTAGCCTTTGATTCTTTTTTTCAAGGCAATTAAGTTACAGCAGGATTCTTAGGCTAGAAAATTCTGATTTTTTTTTATCAAATTGTGATCTAAGAAGTTGGAAAAAAAGGAAAGGCATGGCCATTATGTGAATGACATGATAAATAATGAAGATTCATGGTCATAATATGCCTAAAAAGTAATATTTTATACAAAATAGTGGGTTCAAGCAAGAAATAGGTTTATTCAATCATGGAGCATGCCTTGAACTTCAAAGAAAATTTTCAGATTTTGTGGTTGGAAGTTTGAATCTTGGGAAACAAGTAAATATGGTTTGTGACAACTCAGAGAATGTAAGCTAAGCCTTATCTAGTAAGACCGAATCAAATATGGCAAAAGAGAAGAGGAAAGATTCTAAGGATTTTATCAATAATCATGTATACAAGAAAATATGTTTGAAGATAAGACAATGTGATAATTTTCTATGAGATTTTATGGCATGTAAAAAGAATTAGATTTGAACTTGGAGAGTTTTCCCAAAATATTGTGAATTGAGGACTTTACCACAACCAAAACCTGAACATAATCCTAGTAAAATTCAACTAGACTTGACAAACATAGCAACAATCTCTAAAATACTTGCAAACACTTGAAAATTTATAAAAGATGCAATAATCAAACAAGGATCCAACAACTTAGTGCCATCGATCAAATAGGGCTTGATTTACACCAAAAAACCCTAGTTCCGGCCAATCGATTTTGGCATGGACTTGATGTACATGGCTATGGGATTACAAGCAAAATCAAGACATGATCACAACTTGAGATGATTCATCCCAAATCCAAGAAAGAGAAAGTAGGAATGAGAAGAAAGTCATATCATGAACAAGTAAGAGTTGAACCTTGAGGCTTAAGATTACAAGAAAACCACCTAAGGGGAGCTTGAACGAAAGTCCCTGTAGAGCTTTTTCTCCCTGAGGTTATGTCCTTTTCTTTGGAGCCAAAAATGAGTTTTAAAACTCGTGGCTCTGTTTTGTTAAAATTCTACGAACAGACGAGCGAACGGATCTACTTGTCGTGAATCTGCTCCGCACAAAACTCGAAATTATCATTTTAAAACTGTGCGGATCAACGAACAGATCCACACTCATGCATCCATTCGTAGATCCGTTTGACTTCAACTCTCTCTGTCTTTGAGACTTCTGAGACCGGACGAATGAACGGATTTGCATTCCACATCCGCCCGTTAATCCGCTCTACCTATTTTCACGGAGGAGTCACGAACGCACCCGGAATGCTGACGTCGCTTATGAGTCCACCCGATTTCTTTTAAGATTTTGAGCCTATTTTGGAGACCTTTTGAGCACACCTATATGTGATGATCATGTGCCTATACCCTAGATCGACCACCCCTGTTGTGTGACCCATTTGTGGGGACCACTTAAGTCTAGTTAATACCTTTAAATTGAAAGAGGTTAGGACTTGTACCCGACTGGGCCAGCTAATAAGAACTAGCAGGCATTGGTAACCGCTGTGACTCCTCTCTTACCTAAAAGGAGAAGAGTTACCCTTGAGGATGAAGATCCATAGACCCTATGAATGTAAGGACTCAAACCTTATGGATAGGGAAACTTAAATCTATGCGGGTAGAGACCCTTAATGGGGTGCGTAGAATCTAAACCTTATGGGTAGGTACTAAGAAAGGAAAGTAATAGGCTGGTTTGGGCTGGTCTATGTGATTGAGCCATGAAGGTCACGTGTATTTGGAAGTCACTCATAACACCTCAAGCTAGTGACGACTCTATTTGAACTTTACTTGGTCCATCCAAACCTTGTTTAGACTCATAGAGAAAGTCCTACACCGCGATTTGACTTTCCAAAGAAAGGACTTAGCGAGCCGTACCTGAGAACTTCTTGTTCTGGTGGATTGACCTAGATGACAGATATGTCCATAGGAATTTGAATATAATTGTTGAATTTATGCCTACATATTGGTGTGATATATATATATATAGTTATCCCTTAGAACCTTGGACTTGTGTTACTAGAGTGATTCTCTGGTACTATAAGTATGACTTACCTCGACCTTGCTGTGAAACTAGTTGGAGCCCTGACCTTGGTTGACCAAACCTTAGGGTAATGAATAATGAATTTAATGACCGAGTAGGTTAATTTATTGAGACCTGCTTGAAGAGTTGACTTGGACCAAAACTATTAAAGGGTTATTGGTTCTCGAAAGAGGACTGATGTGGACTCTTCCTTGTGGGATAACTGTGTAGTAGGTTTAAAGGTTGTGAAAGTTGAAACTGAAGGATGTAACAAGACCTTCTCCAACGACAGATATGAATGGGGTAATGGATCACCAAATGCGTTCCCTCCGTACTGGGAGTGAACAATAGGAGATTCCATCAATATTCCAAATCATTATAAAGTTGGGTTAGGTAATGAGACAACTAGATGTGAAAGCCTTCAGAATGTAAACCCTATGTTGGGTCATGGACAGGTTAAATCATGTAACCTAAGAATGACCAGAGTAGTGAAGGCTAGAGTGGTATCACCTGATCTGGAAGATCTAGGGAACCTTTGTTCCTTGAGACTTAACTTAGTAGTTGGAACCCTGTTTTCCTAGGGTTATTGTGAACCACACCCCTGTGGTAATGTGACCCTGTAAGAAAAAGCGAATTGTGGAACCTGACTTGCTGTGACATGTAGGCATTGCCTCATCTTGACCCGACCTTTGACTTAATTTAAGATGTGGGTGACTTGGGATGTTGTTATCCAACAGCCCTTATCACTTGAGACCCTAGCTGCCTCAAATTTCGGGGACGAAATTTCTTGTAAGGTGGGGAGAATGTTATACCTGCACCCCGGGAGTATAATTAATTATTAATTCTTCCCCGTGACGTGTAGTTATCACTGCCACGTATGCCGGTGAGTTGTTCTCACTGGTGGTCAAACCCAGCTATATTGACCATAGTACGAGGTTGCCTGTGGAAACTAGTCAGGACCATGGAGGTTGCCCCTTGACGTGTCAGGGGTAAGTAGTTGACCAAATTTTATTGTGTGCTTACTGCCCTCTCAAAGCCCTCGAAGTGTGGTCCAAAGGCCCGACCTTTTATGGTGGGAACCACCTTCCTACTCGCATCGGATGCAAGGTTCTGGTGCCTCCGACCACCCGCATCCAATGTCGCGACAAGGACTCTTGTGGGTGAGACCCTATGGCTAAGGTGCTATGGGTGTCTGCCATGTTTGACCCTACCCAAATAGACCCTAGGTTACACTTATGAGGCCTTATCCAAACAGGCCATTAAAAGTGATTTTCTATATGAGAGAGAGGGGTAAGACTATTCCTTAGTCTTTCTTTTTCTTTTCTTTCCTAACCTAATCGTGAAAAGGAGGAGAGCTTTGAAGAGAGGAGGCGGCAAGGAGGAGAAGAAGGAGAAGGAAGGGAAGAAGAAGAAGGAAATGGCTGCTGGGTTTGGAGCTTTAAAGAGGGCACATCTTGTGTATCTCAGACCAGGTAAGCCAAGTGCCCCTTTTCCCCCCTTTTTCTCTCTTTCCCCCTTGCTCGTTTGAGCTTGGGTGGTTCTTTGGTTGCAGCCCCAAGATGGGGATTTCTTTTTGAAACCCAAAGGGTTAGCTCGAGTCATGTGTAGTTTCCCCTTGTAGGATGCTTTCCTATTTTCATTACAATCCTATAAAGACCTCTATTTTGACCTCTTGCTGAATCTATTTGATTCTAAAGCTTCAACCACCAAAGAAAACCCCAAATCTGGATTTTTGAGCTTTTGATCCTTTAAACCCCCTTAAATCTTTGAATGTTGGGTGTTTCTAAGACCCAAATAGACTCCAAGACACCCCTCCCTTGTCCCTTGAGGCTTAGAGAACCAAATGGGACAACCCTGGGCTTTTAAAGACCTTGAAATCACACTTGGGTTGCATCGGAGGCAAGACTGCGTGAGTCCGATGTTTGCCTCCGATGTGTCCTGAGCCTGCAGGGAAGGTCGAAGGCAAGACTGCGTGAGTCCGATGTTTGCCTCCGATGTGTCCTGAGCCTGCAGGGAAGGTCGGAGGCAAGGTCGGAGGCAAGACTGCATGAGTCCGATGTTTGCCTCCGATGTGGCCTAAGCCTACAGGAAGGTCGGAGGCAAGGTCGGAGGCAAGCCTGCTGAGTCCGACGTTGCCTTCGATGCAGTTTTTAAGGCTTATAACTTATGTAAACTGTGGGATTTCTCATTGAGGCCTCCCCTACACTCTCTCACACTCTTATTCACTTCCATAGGTGCCAACATATGTGCAATGGGGTGATTTTGAGCGGGAATCGTTGTGCTTATACAAATTCCATTTGAAGTAATTGGTGAGTGGGTTTGGGTGACTGTTTGAGCTTGTTTACTATTGCTTATTCATGCATTTATGAATTATATTATGACATTATCATTAAAGCATGATTGCATATTTGCATTTATTCTTATTCGATGATGATGATTTGGATGATATGGATTGTGTTGGGTTACGGTGCCGGGAAGTACTGGCACCGGAACCCCGGATCGTGGAATTGTATCTTGCATCTCATTCTTACCGTATGCGCCGTGTTGTCTTGGTACCGGGGTTAGATGGAATGGGACGTTGACACACCCGGATGTACCTCTCAACACGATAGGATTCATGTAGTATATCTGTGGTTAGGCTCGGTTCCCTATGCTACGACCCTTACCAACAGGGGTTTAGGTGTTGGGTAGCGAGCACTGCTTGCTGTGGAGAGTTAGAGAGGCCAGGCCGGGGGTAGTAATGGTTATCGGGTCGCCTCTGGGTGGTGATGACTACGACCGGCGCGGGCTCCATAGTAATAATTGAGGTTGCATTGTGGTGAGAATGGAAGGATCCACAATGTCTTCCCGAGTTATTGCAGTAGCATATACCCATTGACTTAGCATTGTGTGTTAGGTGGTAAATGAATTAATAATAGCATGCACCATGGACTATTTGTGATTGTGTGATTGTGCATCCCCTTTTCTCTCTCACTAGCTCGGTGGAGCTAACCCCCGTGTACACATTCTTTTTAGATTTGGATGCAGATGATTACTGTGGAGCCAGAGACCGTGACTGAGGATCATGGCGATGGTTGCCCATGATGATTGTGCCTACGGGTTGTACTGTTACTTGGGATCGTTCCCGTTTTATTATTATTTTAGAGCATTGTGCTTTGTATAAACTTTTATGTTTTACCTTTTTGGTAGCTACTTGATGGTCATAGGAATTTTGTAACTATGTTACTTATTAGCATTAGCCAATGAACATCTTATAATCATTTCATTTACGCTTTCGCAAACTCTGACCTGTCTTGGAATGTAATATTCCTTTGTCTTTCGTACTCTGATATTATTGTATTTTAATATTGGTTTATGACTGTGAGTTGGCCACTGCATCGAGATCCTGGCGGTGAGGTGGGATGACGCGTGTCACCCCAATCATACCCTGATATTGTATTCTATCCCTTGTCGGGATAGGGGTGTGACAATTGTTGCCCCCGTAACTCCCTTTATCCCACTTCCTACCACCCTCCATAACCTCCCCTACCCCACTCCCCAGCAACCACAAGCAGTATTTCAAACCTCCACGACTTACAAGCATAACTCTTACCAAACCCGGAGCTGGTGCAAGCGGTTGTTAATCTCCTCCCATAAATATCCTTAACCAACTCCTCCCCCACTACCAAACAGTTATCCCATATCCCATGTCCACTACCGTTATCTATTGCACAACCATGCCCCCCACTCACTCCATGGCATCAACCACCCCAATAGTTATCTAATCCAACCCACCATCAGCTAAACCCGACCTGAGAACCTCATTCGCAAATTACGGCTGACCCATCTCTCTCCACTCACGACCTTCTCCCACCGTCAATCTCCAATCACGGCCCTAGCCCATCTCTCCACACTCACGGTTCTTTCCCACCATGACACACCCTAGCTGTTGCAGTCCTAACTCACACCCCTACTTCCAAACTTCCTCGTGTGAATACAATGGATCATGAGTATGAAGACATAATTATCGCTAAATCTTCTGAGCAGAACATTGATGCTAATGATGTTGGCTATTTTTTATCGCATCGCCCCGTGGTGGCTAGGGAAAAGCCACATGAGAGATCATGAAGATAATCCTTGGAATTGTCAAGGGTTGGGGAGACCCTTGTCAATCCGATCACTGCGTAATCTCCTCAAGATGGAAAAACTTGACATACTCTTTCTTATGGAAACTAAAGTGAAATGGCAGAAACTTGACAAAGTTCGGAAGGACTTCACTCTTCATAATTGTTATACGGTGGAACCAATACAAGCTTCTGGTGGACTAGCCCTTCTCTGGTCAGATAATTCCCAGCTTCGCAACTTGGTGACAGATGAACGTATAATTGATACAAAGGTAACCACATCGGGCATCCCTCCATTCTTCCTGTCTTTCATTTATGGAGAACCTCTCAGGACCAAACGACAAGAGGTGTGGGAAAGAATTACACTCTTGGGTTCAAATCGACTTGATGGTTGGGTATGTAAGGGAGATTTTAATCCTTACTTAGCTTAGCATGAGAAATCTGGGGGTGTATCAACAACCCAACGTGACTACACACAATTCAAAGATATGTTAGACTCATGTTGCCTCATGGGCCTGGGCTCTCACGGTCTATTCTATACCTGGAACAACAAGTGGGCTGGCGACGCCAATATTCGTATTAGGCTTGACAAGGCTTTCTCAAATACCCATTGGCGCCAGGACTACCCAGATGCTGCAGTGTTCACAAAGCTTGCGATAGGATCGGACCATGCTCCTCTTATTCTTGATTCTGAAGGAGGTAAGTCTAAAGGAACTTGTCCCTTTCGCTTTGAGGCGATGTAGCTCAGGCACCCAGATTGTCAGAATGCAGCACGGAGAAGATGAAACATTGCAACCTGTGGATCCCCACCGAAGATTATAACTCAGAAGCTTCAACACTCAAAGGCCATATTCAAATGTGAAACCGCAAGGTGTTCGACAACATTCAATCCAATATTCTCTCACTAAAAAAAGAGTTAGAACATGTTCGGAGTATGCTGCCATTGCTCTTTTCTCAACAGAAGGAACATGATACCTTAAAACTCTTGGATGTTGAGTTACAGAAGGAGGAAGACATGTGGAAGCAGAAATCGAGAGTGGATTGGCTACAAAGTGGGGACAAAAATACAAAATTCTTTCATTGCTCTACTCACTAGAGGCGCCAGAACAACAGTATTCTAAGGCTAAAGAAGTAGGATGGAAGATGGACGGAGACAACTGGTGAAGTCGATGCAGTTTTGCAAGACCACTTTCAGGACATCTACTCCTCTGAAGCAATTGACGATGAGGCACTAAACCAGGTTTTGAACTATATTCACCCTATTGTCACCAATGAAATTAATGATTTACTTTGTAAAACCCCAACGATGAATGAAGTTAGAGATGCCTTATTTGCTATGGCACCTCAAAAATCACTTGGGCCAGATGGATTTCCTCTTATTTTTTTCCAAAAAAGCTGGGACCTAGTCAAGGTTGATTTGTATGCCTTTGTGTTGGATTTCTTTTCTACTAGTCATATTCCAAAAGAGCTAAACAAGACCTTAGTTTGTCTTATTCCAAAGACAAAACACCTTGAATTGGCTGACCAATTTAGGCCCATTAATCTATGTAATGTGATTGTGAAAATTGCTACTAAGGTCATTGTAGATAGGTTGCGGGGAGTCCTTGATAATATTATATCTCCTTCCCAATTGACGTTCATACCAACTCGGCTAATAACTGATAATATCCTCATTGCACATGAGGTGTTTCATTACATCAAGAAAAAGAAGAAGGGCCGGTCAAAGCTTCTTCCTCTCAAGTTGGACGTGCATAAAGCATATGATCGTTTGGAGTGGAGGTTCGTTGAAGCAGTACTATCAAAACTTGGCTTTGATCATCAATGGGTGCAACTTGTACTAGAGTGTGTCAAATTAGTCTCCTACGGCTTGCTAATCAATAGCGCAAAAAAATGAGCCATTACACCCACATGTGGCATCAGACAGGGGGACCCCCTCTCACCATCTTTGTTCATTCTCTGCTCCCAAGCTTTGTCATCAGTCATCACTGCAGCAGAAAATAATGGCTAAATTCAAGGCATTAGAGTAAGAAACAGAGGACCAAAAATTACTCACTTATTCTTTGCTGATGATTGTTTGCTGTTTGATCAAGCAAATCTGTAGGAGATCACCTCAATTAAGGACTGCCTTGACATGTATTGTAAAGCTTTTGACCAGGAGATCAATATGCAGAAATCATCATTGACTTTCAGCCCGAATACCCATAGTAAATTCAAAAGGTGGTTTTTACAGGTGCTCAAAGTCCGGTATGGGGAGGGACCCTCCAAGTATTTAGGTCTCCCTAAAGAATTTGGGACAGCAAAATCTATCTTATTCAATGAGCTGAAAAGACAAAACTCTGAAGCACCTTCAAGGCTGGAAGCAGAATCTGCTCTCCCATGCTGGTAAGGAGGTACCATTGAAGTCCATTGCTTTTTCCATGTCTACCTTTGCAGGCTCACATTTCAAACTACCTGCCTCTTTCCACTAACAAGTCAGGAAAGCTACAACAAACTTTTACTGGGGGGATTCGTCAGAGAAGAACAAGTTGCACTAGGTGTCATGGACCCGTCTGTGTAGATCTAAACAGAAAGGGGGACTTGGTTTTAAAGATCCAAGGCTCTAACCAAGCTCTTCTCTCCAAACTGGCATGGTGGCTGTGGTCTTCACCTGACTCATATTGGGCAAAGACTATTAAGTCTATATACTACCCAAATACGGATTTCCTAAATGCAAAATTGGGAAATCAACCCTCATGGGCGTGGCGCAATGTTCTTGAAGGATGAAAGGTACTAAAGGCTGGGTTGTTGTGGTGCATTGGGAAGGGTGATCAGGTCAAGATTTGGGAGGACAAGTGGTTGCCATCTTCACCGAATTGGCAGGTTCGACAGGGAAAACCTCCTAATTGCCCAATATTTCTGGTTTCAGATTTAATTGATGAAGAAAATAGAAGATGGCAGACTGAGTTGATTGATGAATTTCTCCTCCAAGACAAGAAGGCAATAACTCAGATTCCATTGAGTTTGTTCTCATTGGAGAATGTTCTGGTTTGGGGAGGTGCTAAAAACGGGCTTTACTCGGCAAGGTCAGCCTATAATGTATTAGCGAATTAGCAACAAGAAGAAGAGTTGGCATCAGCATCAACCTCTCATTCCACTGTGGCACGTGGTGTACCTGATACGGTTTGGAGCGCATATGGGCGATAAGAGCCCTTCCTAAAGGCTTTCCTATGGAGGTGTTGCGCAAAGGGAGTTGCATCAGGAGAGGGACGCCAGCGTCGGCAGATTCCTATCGACCCTTCCTATCAGAGATGCAGTTATGAGAAGGAAACCATCGACCACATGCTCCTTGGCTGCCCCTTTGCCCGGGCTATGTGGTTCGGTAGCTCCCTTTCTTATACACCCCCTACAACTCAGGAACCTTTGTTACACCGTTGGCTACAAGGATGGGATCCTATCTTTAACTCAGACAAATACTTGGGCTGTGCATCTCTCTCTTTAGCGTTTTTGATCTGTTAGAACATTTGGAAGGCGCGAAATGACTTGTTGTTTAAATGGAAGACCTGGACACCAGAGGAAGTGATTGAGATTGCAAGACTTCATTGCAAGCAGTTTCTAGATGCAAACTTCCCATCGAGGCCCTCCCCTCTTGATCAATAGCCAATGGAGACTCCTTCAACAAAACACTCCTAGGAACCACTGCCCCCAAATTATGTGAAATTAAACTTTGATGCTTCTCTTCATCCTGACTTGGACAATGGTGGTATTGGTTTCCTAATTCGTGATGACCAGGGATGACCTCTATTAGCAGTATCAGATAAGGGCTCCTTCAATACACCGTTTATGGGAGAGACTATGAGTATTCGCATGTGGCTTCAACATGCAGCAACTGCTGGATTCAGAAGAATTTTCATTGAATCAGACAATGAGGAGGTCATACGGTGCCTATAGGATACTTGCCACCTTACCAACAATACTTGCAGTGTCTATTCTATGTGATATTAGGACTCTCTGTCAGTCTTTTGATGTATGCTCTTTCTCCTGTATTCCAAGGTGTGGCAATGCTATTGCTGATACCCTGGCACGGAAGGCTCTGTCAGTTGCTTGCTTGACAGTTTGGCCTGTTTACACTCCCTGGCTTCTTCTCCTTTGCAAAGGGGAAGTGCCGGGTGAATCAAGCATTTCTCATCAATAAATTTATGTTCTACCAAAAAAAAAGAGATATCGATACGGTCTCATATTTTAACTTTTTTTTTACCCTCTATCCACTGTATTATTGATCCAAACCCCAGCTTATCTATCAATGAAAATGCTTATCTCGGGCACATTAGAATATAATAAAGATGCTACTCCCACTAATAAGGCCCAGACCAACAAGAAATGTGTTTCATCATCATCATTTCAAAATATATGCCACTCTCACTAATAAGGCTCTTTGGATAAATTAGCATTTCTATTTTTACTATTTTTTTTCTTCATAGAAATAGCTATGAGAAATGAGTTTTGGTGTAGAATTGAAAATTGTTTTGTTACTTCACCTATAAATAGTTTCAAGAATGAAAAATAAGTTTGGATTGCCATTTCACATTCTATATCGTTTTTCTATGAGAGAGATAGTGATTGTTTGTTTTTCTTTTAAAGTCAGTTATAATAGAGAGATTACGATTTATGGCATGACTTATTTTACTCCTCAGTTGAAAAATACTGCTAAACTTGTCCATGCAAGACTGTAAATGATAGATATGCCATTAATAGATAGCTTTACATGCATGCAAGTTCTAATTAAAACTTTAGTGGGAAATCAAAGACTCATTCCTCAAAATATATTTTTTTAGGGAAAAGATTATTTGAGTAAGCATTAATGAGAGCACACCAATGAGGAGCGGCAAAACGGTTTTATAGGGGGTTAGAAAATTCATTTCACGTGAGGAGGAGAGATAGGGAGAGATTGCTAGTGTATCCTCCAAAGTTGATTAAGCAAACTTTTATATTTTTTAAGGGCAAGAGATCGTTGCTTGGCCATGTAACCCCTACACCAGTGATAGCCAAAGAAAGTATGCGCATGGGTATCAACATAAATGGATTATTTATTTATTTATTTCATAGGGGGCAGGACAGTAAAATTGCACGTTATTGTTTATAGGTACAAAAACCTAAGGGTGTCAATCGATTCGATAACAGTTCGGTTCAAGACATAAAATGTAGAAATCAAAACTGAACCGAACCTAGAATATAAACATATTTTCAAACTCAAAACCAAACCGGCTTGGTTTTGTTCTTTACTCTGTTTCATATTCAATTTAGGTCATGTTTTAGTTGTTTGGGCCAACTTTTTATATCTTTACTATAAGAAAAAAAACCTTGGCCTTATTTGTTAGGGTAAAATAGATAATTCGATTTGATTTAACAGTTTTAGTCATGAAACCAAAAATCAAACTGAACCAAGAAAAAATTATAGCTTTCAAAATCAAAACATAACCAAATTATTTTGATTCGATTTTAAATAGTCGGTTTCAATTTTGATTCTAAATTGACGCCCTAATAGAAACCACACAACCAAGCAACATTTTTTTCTCCCCCACCTTTTTTTTTAATAAAAATAAAGGAAATCAAAATACATGTATTGTTTTTCATCTCATAATATCTCGAATCGTTATCCCCTTCAATTTGTTGCCCGCTCCAATTTCCTTCAATTCCTCACATAACCATTGCCATAGTGGGGTAGGGTGGTCATTTCTACTCCTATGTGAGGAATTGAAAGAAATTGGAACCGGCGGCGAATTGAACGTGATAATTATTCATAGTCTCTAACCTATCTTCTCATTAAATACGTGGAGTGTGGACTCCATTTTTACTATAATTTATTGATTTGACTTGTGAGGTGCCGTCCATCTCCTTAAAAATGTCAAAAAATAAAATCAAACCAAAAGATATGGAAAAATAAACAATAATTTTCAAAAATAAAAACAGAAATAAATTAAAAATAGAGCAAACAGAACCGGAGGACTGTCTTTCAAAACTTTTGCCTTGTTTACGTTCATCAAAACAAAAACAAAGCACTTTTTATTATAACATGCTCCACCCTCTCTCTTCCGTCACCGCCATGCCCACCTCTTCATCATCTTCACCTTCTCAGAAGCCTAACAAGAGACATTCTTCCTCCACAAACCCCAACAGCTCCGCCTCCAATACTCTTCTCTGCAAGCACTCACCTTCAGCGACCTTAGACATTCTCATTCTCATCTTGGTCCTTTTCTCTTGCACCTTCCTCGTCACCTCCTACTTCTCTTACATTTTCCAATCCCTCTCCCAAATCCTTCCCTCTCTCTTGGTGTCCCACTCCGCTGCTTTCCGAGAGTCCCCTTTCCCCTACATTCTAGGGTTTCTTGTATTCTTTACCGTCGCCGTTGTCTCCGTTGAGATCTGTTGCAGTTACCGGTCGAGGAAATGCGAGAACCCTGGTTGCAAGGGGTTGAAGAAAGCAATGGAGTTCGATATTCAGTTGCAGACGGAAGATTGCTTGAAATCTTCATCCAAGGAGATCGATAATCTGCCTTGTAAAGGTGGGACAGAGGGGAATCCCGATTACGAGTGCCTGAGATCTGAGCTTAGAAGGATGGCACCCCCAAACGGACGGGCTGTGCTTCTTTTTCGAGCAAGGTGCGGCTGCCCCATCGCCAAGATGGAGGCTTGGGGTCCTAAGCGTGGTCGAAGGCACAAGAAGTGAGTCCACATTGCGTTATATTTGAATTCTTGTTCCTACTGTAATCCTTTCCATTGATTAAATTTTTTATTTACTTCTTGGGTTGCTCATTTGATTCAGGAAAATTGCATGCATTTTATTGTATTTTCGATGTTGGTATGATTATTATTGTTCTCGTTGGCTATTTCGTTTTTGCACATCTAATTTTGGTCATCGAGTCAGAACAGACAGCATCGAAGGAAATTTGATTGAATGCATGCTTACTGAAACCCCTTATAAAGTGCATATGATTTACCATACGACATTGGGCGTGGTGTTTGCTTTGTATTATTTTGGAGCAAGATATCTAAACTCCTGGGTTTGTCCAGTAATGCTAGTTCCCATTAGTCTATATTTATGATTGTTCTACAGTGGTTTTAATGTGGTAAAGGAATTTTGTTGTTTCTGTGTTGATTGTCTTAAATAATATGCCACGAAGTGCGTCACATGCAGTAGTTTATTCAGTTGGTATGTATGATACTATGATGTGCCAATCTTACAGCCAGGAGCTTCATAGACTTTATATTTTGACTAATTTGTTGATCTTATAATGGTTCTGATTTATTGCTTATGAAATGGTTGGTATGGAATTGTGTTGTTGCTGATTCACCCCTGATATCGGAACTATGTTGCTGGAATCATCTAAGGCCACTTGTTTTTAAAATCTGTTTTCTGTTTCTTGTGTTCACAGACATGGTTTTGCTAGTTTTGCCATTTTTGCAAAGTACCAAAGTATTAATTCTCGGAACATTATATTCATATTGAATATTTATATTAAATAATTTATGGGATTTCTAAAGCTAATCACACACATTTTACATTACTCTTGATCCCATTGGGCAGCACTCAGGTCTCAGGGTGAGTGTGGTTTGTTATTTATGTATATGTATGGATATAGTATGTGTCCCCTTTTCCTGGTTCTAACATATTTGGATTCAATTCATAAGTGGTGCATGCATTGGGGATTATTTGTTAGGTGAGTCACTTAAATTTCTACATGAGGTGATCTTCAATTTAGGGCACATGGAGTATTAGGGGTATGATTTGGCTAATCACGCCATTCATAAGATAAGGACCATCAGCACTTCAAGTTATTTTGTAGGCCTCCCAATGCGATCCATCATATAATTGAAAATTTTCTTTCCGCTTTTTTACTTTTGTGCTTGTCAAAGTATCTAAGAACTCCAAATTGAATTGAAGTAATGATATTGATTACTGAATCATCAAAACTACTTCGATAACTCGTGTTTAGTTCCTATCCATTTCAGTAGGTCTTTGTCAATCCATACAGCTCTAGGTTTTTTTTGGATTTACTGAAGAATAAGTTTGAAATCCATTGGAATTAGTTTTTGATTTATTTTTTCTTTTATAAAGAAAGAAAAGAAGAAATGTTTTGAATCTTCAGCAAATTTGAATATTCGGAATAGATCTAAAATAAAATGGAATAGAGGTATCTACGGGGGATTTGGCTTTAATACATTATTCACAACAATCAGATTTTCGTTGAGATTTAATCAAAGGATCAATGCGCTCTCAAAAATGTAAAACAGCTATGGGGGAACTCTTTCATGCACGTGCTTTTTTTTGGACAGAATAGACAAACCTTTTTTTTTTTTTTCATATCTCTGGGTTGATGAGGCTAATTTTTAGGAATACTCTTCCTCCATTAGTTGATTCTTCAAGGGGGGGTTACCTAGAATGAAAGAACAAAAATGGATTCATGAAGGTTTAATTACTGAATCACTTCCCAATGGTATGTTCCGGGTTTGTTTAGATAATAAAGAGCTGATTCTAGGTTATGTTTCAGGAAAGATCCACTTCGACATGTATAAAAAAATATTGTGACATTTCATTTCTTATAGCATTTTTCAATTGATTGTTTCTTAGGTATATATATCTCAGTGGGCGATTCCATCGTTTATAATAAAATAGAAGAGTAACAAGAGGTTTTTCAAACCTGAAATTGTCTATATCTTCTTTAAGTATTTCTAACTTTGAATTTTCTCGATTTCCAATTCATAGACCAAATTTGATTCAGTGGGATCTTTCACTCACATTTTTTCCACCAAGAATGTTTTATGAAACTCTTGGATCCCTGAATTTGGAGTATCCTACTTTCATGCGATTCACAGGGTCAACAAGCAATCGATATTTCACGATCAAAGGTGTAGTACTGCTTGTAGTACTGGACTACTGGTAAGTTAAGCAGGCTGATTCTGACTGCTGCCTTTGGTGCATATAGTGGGAAAAAATCTTAGTGCTTTTGGAGATGATTGTGTCTACCAGCCCATAGGCTGGCCATTTAGGCTGAATAGATTTTGTGATTTGGTGCGTACTGTGTAGCTGATCTATGGGCATGAAGATGTCATGTATGAGTTTGTTTTTCCCACTCCCCTTCTCGCCTGTGATGTTGCGAGCTTTGCAGCCTTGTATTATATGCTGGGGCCTTATGTGTCTACTGTTGATTGGGTTGCTTGCTCCATCTCTAATAAATTTCTCTCATTTAATGAAAGAGGTTTTTAAATTTTGAAATTTAAAAAATTATAATTAAAGAATATTCCAAATATATGGGTTTATTTTGCCACATGAGTGACATGACATAGTTCTTTTGGGCTGAAATTTCTTCATTAGCAGAGAATTGTTGTTATTGCATGGGTAAAATCATCTGGGTATGTCTTGCACCTTTTGCTGGAAAAAGTTGTGATTGTAATGGCTAAGGTTCTACTTCTATCTATGGTATTATGTGTTAACTACATGCATGGTTTAAGCAGGGTGGACGAGGTTTTGAGAGTTGAGTTTAGTTGACAACTACCGTTTAAAATTTTCAATTTTAAGTATTTAAGAATTAAATAAATATTTAAGAAAATATGCAAACCTATACAAAATGTACTGTATGGGATGAGTTGGGGTGAGAGTTCAAGCATATGGATAGGTTTAGGTAGACATACAGACAATCTTTTAGGTTAAATTAGGTGTGAAGGTTTAGTGGTCCACATAGATTGGGTGCCATGCCCAAGCATAGCAAAGTACAGATGGCAGATGGACTAGGTTGGCTAGATCAGTGATTCTTATACCTCTATCCTCTCCCCCCCATCCTGGTGTATCCCAAAATATATAGACATGTATATTTATATAAAAAAATGATGGTAGCAATGAAGCAGCCTTGCTCATAGCCAAGCGGCATGGAAGTTGACTTGGCATATCTTTTTTTTATTTTGTGGGTGAATGGATAATATATTAATAAAAAGAAAACAAAACAAATAAACTAAACTGCCACAAAGGCACCAAGGGAGGAATCCCTGACTAAAGAAACCAAAAACAGCCATCAAAAAGGGGATACATAAAAAAACCGGGGGGGGGGGGGGACACAAAACAGCCAAAGAAAGAGGGGGGATACAACCAAACATCTGGGGTGGGGGGGCTGTCATTTTGGCTGGCCCAGGACGGTTCCAGGTATCCAAAAATCTGTACTCAGACCCTGTCATGTCTCTTGTTTTGGTTCCTACTTGGGGTGGGAACCAAGTAGGGTTTTTGGTTCCTACATGATAAGTTTGTTATCAAACTCTTGTTTTGGTTCCTACTTGTTCTACAGCTCCCATTGGAGTTTTGATAACAAACTTAACACCCCAATGGGAGCTGCAGAACAAGATTGTCGAAACTGCAATTTTCTATGTATTCAAGGATTGACCTATGGTGAAATCCTCACCTTATAGATTGTCAATCTGGAAATGAGCTTTAACACCTGGTTACTGATAGGTTTTGGTTGCTAGAACAGTGAGCAGCAGTGAAGAAAACTTGATCTCCTAGATCTTATCTCCTCAGAAACTTGATGGTTGATCCTTGAAGCATCTAACAGTATCTTTAACAGCATCAACAGGGTCTTGAATCACTATTGGATAATGGCTTAATAACAGAGCATTAAAATAGAAACAAGGAGATCGGCTGGAGGAAGAAGAAGGGGGATAGGGAAGGAAGGGGTTTCTCACCCATGGCCTCTCACCATAACTCTCTTACAGAGAATTAGATTCCCTCAACAAACTGAATTACTCAGCCAAGCATAAGCTTCTTCTTTTCTCAAATCGTGGCCTTTGTCCTGCCCCTTCTCTTTGTAAAGCAACTATTACAGAATTGGAAACTTCAAAAATAGAAACTACTTCTATCTTAAGATCTCTCTTCTAGAAACATTACAAATTATAAAGTAGTAATAAAAAGGGAACATGTTCTTAGCTATCTAATAAGATCTAGCCTAAATCTCTTCAAAACAGAAATCGAAACTAACTAAAATCTTACTTATAACTGCGAAATAGAAATGCTAACTTAGCAATGGTTACAAAAATAGAAACTTGAGTAACTAACAAATGAACTAAACCAGAAAATAAATCTTCCTTCTCTTGTTATCTTCAACGGGACCCACACTAGGTCTATATGAACAGTAACAGCGTGAACAGTACTCTTCCCAAATTCTGTTTTGGTTCTTTTCTTCTTCATGCTTCAATCTACATCCACCCTCCTCAAGTAGAATGAAAGTTTGATTGCAATCAAACTAGCTCCTCTCCCCCCCTCCAGCTCTCCTCAATCCAATCCTTGTATCAACTAGTTATGGAAGAAAAGGATTAAGGGAATCTTATGTTCAGATTACAGCGCAAAATGGTTGTTTCATGGATTAGCTTATGAACAAATTTTTGAAGTTGGGGTTGTAATGTCATATATTTGAGACCACTAATTATTTGTTTCATGTCTAATGTTTATTCTTTTTTCTCCTGTTTCTTTGTTAGTTTGCTTGATCTTATTTGTCCACTTTTGTAGATTGGTTGAATATTTTTTTAGCAAATTACTTAGACCTCCCCTGACCTTTCTGACAATTCAGGGAATCTCCCCTGCCCTTCTGATGACTACTCAGACCTCCCCTACTTTTCAAACTTGGTTTCACTTAACCCAAGTCTGTTAGTAATTTAACGGCAGTTAACGGATAAATTTGAAAACTAAAACAGATACCTTTTTTCCCTATAGGAAGTTACCCTATTGCCCTTAATGAATAGGTAACCCAAAGGCCAAGCCCATCGTCATCTCCTACCTCCCAAAACCTCTCAACTCAACCCTAACCTGCAAATCGATTGATCCACCCACCTCCCATCGCGCACAGAGAAAGGAATTGGTTAAATCTCCACTTGCTGGCGGTAAACCCCAAGGTTTAGGGTTCAATTTGCTCTTGTGGCATCCTCATCCTCTCCGACTGAAGCATCCTCAACTTCTCTGACTGAAAACCCCACCGAGGATGCAAGATTGTGTAACCAAAAACCCAAAAATCACCCAACCATATGCTGCAGATAAGAAACTCACCAGAAAGAACAAAATTACTGAACCAACTGGAGAAGAGAATGAAATAGCCAAGCAGATTAGGATGAAGAAGGTAAAAGATACGTGGCCCAGATCAGGGTCCTGGACAACGGTGCCATTGCAGTAAAATTCCTTCCTCAGATTCTTCAAGATCTTGGTATAGCTGTATTCTTTCTTCAAACCTTGCACGGTGGTCAGGTTTTTCCTTCCATTCCGTTGTTGTATGCGCACATGCACGTACTCCTTTGCCCCAGCTCCTGAATCCTCTGCATTTGCCTCTGTGAATGGATCTGCTCACAAAGAAAGGTCCGAAGAAACTTTATAAAACGATCAGGACAAAGCTTAAATACCAGAAGACAAATTCTTGCTTATTTTAGATGAAAAAGATTCATTTCAAAGTGGACTTCGATTCAGAACAAAATAGAGATATCGAGAAAACGAAGGAAGACAAGTTATTCTCAGTTTCTAACACAAATTGAAAGTGGGTTTTAGAAGGGCAAAGGAACCCAGAATTGTTATCATCAAGATGCAAAATTGCTACAAAAACTAGTTTTCTTTGCCATTAAAAGTCTCGAGATCTAACATTCCATGTCCCAAACAGAAACCAAAAAAAGAGAGAGATCATAACATAATTCACAAACATCAAAGGAAGACTAATTTAAATGGTTTACTAAGATGAAAACCATAAATTCGCAGTGAAGAGAAGACCTGTTTGTAAGGAATAAAAGAAACTAAAGAAAGGAACGCGATTGAAGAACTTACCAGAGTGAATCAGGAATCAGGATTATCTGGAAGCTTATGAGGAGGGGAAGAAGAAACGAAAGCCCCCTGTAGAGAGAGACAGATCCTCTTCTTCTCCCTTGTCCGAAACTGCCTTACTAGTTCATTCACCGTTACCATCTTCATCAGCGCCATCTGACAACGAGAAACCCTCCGCCTTGAAAAGAAATCCTGAACCAACGACCTCCGAAAGCCTAAACCCGTATCTTTCCTCAGAATCCGAAGACCCTAATTCTCCCTGGTGGCTGAAAAAATGGCTGAGATTCACAGAACTTCCGTTGATAGGGGAACGACGACCCAACCCGAAGAGAATCCAATCGTCATCTTCTTCTCCAGAGAAGAAATCGTCATCTAGGATTAAACGCGATTGAGGCGAAGCCAAGGGCGGCATTGTCGGTTCACGGCGGCCGCAATAGGTAGTAGAAGGGAGTGAAGATCAAAATGGAGCTGAAGTTGCAGTCGCCGGTGGTGAAGAAGTCGCCGGACAAAGTGTAATGGTGATATATAAGTAAGGGTATTTTGGTCAGTGATGGTTTATTACTAACACCGTTAACGGACTTGGGCTAAGTGAAACCAAGTTTGAAAAGTAGGGGAGATCTGAGTAGTTGTCAGAAGGGCAGGGGAGGTTCCCTGAATTGTCAGAAAGGTCAGGGGAGGTCTGAGTAATTTGCTCATATTATTTTTTGGGTGCTAAAGGTCAGCAAATAATATTAAATGATAAAAAATAGGTTACAGGATTAACGTCTGGGCATACCCGGATGAGAAAACGAAAAAAAAAGGAACAAAAAATACACAAAAGAGATTAGAAACTCCACCATCAGCAGAGAACTTCTACTCGACAAATCTGAATCTACTTTTACCCATCATATCCCACAAAATTTGGATCTGTTGCCCAAGTTTGCAATGTTTTAGGTTTTGCAGCTTTCTTGGCCAGATAGTCCGCAATCACATTTCCTCTCTATAAATATGAGTGATCTTTTAATATATAAAAGAGAGAGAAGCCCAGCATTGCTGGAATTTCAATGGGATTGAGTTTGATATAACAGAGAGCACTACAGATTTAGAATCAGTTTCAATCCATAGGTTTGAAGTTCCATTCTGTTTAGCCAAGCAAATACAATAAACTAAAGCTTGGTATTCAACAAAGAAGTTTATCTGAATACCGAGGAACGAAGAAAAACTGCAGCTGGTTGAACCATTAAAGTCCCTGAGAATGCCACCTGCACCTGCTTCGCCTGGATTTCCAAGAGAGCAGCCACCAAATTTTATTGCCAGCCTTATTTGTGGTTTACACCAAAGAACCTCTCTGAATGTGTGTGTGCCGCCATAAGCCTCTGTTTAACATTTAAATTCTGAAACTCCAAGCTCCAAAACAGATCTGCAATGAATATTTTTTTATCAATATAAATGCGTCACCAATCTCTTGTTTTACCATGTTTTGAGCTTGTTGGAAAGAGGACATTTTCCCATCAAATATGCGGCTGTTTCTTTCCATCCAGATAATATACAATGCGATAATATAACTAGCTCTCCAAATATTCTCCTCCCCAGTTGAAGGTCTCTTGGACAACCACCAATCATAGGCACTCACAATGCAATTTAAGTTGGTCCAAGCAAAGCCAAAAATATTGGAGAACCATTTCCATAGTTTTTTAGCAAAATCACACGATATAATGATATGGTCAGGTGTGTCACATGATATAGAGCAAAGGCAGCATATTGAGGCTAGGCAAACACCCCGAACACATATAGGCATATAGCATCATCCATTGGAAGACAGAAATGCATAACACGCCAGCCAAAAACTGAGATTCTGAGGTTGAAAATTTTTGGTAAAACAAATTTATACCATCTGGGGCTGGTTGACTTATCTCTGATTTCAAGCAGATCAGCCAGTTGCTTGCAACATCCATTTGTTGAAGTATTTATTCTCATGGTCGGTTGAGTTCTTTCCATTCAATAACCCATTCCCTGTCTCATCTGTTCTATTCAGCCAAACTCTTGCTGCTTGCTTCATCCCGCCCTGCCTGGTCATCGGTCGTACCCTATCTTTAATCTGGAAGTGAATCTGTGTCGCATCTGTCCCACTGGCTGTTGAAGGTACTGGCTGATGAAAGTAGATCCTTTCAGTTTCATTACAACCGACTTCATCCCCAGATTTCTGGTGGATCGCCCAACATGTTCTGCATTTGCATCAGCAGCATACCGAGAAAGATGAGACCCTCCTTTCCAAACAACCTGCGGATGCCCCAGTTTTTTTATTTCCCTTAGCATAAAATTTTGGATAACCGGAACAGGGGAACCCACCGCTTTTGCGATAGATGAACATGTGGATAATTTGAACTATGTTTTCTTAAATACCTCACACTTTGCCAACTGGACCAACATGCTCAATGCTCATTTTTCTTCTCTTTCTGCTTATTGTAGCTGAGATGTTTCATTTAGTTCCTCATTAATCCAACGTCATTGATAGTTTAGTTTGTGGGCAAGGCCACCTTACTTTGTATTCTATATAAAATTTGCTGGTTACTTTTTTGTTTCATTCCAACGTGATTATCATGACTGGATTTCTTTTTGAAAGAGTAGAAACTAACGAGTACAACTAAATCTCATTTTTTCGTTTGTTTTTAGCTTTTGCACATTTGCTAATTGCATGTGCCAATTGTGGACTGCAGGGCTTTGAGTAATCTGGCACTTGATGGAGGGGGTGAGCAGCGCTGATTTGTTTGTGGTGTTTTCTTTGTGAATCTCTTTACACATATCTCCATTTCTGGTTTTCTTACTATCTTTCAAAAATTTGATGTTTCATTGAAGCTTCATTTCCCAGATGACTTGAAACTTGCTGAGAACAATTTTTCGTAAACCTACAAGCTGATGATGAATCTTTCCCCATAAGATCAATCTTCCTGCTGTATCTTTTGTTGTGGGAGATTTTTCTCTTGGTTATGAATGCTCAAATGATGGAAAATTTATACAAATAAATACATGAAATTACAATAGATATTATTTGGCTGATAGTTTCAACTTGTTACTAGTTTATTTTTCTACTGTTTGCTTAGAAAATGTAAAGAAAGACAGAATAATTAGTACTCATCAAAATATTCTGAAAAGATCAGATGATTCTTTTTCTCTTCCATGCCACAAGGGGGATAAGATGTTTAGTTAACAACATTTGATTCTTCAAACAAAGTATTAGTGTAAAATGTGATACTATAACGAGTCCCTTCTGTAGTCATCCAATCAGAAATGCCCGTCTGCTTACAGTCTTTAACAGTACGGCCGAAGAAATATTTCCCACCAACTCTTCTGCAAACAATCAAACCCTAAACACTGCACAGTTTTGGGGCTAATTCATGGGCCAACCTATTCTCTAGATTTGAATTCACAATCCCCTTCCCGGTCTTTATATTGGATGCCATTCAGATGATGATGGGGGGAGGGGAATTGGGGGGTCTTTATATCAGATGCTGTTCATATGATGGGCGGCTTGGTTACATTAGAGTATTAGGCATGCCTCCAGCCTAAGGGTGTCAATTTAGAATCGAAACCGAAAACTGAAACTGGTCGTTTAAAATTGACCAATTCGAACTGAAGTTAATCGTTTTTTTTTTGTTAGATTTTGGTTTCATGGCAAACGGTTGATCTGCACTGAATTATCTATTTTTAAACTGAACAAGGAACCGAGATTATAAATTCTATTCATTTTTTATTTTTGGAAAAAGTTTGGTGGATTATGACCCTAACAAATAAGGGTTTTTTGATTGGTGAATATGTAAAAAGTTGGCTCAAAGACCTTAAATAGTATCCAGACTGAATATGAAATTGAATACGAAGCTGAGTAAAAACTGAAATTGAACCGAACCAAGTCAGTTCGATTTGAAGTTTTGAAAATGTGTTGTTATTTTTGGTTTCGACATTTTGTATCTTGCATCCAACTGAAAAATCAAAACTAAACCAATGACACCCTTACTCCAGCCTCCCTTCCTAATAATGTTTAGGGCGGGGGATCGCTACACACTTTAAGGCCTTTGGATTTTTTCAGATAAAAATTAGGGCCTTTGGATTTGTTTGAGCAAGTTCTCTTTAAATCTTATTTCTTATCATATGTTATTATTATTATTTTGGTAAAATGAGAGTTTACTGATTTGGAGGATGTGTACAATCAAAGGCATCGGATACGCAAAGTTTATCCAGCCAAGGAATGGAAAGTGACCAATCTTCCTCTTTCTTTTTTTGATAGGTAGGCTTGATAGGTAGGCCCCAAGGAGTATTCAACTCGTGACCTTTTAATTTTGAGGTGTTGGTCATTGCCAACTTAGTTATCCATTTCAGGTTTTCACTTTCTCTTATCTGTACCGGATGTAATGTCAAGGCCAATGAGCTGTGGCAATAGATTGATCCTTTGATTGACCTAACACATAGATTTTGAGCGAAAGAGTAATTTATGCCATTCCTCTCGATTTGTAATTCAATACACAGATCAATTGGGTCTATAAGGATAGTTACATGTTGTATAATATCAACAATTTCCGCGTAAGTCGGTTAGATAATGTTTTTGAGTAGTCACAGGTCTAGGGCCCCTTCTTGACTCCATCTGGTTGCAAAGGAAGGGAAGTGAAATTAGTCTTGAGAAAACAAAAAAAAGAGAGGAAAATTAAGTAATTACCTGTTAAAAACTCTGATGTTTGATAATTGGGTTCTTCTAGGTGTCACTGTGCGTACTGAAATATAAGTTTTACTCTTTGACATTTGATAGTACATGTGTTAATTCATGTGATTAAAGATCCCATATGTATCTCAATGGCCAAATTTTAGTCCAAAATAAGCAAGGAAAGTTGCTCAAATTATAATTCAAAGCTTTAGTAAATCTACCAAAATACCATCAAGTCGAGATGAACATAAAATACAAAATGACATCTTTTGTAATTTTAACTATTTCCTCTACTCATTTTAAGTTGAAATTGTACCAATGAGATGTTTGTCTGATATTCTATCACGTGGATTAACCTATGTATTTCCATGTGGCAAATAGTGAAGTTTTATACTTCACTAGGCATGGTGACAAAGAGGAAAACCCTTGATAACTAAACCATTCCGCTGCACTTCATTCGTAGCAAATGTTGGATTCTTGGTGATGAATCTTGAAGGGTGATTCCGTAGGATTAGACGATGAGTGAAGCGGCTTTTGCACCTGTAATGGTCCCATTTGCCCATTGGATTGTGTAGGGTAGGTGGTACAGTCGTTCCATGGTTGGGTAATGGGTCCTTATACACACCTTGGAAAATTCCTACGGCATTAGCACGGCTCCAGTACCACAACCCAGCTGGAAAAGAGAATGGATCATTTGCATGTACCATCAGGTGAAAGTATATGTGAGAGCCAATCACAATTTAATTTTGTTTTCATAATTACCCCTCCTCCCCTTGTAAATGGCAAAAATAGGACAGGTGGTTGGCTCTCACATGTTCGTTCACCTGGTGGTATGTCCAGAGGAACCGAACTCGTTGAAAAACTACAGCAAGCGTCCACGACGCTTGTTGAGAGAACCCTCTCTCTCTCTCTCTCTCTCTTTTTCAAATTCTAAAATAACCAGGGGTATTCATAAATTACTGTAGATTATCTTTAATATAATTACTGAAATACCCCTATGCTTTCTCTCTCCTCCTGCTAACTGTGAGGAGATCATTTCTCTCATCAAGTTTGAAAGGATGTGCTTCACTCTCTGCTTCACAAATGATTATTAATACGATTAATAGGCTTGGAAATCTAACGTCTTATCTCATGCAGGTCGTTGTGTGCTGATTCAGTCCGTGATATCCTCTATACCTTCTCATATCATGTCTTGTTTCTCTCTCCCACTCAAAATCTGTCGATCCCTGGACTCTATTTGTGTCAACTTTTGGAACAATAGCCTCAAATCCAAGAAATTGACTCTCATCTCCTGGGAAAAGATTTGCAGACCCACTTCCCGGGGGGGGGGGGGGGCTTGGGAATTCGAAAGACATCTACCCAGAACTCGGCTTTGATCCTGAAATTAGGATGGAGACTCTTCACCCAACCCTCTTCCCTTTGGGCCCGCACCCTCAAGGCCAAGTATTTCCCACATCGATCTATCTTCGACCCTCAAACGATGGCTAAACGGGGTTCTCGGACCTGGAATAATATTGCGGGCTATCTCCCTAAGTTAAGGAACATGATTTTCAAACGGATAGGTAATGGATGCTCGACTGATTTCTGGAATGATCCCTGGATCCCTACCATCAAGGATCGTTCCATTCCCTCCTCCCTTAACTTACATCACAAGCATGATATGGTAAGTCATTTCTGTATTAATGGAACCTGGAATACCTCTTTACTTATTGAGTCTATTCCGCTTTCTTTTGTTAACAAAATTACTAATATCCCTCTGTCTTCTACTGAGGATCAGTGGTGGTGCATTACATTCAGCTAAGGGTGTCAATTGGGACGGTTCCCGGTACTTGGGACGGGACGGTACCGGTACCGGTACCAAAAGTGTCAATCCCAGTACCATCCCATTTAGTTAATGGGACCAAACCTAAATCCCAGTCCCGATTACTAGCGGGACGGGACGGTACCGGTTCCTAAACGGTTCTAGGCACTGTAGAAAAAGGAAGAAGAAGTTTAATTGTTCCTAACGAGGCGGGTTTATTAGTGTCGTGGAATTTTTTCACTATCATGAAATCTAAGTTGTCTACTACTTTTTATAGAGCAACTTAAATTATGAAATCATAGTTTTACTTCTTCAAACTCCCTAAGATCACATGTAATAAGCTTCTCAAGGTTATAATTAAGAGTTAATGATAATCAAATAAACAAACCCAAATAAAGTTTTAATGTCATCACCAAACAAGTTTATAAAAACAGAACTAAAGATCAATCACTTAAAACCTCCATAAGAGAAAAGACTCCTAAATAAATCAAATTACTGTCATAAAACTTAAACACAAGAACATAAAAAATGATATCTTCCTGAAAGTACTATCAAGGGTCAATCAACACTTTTTCTCCTTAGACAGGATGGCTATGTAGGCTGCAACCACGACATAAATAATAATAAAGCGAGCACTATCAATGCAGCCTGCAAAAAAAAAAAAAAAAAAACAATTAGGAACTTTAATTTGTTGCTACTGTAAATAAATGTAGATATGCTAACTCATCTAATGAGAGACATATGTATCATACACGACTCTAAATCCAATTGAACTAGAAGTTGAATAAATAGTAACCTCAAGTTGAATATCATACCTAAATATTATCCATCACACATTCACACATCCACCTGGGAGGTAGTATATTGTTCAGTTGGAGTAGCAATTGTAAGTACATTGCTCAATGCATCAACCAAATCATCGACATTAGTATAGGGATCGACTATATACAAATAAATGAATACCGTATTAGTACAAAACAAATTATTGTAAGTTAAAAAAAAAAAAAACAGATTACCTCCACAATCCACATTAAACAACCAATCTCGCACGTAAATCAAGGCTTCAACATTTTTGGGTAGTAGTTTACTTCGGTATTTATCAATCACCCTACTCCCTGTGCTAAAAGCCGATTTGGGTGCAACAATGGAAACGGGAATTGCAAGAATATCATGTGCCATTCGAGCAAGATTAGGAAATTGCTACTCACATCCCTTCCAATATGTTAAAACATCAAATTCCTTGGAATTAGCCTTTGGTGGCTCCTCAAAATACAGATCCAGGTCAGACTTGTCTGAACCTGTAATTACCTTCATTTTTTTAAATTTAGAGAAGTCCTACAAAATGGTAAAATCCAATCAAGAAATGAATATGCAACATAAAATCTACAAACATTAATAGAACATAATTACAAGAGTGATTTAATAAAAAATAGAATTTATATGTACCTCCATATAGTCATCTTCCTCCTCAGCAACATTACTTATAGGATCTTCAACATTTGGCATGCTCTTATATGCTTAAAAAATTCGGTACAATGCTGTCTTGAGACGTGAAACAACCTCTTCAGCTACCTCTTTACTCCCATAAATCCTAGAATATGCCCATTCTACTATAGTCAACTTGTATCTAGGATCAAGAACCATTGCAATTGATAAAATCAGAGCATATTCACTCCAATATTTGTTAAATTTCTTCTTCATTGCATCCACCATCTCTCTCATAAAGTTTCCATCATTTAGAATCTCTTCTTGCAAGGTAATATGAATTTTCACCACACTAGGAAAATACAAGTTGGTAGTGGGGTATTTTGTACCAGAGAGCAAATTTGTGATTTCATCGAATGGCTTCAAAAACTTGGTGATCTTTAAAATTTTCATCCATTCATCAACATCAGGACAACTCATGTAATTTTCCAACTCACCTAAATTTTCAAAGGCTGCACGATAAAAGACTGCACCCTCAAGCATATGGTAGGTGGAATTCCATCGGTAGTCACATCTGCATTCAAGGCCTTGTTACATGCGATTCGCAATTGCTTGCAACTGTCCATAAACCTTATCTTTCTTGATTAAGAGCTTTTCACAAATTTTACATTATCTCGAATTTTTTGTATAGAATTATCTATTAACTTGATTCCATCTTATTATTCTTATACAATTAGATTCAAGACATGTGCACAACATCTAACATGGAAAAAATTCGCCTTTGCACAAAAGAGCATTTTTTGCATTTAATTTATTCTTCAAAAAATTCACAAACACATAATTAGAACTAGCATTATCTACTGTAAAAGAAAATAGTTTCATTTCGATCCCCCATTTCATCAACATTTTCCCAATTGCTTCACTAATATGAGCACCAGTATGCGGAGGTGGCAAGATAGTAAATCTGAGCATCTTCTTTTGCAGAACCCATAATCTATCAATATAATGAGCTGTGAGGACAATGTAACCATCATTAGTGATGGAAGTCCATAGATCAGTAGTCAAAGAAACCCTTCCTGGAGAACTTAAGATTAACTCCTTGGTCTTTTCCTTTTCTCTTTTTCATAATTTATGAATATCCGACATTTGAGTGTTCCTAGACATGGGTTTGTACTCTGGCCAAATATACAACATCAATTTTCTAAAATCCTCATACTCTATAAATTTTAGAGGTAATTCATTCTTCACTATCAATGCCATCACCATCTCCCGTACAACTGTTGGATCAATTTGCCTATCCCTCATGATCACCTTCCCTCCCGATGTTGTCATAAGCATTTGTGTTACATCTTTATTGTCACGCTTAGGGCAACATCTCATATGCTTATTAAGACCAGAGGTTCCATTTTTTGTAGTATCAGCAAGTAAAATAGTCCCACACTTCAGGCATTCTACCCTAGGCCTGTTATCATTAAATTTTTTTTTGTCCAATTCCTTGAACCAATTAGGATTCCAACAGGCCGAAGTTCTCTTCCTAGTCTTCTTAGCTTTAGGGGAAGAAGACTTGACAGTGTCACCACCTTTGTTAGATGGTTCGGGTGCCGAAGTAATTTGAACATCCACCATTTTGCACAATGAAAATAATAATCACCCTAAATAGGCACCTAAAAGAAAATTAATATTAAGTTAAAATCAAGCACAATATAAAAATCTATTTTAAACTCAAATTTTAATAAATAAATATTAACATTACTTAAAAGATCATGTGAATGACTTCTCCAAAGAAAACTACAGTTCACCACTTCGGTGTAATATAACGTATGAAAAGAAAGAAACTTTTTAGAACACAACTTTCCTCTTCACTTTTTTTTTATTCTAATCAAATAATAGATGATAGATAGGATAAAAGTAAAAAACATTAAGAATACGAATGGGGTGTCATTGTGTCACTGTGTACTTGTTGTCTTTTCTCTTTGATTTTTCCAAAACAAGACCGGAAGCAAGTTCATGGTGGCTTTTCCCTTCCCATCTCTTTATTTTCCCTTCCCATCTCTTTATTCTAATCAAATAATGGAATTCTTTATTCTAATAATCTAATCAAACAATGGAAGATAGATATGACAAAACTCACAAAAGCAAAACGATAGCAATGGAAAAATCTAATTGTGTTTTCCTCTTTGATTTTCCAAACAAAACCTTATTATCACACATGCCACTGTCACATGGTATTACTATGTGGAAAAAGTAAAAACTTGGTACATGAATTTGCTTGTAGAAAGAGAGAGTAGCACTGGAACCAGGATTTTGAGAGGCGAGACTTCAAGAGCTGCGGCTGTTCACTTGTTCCTTTTCGTATTCACAACGTAATTAATGAAACCCTAATGCATCAAAAATATAATTCTTATACCCTATTTTTTCCCCCAAAAAAAAAGATCTTATATATTTTTTCCTTTTAAACAGTACTAGTATGTCCGGTACCATTCCGGTACCTTATTGGTATTTCGATACTGGTACCGTTGGGAATCCCATCCCAGAACCGTCCCGTCCCATTTATCGTTTGGTACCAAAATCAGATACCAGTACCGTCCCATATACTAATGGGATGGTACGGTACCAGGTTTTAGCGGGACGATATTGAGACGGTTCCCGGTTCCGGTCCCAAATTGACACCCTTACATCCAACAATGGAAAGTTTTCCATCAAACATGCAGCTAATTTTTTATCCTTCCATAATCATTGCAAACATAATAATCTCTCCAAGTGGTGGAATTTTTTTTGGAAGTTATCTATTCATCCAAAGTTTAAAATTTTTTTTCTGGCGTGTTATAAATGCAGGTATACCAATTAGAGGAATTTTAGCAAAATGGATGGATATCAATTCCACGTGTGTCCTGTGTGAAGCCTCTGATGAATCTATTTGGCACATACTTCTTTCCTATCCCATGGCAAAGTACATCTGAGCTGCTGGACCACTTGGCCTCAGAACTGAATTCTTGACCTCCATCTTTTCAGTCTCTTTGTGTTTCCTTATTCTCTAGAAAAATTATTAATAAGCAATCCTTAACCTAGTTTTTCTCTGTTTTCATTATTACTTGCTATTCTATCTGGGAAGCTAGAAATAAACTCCTATTCCAAGGAAGGAAACTAGAACCTAACCGAATTATGAATTGTATTTATAGATGGCTCAAGGACCTGAATATTACCCCCCCGGATACTCATAGAGTCATAGTTTTGTTCAACCTTCCCCACCCCACAGTGCACCGAGTTTGGTACAATTGTTTACTCAGATACGCCTATATTATGTTGTGCGGGATCTTTCTCCCCAGGAGTACACCAATCTGCTTGGGCTTTTTGTGTCGTTTTGCAAGGAAAAGTCATTTTGACAGAAGCAGGGAGAATGGAAGCACATCACGGGATGGAGCCGGAATTAATGGCACTTTGGAAGGGTCTTCAGAAAGCTGTTGCTCTACAGCTCCAACTGCGGGAAGTTTGGTGCTGGTGTGGGGAAATTCTCTCCTTTGTTTCTCAGCCAACGTCTCAGCCTTGGCCGTTGATTTTAGTCCCTCTAATCTTTAATATTTTGGAAACTATACAAAACTGTAATTTTACGCATAGGCCCAGGGATAGTGTCATTTTTTGTGGGCTATTTAGGTTGATCAGGTCGTATTTATCAGGGTCTAAACTAGTGGTGCCCCTTAACGGGGTTAAAACAGCTGTGCCTTATCTTTGTTAGTAATATTAATTTTATCTTTCATCAAAAAAAAAAGAAGAAGAAGAAGAAGGCATCAAACCTCTCATCTCACTTACAGAAGAAGGGACGAATAATGTACATGAGACGACCACTTAGTCACACACTTCACGAGAGAGAGAGAGAGAGAGAGAGAGAGAGAGAGAGAGAGAGAGAAGCGACGAATAATGTACATGAGACGACCACTTACACACACTTCACGAGAGAGAGAGAGAGAGAGAGAGAGAGAACGTTGAAGAACTGTGGAATCATGTGGGTGTACAGACAAGTTGACCTACCAGGAAGGGAAACAAACCCTCCACCACGGGCATTCTTGAGTCTTGTCTCTCCTTTCCTATCAGATAATCCACCACATTAAATGCGCTTTCAAGTTTAAAGACCTTCTTTCTTCTTATTCTTATTCTTCTCTCTGTTCTCTGTCTCGGTTCTAAAGAATTTCCTCTAATACTTCTTTCTGTAGTTTTGGAGCTTATGAGGATTCGCTCTGTTGTCGCTCCTGCACCAGCTCTTACTGAGCACCAACACTCACATCATCATCATCATCTCAACTCAAGTCCTCCTCACTCTGAAAATCATCAGAACCACCACATTTTTCGAGCTTGGGATACCTTCCTCATGATACTCGTACCCATTATCTCCATTGTCTTACTAGTTGCGATGTTTATCCTTATTGCAATAGTCCGGAGGCTCAAGTCCAGCAAAAACAGTTCCAATGGCAAACCCACAGCTAGTAGCAGAAGCAACAACAATATTCCCAAGTTCGCTGCTCATATTTCTATTGAGTTCAGCTCTAGCCCTGGTAATTACCCAATTTCAATTTTCTAAGATATGCTCAATTTTATGATTTTTCTCCTAATTAAACTTGATTTTCTGGGTGTTTGATTTGAAAACTGAAATAGACGTGAAGCGTGGTTGCTTATATGGAGGAAATTTAGGTCGTCTACCCTCAGCAAAACTCAAAGGGATTCAAGTTTTCACCTACAAGGAGCTTGAATTAGCTACAGATGGATTTGCAGAAGCAAATGTGATTGGAAGTGGAGCTTGTGGAGTCGTCTATAGAGGGACTCTGAGTGATGGGACTGTGGCAGCAGTCAAGAAGCTTCGAAGGGATGGCAGGCAAAGGGAGCGCGGGTTCAGATTTGAGGTAAAAAAATCTTTCCCTTTACTCCTCCTTATTATTGTGCCAGGCACTTGTTTGATGAAAATACACAGATTTTCTGATTTTTCTGTGTGCCTGTGAGTTTAGTTGGGTGGGTTAGCATCTATCTCTGCGTCGTGGATCTCTGCAATCCACATTTGTGGGGGGATTTAAGTGGCAGTGAAGAGCAATACTGTAGTATTTAGGATAATGATTTAACGGTTCTTCATAAGATGCACTTGTTTGATCGAAGTATACAGATTTTCTGATTTCTCTCTGTGTGACTGAGTTATGGGTTGGGTGGGTTAGCATTTCTGCAATCCATATCTGTGAGGGACTTAAATGGCTGTAGCAATACAGGAGATTTAGAGATAGTCATGTAACGGTTCTTTATAACATGTAATTGACCATAGGTGGATTTGCTGAGCCAGTTGCGTGCACCCTACTTGGTGGAGCTACTTGGCTATTGTGCAGACCAGAACTATCGACTTCTCATCTTCGAATTCATGCCTAATGGTAGTCTGCAAAACCACATCCACCCAACTGGAAGTCAACGTCAGCCATTGGATTGGGGGACTCGATTGAGGATTGCCCTTGATTGCGCAAAAGCTCTAGAGTTCCTCCATGAGCATGCAGTTCCATCTGTTATCCACCACAACTTCAAATGCAGCAATGTCTTATTGGATCATAACTTCAGGGCCAGAACTTTGGATTTTGGGTTGGCTAAAATGGGTCCAGACAAGATCAATGATCAGATATCGACCACGGCACTGGGGACTGCAGGCTACGTTGCACCTGAGTGAGTTTTCTATTGCTTTCTATGGTATATCTCTTGGCATCTGAGTGAGTTTTCTTTTGCTTGCTATGGTGTATCTCTTGATTCCAGTTTGTATGCTCAATGGTTTGAGACTTGAACAGATCCACTTTCAGAGACATGACCAACTGGTTTGGATATGAACTGAACCACCCCAGGGTCCTATTTCTTGTCCATGTGTCTTTCTAGTTACCCCAACATGCCCACCTCCCCCCCCCCCCCCCCCCCCACCAAAAAAAAAAAAAAAGAAAAAGAAAAAAAGGGAAGGAATTTGAACTAAGATTATGGAACTGCCAACTAGCACAGCTGCTAAGGAATAAGGATGTAGATCCTAGTCCACTGGAAACCGCATTTTTTTCTGGTGCTTTTTCATTGTAAAACTTGCATTTGTGGATAACCAGTTGTAACCTTATGGAAGGATCACAGTGGCCCTAAAAACCTTTAGGGATAACTAAACCAAATTCTAGGAAATGACAAATATAGTCAGAGTATCTTCATCTAATAGCAACTTGTTCACTACCATAGTAGCTAAATATTTTAAAATTTTACTGCTTCATCATGTTGTTTACTTCTCTCTCTCTCTCTCTTATATGGTCTCTTTACAACCATGTGGCTTCCTAATTTGGCATTAATTTGTTATTCTAATGACCATCTAAGTAACTATATTTTCTGTTGGGCAATGTAGGTATGCTTCAATGGGTAAGCTGACAACCAAATCAGATGTGTACAGTTATGGGGTGGTTCTCCTAGAGCTTCTAACAGGCCGCACCCCAGTTGATACAGATCGGCCTCCTGGAGAACATTTCCTTGTCTCATGGGTTAGTTACAAAAGCCTATATTATTCCTCCCCAATTTATGGTTCCTCTTGTATTAATTAAGATCAAAGCGGTGGTATGAATGTAGCAATGCCTTTTGTTCAGAAAGGATTAGAGGTGGCCTCCCTAGATAGCAATCCATAAACAACATTAGCATCCTAGGATCACATCAACAAGAGACAGTCTGCACTATCTAATGGTCTTTGGCTCTTTGCTCTTTGCCCACTTGGTCACATTTATGATTACCAATTAAATTGAGGCATGAAGACCAGCACCTACTGGTTCACTTCAAGTGAATCACTACCAGTATGAGTTGACCAAGATGGTTTACCTCACGAGCTAAAATTTCTGCTTAAGAGAGAAAATTAAAAAGTCATATCTACATGAGAAGCCATATTACACACACACACACACACACTCTCTGTTTGTGTGTGTGACCAAATATCAACTGCCTGTACTCAAAGACCTCAAAAGCAGGGGGCAAATGCAGAATGTAAACCTTGATCACCTGCAGACGCCGATGGAACTGTGTTAATTTGAAACCATAACGTGCTGGTTGCACTGGAACTTATCTCTCTAATTACTCACTTTTCTCTATATTTCCAAGCAGTTGACTTAGAATCGGTTTCTAATAATTGTACATCAGGCTCTTCCGAGGTTGACCAACAGAGAGAAAGTCATTGAAATGGTTGATCCAGTTCTCCAAGGACAGTATTCAAAGAAGGAACTGGTCCAGGTTAATTGGTCGATGAACTGTCATCAATTCGATTACCACAACCACAAATAACTTCATTTTCTAACTTCTTACCATATTGATGTTATAGGTAGCTGCAATTGCTGCTGTATGTGTGCAACCAGAAGCTGATTACCGACCTCTAATGATTGATGTTGTGCAATCTCTAATTCCACTGGTCAAGAGCCTCCCTTCTACACATCCTTCAACTTCTTCCAGATTTTTCAGTCAAACCTCAAGTGCCAGGTCTTAATTCAAAAGTTATGGAAGCTGCAGCATCACCAAACATCATTGCTTTCAATTCCTCCAGATATTCTTTCAGAGCATTATTTTGTGCCCTGTACTAAAGTTTTATCAGAAATATTGGGGCCTGGATCTTTAGATAATACTTGTCTAAGGAAGCTGATACAAATGATCTAAGTGCTAAGGTAATTTGCACGAGGTTCTTGTAGTTAGGCTAATGGGTAATAATTATTGGTGTTCATCCTGCAAAGTTGAATGTACAGCTGACCAATTTAGAGATACTGTGGAAGTGTTAGAAGGGTTTTATTTACTTACATTGAGACAGAAGAGCTTTTATTTACTTACTTTTAGACTCTAGAATTCATTGGTTCAATACCCACTTAACCATATTGTGGAAATGTAATAAGTGAATCATTTAGTTACATCAGTAGTTCAGGGTTTGATTTGTGTAGTCAAATAAGCTGTGATAGTGACCACTTTATCTATTGATAAACCATTTTAATAACCAAAAAAAAAGAGGGGTTTTAGTTTGATAACCAGTTGAACGGGTTTTGAAAAACTATCTTCAGGCACTACTACCTCATTCTTTTGAAAAGATGAAACAGTTAGTTGTGAAGAGTAAATAACAAGATTATCTCAATACACAGTTAAACCTTGTACCAAATAAATGGGATCTGCTATATATGGATCCCCATTTTGCTATTCAATTCTATTTCAAGTCAGATTTACTTCCATCTATTCTTTTTTTGGGTGGGTGAGGGGTGTGGTTTAAGAGTCTGAGGCCGGCTCTGGTTCACGTACGAGAATGCTTCCGTACCCCTGCAAGCCATCCGGATGGAATCCTGAACCTGAGCCGAATCCTAAGAGCCTCTAGAGGTCCATCTATTCATTTACATCATGCCATAAAACGTAAAAACCAGCTCTCTATCTTTTGCATTCTTGAAACGACCACCAGAAACAAAAGATAAAGGTAAGGGGGATCGTGTGCCTAATTCATATTGAATGAAAACTCTCTTCTTCATTATTTAATCCTCTTTAGCCGATTCCGATCCGATTTAGAATTTTAAAACTTAATCTACCACATAGGCATAGTCATCCAATTTTGATTTGAAAATCGCAAACAACAATCACACAGTTTTGCACACAAACATTTACGTAATCGGCAAGATTGCCTGCGTCCATGGTTCTCCACCTCACTGCCGGGTCAATACACAGGTATCGATATACTGCTTTCGCGTTCATGCATATGTTGCACAGTAGGTACAGCACCAAAGAGGACTTGAACGGCTATGTTGTACATCTGGAACACGTAAAAGTCGTGAAAGAGTTAGGTTTGCCCATCTGTGATGACATCATGGCAATCGATTGGGTCTTCGATCTCGATGGCCCAATAGTTCCCCAACCCGGCGCTGTGATGCGGCTGACCTTCTTGAAGTTAAAGGAGGGTTCGGGGGTTACCGAGAAAGGACAGATATTGGGAGCTATTGGGGGTATAAAGGAAAACTTTTTCCTTCGATTAATCAGCTTAGCTTTGGGGAGAATTTCTCGCTTGCAAGGGCAAAGGGGTTTTCGATTGCATCACTTGCGGTCTTTCCTGGACTGAACGAATTAGACGCTTTGGATTCGAACGAGGAGATGGTGAAAGCAAAGAAGGACAAGGTTAGAGACTTACTGGAGAGTGTCATCGTTATCGATTATGCTATCCTGCTGTCGCAAACTGCTGACCTTTGAAATGAGCTTCTGTTGAGGTTGAGGTTGAGGTTGGGGTTTAATTGTTTCTTCTTGTCTGGAACCCATCTCTTTTTCTTCGAATAACCTAGTTTCTGAGGCTACTGTGATATGATTTTATTTGAAAGTAATGGATGAAGTGTTGGTTATACAACGAATTCTCCTGGCTCTAAACTGGAAAATCTACGATTTTAACATTATATGCGAGTATCGGCAGTGTCAATTCATGTTTGAGTAATTCGATTATATTGTCCCTATAATGTTAATTTACTATTTCTTTAGTTTTAAGACATTTGTTGCACGGATCTTTATCACCTCCAGTTGGGTGTCCGGCCCAGTTCCTCAGTTCATCTATTAAAGGGGGGCTGAAATGACCTCTCTACTTATACCCAAACCTTCTGCCCGGATGGGGTCCACCATCCTTCTAATAGGGGAGGTGGGGAACTGGGCCGGTCAGCAAACTGGAGGTGATAATTTTCCTTTGTTGCACGTCTTGATTTGGAGCTTTGAATGCTGGTTGTATTAAGTGGGGTAGGTTCATCGTTTTATAGATGGGTTTAACACTCGTCTCTCTTTCGGATTGAATTTTTACTTGATCTCTTCTTTGGTAGCCTTGTAATAGTGTTTGGTATTACCATGAATATCTCCCGTAGTTAGGTTCAGTGTGGAGGGCGACCCCAACTTCCTTGTACACACCTGGGAGCAATGACTCGTCTACTCTCTCCATGATCCCCGCCAGGTTTACAAGCATCAATGTTACTGGGGTTTCGTAGAGGGGTTTCGACGATGGTGGTGGTGCTAGCGGCAGAAGAAGTGGTGATGATGATGGTGTTGGCGGAGGAGGAAGGAGGAGGAAAAGGGAAAGTAGGGAGGGTAAAATTGGAATATAATTATCTTAAGGGTATTTTGGGGTGTTACAAATTTTGTACATATCACGTCATCATTTAATGGTCTTTTTTTTACGGTTAGGGTACGATTGATAGAATCTTTATAAAGTATGGGAGGGAATTATCATTTTTCAAAACTTAGGTATTGAATTGATATTAAGAAAACTTAGATGGGAGAGGATGATATTTTCCCTAAATTCATTAACGAATTGGAATCCGGCAGATTCCGATCCAGAATTCCGGATTGGATTGAAATTGGTTTGCCCAAAATTGCCCTAACCACATGTTTTAAAAACCTGAAATGGGATCACCACATGACTTAAAACCCCCAATCCTGATCCGGATCAGAATTGGCTAGGATTGGTGAGATATTTCAAAGTCCAATCCAGTCTTTCGTCGGTCTTTACCCTGTGGGTTGGGCCTTCGATGAGATCTGACAAAAAAAAAAAAAAAAAAAAAAATCCAGCCTCACTCGGTGTTTTGGACACGCGACACGCGACACGCGACACGCTCCAATTTAAGGGTGCGTGAGAATTAATATGGACTTGACAAGTGGAATGAAGAAAGAGAACACGTGTCCTTTTTTTGAAGCAGACCGCTACGTATCGGTCACACCTGTCCTTCGCATATGCTTCGTCATCGTCGGTTCGCTCCTTCGTTGCTGCAATAAAACCCCATAGGCTTTCTTCTTACTTGACAAGAACACAACACAGTTTCTCCAATTAAAGTTAAAAATAGTTTCGTTCAGTTGGGTGAGTTATTTTTTGCTACACAACCAATCGATTAGGTCGATCATGGCGATGACTTCTTCTTCTTTTTCTTCAGCTTTTTGGTGGTGGAGGCGGTGCTGGGCACTTGGGCTACTGGTGATGGTGATGCTAGCCTTGGCAACCTCATGTAGTTGCATCGGATTGTTGGACGATGATGAAGATGACGAAGGCGAAATGGGTTACAATCGGCAGCAACAACAGCAACAGAAAGAACAAACTAAGAAGGTAGCGGACACAGCGGCGCAGAAGGCAGAGGAGATTGGGAAGGAAGCCAAAGAGGGTTCGGAGTCCTGGACAGGGTGGGCAAAGGAAAAGATCACAGAGAGTTTGGGCATGAAGCAAGAAGATCCCCAAGAGAAAGCTAAACAAGCCACGGATAAGGCTTCTGATACCGCTTATCAAACAGGGCAGTACAGTACAGAGAAGGCCGAAGACGTGAAGAGAATCGCCGAGGAGAAAGCAAGGAAGGCGGCAGAGATAGCAGCAGAGAAGGCTAAGCAGGCCAAGGAAGCCGCCTACGAGAAGGTAGGGAAGGTGACAGACACAGCAGAAGAGAAGGACGTGAAGAGAAGCGCCGAGGAGAAAGCAAAGAAGGCGGCAGAGATAGCAGCAGAGAAGGCCAAGCAGGCAAAGGACATCGCCTATGAGAAGACAGGGGAGGGAACAGAGACGGTGACGGAGAAGGCCAAGGAGACGGTGAAGCAGGCAAAGGATACGGCTTACGAGAAGGAAGAAAAGGCGAAAGAGACGGCGGAGGAGCAACTCAAATGGGCCAAAGAGAGAGCCAAAGAAGGATTCGACGCCGCCAAAAACAAAGCAGGGGAGACAATAGAGAGCGCCAAGGAAACCATCGGTGCAAAGCAGAAATCACAGAAAGTTAAGGATCGAGACGAGGAACTTTAAAGGAGGAGAACACCGTTCCTATCTATCTATCTATCACCGTTTCAATGTTGTTCTAACAATAATTTTCTTCTGTGTATTCGGATAGGGGTTTTAGATTTTGTATAGGTAAGTCTGTTTTTTTGTAGTAGTTGGTTCTTTACTTCGCCAACATAGTTTTTATTTGGTGCTGATAGCTTTTCAGATGTATGGATGATCGAATTCGAATACATGGAATTGAATGAGTAAAAAAAGAGAGTTTCAGAGATTTTTAATCCTTTTCGTGTTTCATACACCATGGAATCTCATAATGGTTTTCCCTTTCGTCTGGTTCACCATGAATGATCGCTTCCTTGGTGCTTTTCAAGACTTGCTGGCTGCGACTGTGGCCTCGAACCAGGTAGCACTGGCCAATGTAATCTCGAAATACTGGCAATCAGGTGATCTAGTTTAGAGATCAGACTTCTTGTTCTTCGATCTTCGAATTAATTTTGTTTCGACCGATTTAATTCGCATGTATTCTGATATTTCGAACTTGGCTTATATCAATTAGGTGATCTTCGATGATGCCAAAATCTGGCATTTCCTCTGGATGGTCAACTTGTTGAATCACTTTTCCAGTATTATTCAAACTGAGGAGTCTGCAACTCTGAATGTCTACCTTGCTGGAAGCCAAGGAAATAAAATGAGATCTAAAAGGGTATGTTTGGAAAACACTAAAAACCTAGGAGAGTATCTATGAACCCAAAGGGGAAGTGAATTATTTTATTTTCTTGGCTGCGAGGGACAAGGATCGTCTACGACGTAACTGCCCGTCCTGCCTGTGCTGAGTAGGCACAAGGTCACGCACAAATACCGCCTTACCCCTGCACGACTCGCCTTACCCGAGTGAGGGTAAGGCAGTTTTTGCACGAGCCCTATATCTGCGCAGCATAGGCAGGACGGGCAACAGCACCGTTGATGATCTGCAGTCGGCTGCGAGCAGGGTACCAGAAATGTATAGCAGCAAAATTTTTTTTCCTAAAGATATCAATCACCGAGATCTAATCATAATACTCATGCTGATCCAGGCTTGTGGTTCACTGCGCCTTTGGGAGAACAACATCAGCAACTTGATTGGTGGTTCAAGTCTCTGGTACTTAGTTCACATTTACTTATTTTTCAAGAAGCGGAGCCCTATGGCAACACAGATCTTATATGATGCGCTACTGTGTCTTGCCTGTGCTGCGCGCACTAATCACCTTACCTCCATTTGGGCAAGGCACTCAAGCAAGGGTAAGGCGGTTAATACGCATTACCTTGTGTCTACACAGCACGACAGGACGGGCAGCCTGCGCCGAAGAAGATCTGGATTCATCCTATAGGTAAATCCCTTGTGGGTCCTCTCTTGCCTCCAAGGAGAGTGATTTTTTTATATCATCATGAGCAACCAAAATAAAGTCTACTCCTCTATATCCGATTGTGCCAACAAGCCTTACCATCTTAATCGAACTTGGGTCGGCTTGCTTGTTAGGATAAGTCTGGGCCCACTTCAAAATTTGAAGAAAAATGGATATGTTTTATAACATCATCTAAGTAAATGCGACGAGAGATTTCATAAGATGCACATCTTCTTGTTGTATAGCTGGAATTGATGATATAATTTGCATGCCCACATTATTCATAAGGCCAAATATCTCGACTTCGAATATATGCTTTAATTGCAGGGTTTGTGCGAAGTAATATTGTTGATCAAGCAACGAACCTATACAATGTGATTTGACATTTCATAGCTCTTCAAAATGGAGTCTTTATATTTTGTAAAAAATAACTCTCTTTGGGAGTGTGGTCTATATTACCTAGGGGTGAAACAAGGTTGGGTTGGATCGGGTTTTTTAAAATCTTAGTCCAACCCTGAATCCTCTTACTTCAACCCAAGTTCAACACAACCCTAGGTCAGGATGAGATATCTCAGCTCAAGCCTAACCCTGTCAGGCTCAACCCAGCCCACCCCAACCCTTATTGACCCTACTCAGGCCGGGTTGGTCCTGATTGACCTTGATTTTTGTTAGAGTCTGATTGGGCATGACTTGTCCTATTTGTTTTTCATTTACGTCGTCCTATGCATAAAAAAAATGAGACAATGTGGTTGGGTATTGGTTTGTTTCATACTCAATTGACCTATTAAATTATTCTTTGGGTTAAAAAACTTAGTCTAATCTTAAAAATTATAAATATTTTCGTTTAATAGATAATTAGATACTAAACAAAAATTACAAAATGTAAACAATAAATTGGAGAGCATAACCTTACACAGGGTCAGGCCGGGCCGGGTCGGATTGGGTTTAGCCCGAGGCCTCAACCCTAGGTCAACGTCAGGGTCGGGCCAGCCCGTGCTGGGCTTAACCCGAGGCCTCAACCTTGGCCCAGCCTGACACTGACCTAGGACCTAAAAATGTCAACCTTAATCCACCCTTAAGGTTGAAAAATCTAGCCCAGTCCCTGTTCGGGTTCAGGACAGGTCAGGGCGGGCTTGGGCCAATAGGGCCACTTACACCTCTAAATTGTCAGCACTCCCATGAGGTCATGACTTTATCTCTCTCCTTCCTATATGAAGACACTTCTAATCCCTTTGTTTGATGAGGAGAGAGATAAATACATGGGCTTAATGATCCACACTCTTGGAGTGCTGGTTTATAATGAATTGACTTTCTTTCTTGCAGCTTGAAAATCTAGTTTTTCTTTTCAATTTTTTGTCCAAATCCAACCATTGGTAAACATTTTTTTTTTCTACCAAATTTCAAATTTTTTTTTTTGGCTTTCATGGTATCCAATCAGTAAAGTGCAAGTGTCCTGAGAGAGTTGGTACCCAGCTACTAGAGTGCAGATGTCCCAACGCCCAAGACGTCATAGGTTTGACTCTCTTGTTTTCACCGTTTGTTTTATTAGGCCTGGTCACTCACCCTTCTCATAGTTCTAAGTATTGGTATCATATTGTCCATATCGGGCGACATACCAATTTTAGAAGTAACTAATCCCGATACTTTGTGGATACTGTATTGGTGATACAATACGAACAAGAAATAAAATGATTAAAAACCAATTTTTAAAGAAGATTGAAGGGTAAATTTGTTTGATATGATCGATTCATTCCAATATCATATCGATTTCATAACGGTTTTATTGGTGACCAACACCCAATCCAATACCGTGCATTAAAACCATACCCTTTCCCCTTCTTTCTCTAATAATTAATTAAAGAGAAGCATTTTTCTATCGAGAGTTTTGGTTTATGCCAGCACTTCTATATGTCTATCTTTCTCCTTCAAAATAAGGGGCAGATGTATCTTTTCATATGAGAAAAAGAGAGATTCATGAGAGTGGTGCTGTAGGCCACGTTCCCACAAAGATCTTTTTTCCTTAAATTTTGGGGGAAAAAACAATGTTTAAAAAAATCAGATTTAAATTGGCCAATTCCACATTTATTAAGTCCAATCGAGTTAGGGCAAGTTCGTACAAATCTAGTTAGTCTAATCGATTCTAAGACAGATTCAAAATTGATGGAGACAGATCTTATAACCAATTCAAACTATTTAACCAAATCTCTTCTTTCTTCCTCTGATTCTGTCCTGTAGTGCTAAACCCATATTCCCTTCCCCACTTAAGAAAGAAAAAGAAGACATCTTTCAAATCTTTCTTATTAAATTTTCTAACCGACCTTGCTAGTTGGTAGGCTTTCTCTAAATATCTACTTATCTTAAATATCTTATTCCACTCAAATCAACGGCTCAAACTCTTTTGATCCCATCTAGAAAACGGATATTTAGCTGAGAATTTCCAGTTCAGCTATGACTCAATGATGTTAGAATATAATTAGATAGGATAGAAAGCATAAGACTTATCTGATTAGTATATATAACTAGGAAAATGACACCGAAATATCCATGTAGAAAGAAGTACTTTTTTTTTTAATCATAGAAAGAGAAACCGATTTATTCGAACAGATAAGAAGCAAAGCTTCCACCCAAAACAGAAAACAAAAGAATACGAGGTGGAGAGCCACCAAACTCTGGAAAGTCCCAAACGCATAGCTCCTGAAACTATTACATGAGCCTCTCTAGTAGAGTACCTGAAGACAGACTTAAAATCAACAGTATGGATGGCCACTACATACACAATATCTTCTACAACAGCCCTAGTAGCCCAGTCCCAAAGAGGAAACAACATTGTTCAGACCATGAATTACACCCAAACAATCAGAATAAACCACTAAGGGAAACAAATCGAAATGCAAGGCTAATAAAATTCCATCCCGAATAGCCTCCGCCTCAGCTGTAGCCGCAGAAAATAAGCGCTATTCTTGCATCTCGCAGCCACAAATACATGTTTTCTTGTAACACCCGAATAGTAAACAGTATAGTTGAGTCGTATTCAATAATATTTTCCTTAAGGTTTTTAGATGCTCTAATTCTGTAATCCAGGTTGAGTAAGCACCTATATCTCTAAGATAAAACAACTCTCAAATTACATAGGTTGCAGTACCAAATGTGATTACATAGAGAGATCAAAGGCAATATTCACTAACTCATTGACGCAGATAGACTAGAATGGAAAAGAAAATAAAAACTGAAATTGTTTCCAAAAAATGTTAAAGAAAAAGATAAGACCTCATTTACCTTATATAGGAGAGGAAGAGACACAACCAATGGATGTCTCCACAAAACACACCCAATAAAAAACCAAACGTATTTTGAATCTTTAATATTAAAAACATTAAAAAATTCTAAAAAATGATTGGAAGGACTCTTCCCACCGGGTCAATTAGGGCTACTCCTCTTGCTTTTGAAAAGAGAAAATCCTACGTCTCTTGCTTCCTTGGCTAGCTTATTTGTGCGAACAATTTTCTCTTGCTCTCTCTTATAAAAAGAAAAACTCTTTTCTATTACTTATATATTTGGGTGAATGGTCATTGCTATATCCAATCACAATTCTTTGAGGAATTAGATGAAACACAATCATGAGTTTAAAGGTGTCTAGGATATTTCATACTATAGAAAAATAATTATTCCAATGACATGGTGCATTGTTCTAGATCACAATTTCTGGTTGGCGGAGAAAAAAACCTTTTCCTTACACTTTTGGTTAGGGAAATATTCCGCATGACATGTGTGATAAGGAGTCTAAAGACAAGAAAAAAACAAATCTCTACTTATAATTTCCATTTGAGAAAAAGAAAGGCTATCAGGTTGTGTGGTGCTTGCACTCAAACACAGGGAAAGGTGAAATGATCCCCCATGAAATGAAAAATCCCACCCTTGTTGGATCCCCCTCCCAAGGTGCTCTCATTGGCTCTCGACCTCTCGTGCTAATACAGAAGCCACCTAACACTCAAACACAGGGAAAGGTGAAATGATCCCCCATGAAATGAAAATTCCCACCCTTGTTGGATTCCCCCTCCCAAGGTGCTCTCATTGGCTCTCGACCTCTCGTGCTAATACAGAAGCCACCCAGCTTGGCAGGAATCCCCCTCCCTTTTCTTTTTTTAAGTAAAACTTTTATGGGACGTTGTTTTCTGTGCCGCAGCGCAGGTTGCGCCCAAGCACATGGGGGTGGGAGCAATGACCACCCTGCCCCCTTGCACAGGCTGCCCATGTGCCTGGGCGTAGCTTGCGTTGCGGCACAGAGAACATTCTCCCAACTTTTATTGATGTGATTCAAAGCGTTTCTTCTAGGAAGTGGTTTTGTGTCCAGGAGTGGCTAACGCCAGCTCTCATCCTCAAAACTAGGGAGAATTGGTGTATTTTCATATGGGGAGGGGGGAGAGAGACTCACGTGAGTGCTGGCATGGGCCACACTCCCGGACAGAGTTCTTTTTCCCCTAACTGTGTCGCAAATCACAATCCATGGTTTGCCCTAGGATTTGTATCACAACCAAGGCCAATAGAAACTGCACTAAGCTTGCAAAATTAAGATTTGAAAGGAGTCCAATTTTTCTGAGCCGCATAACCTATTCATCCCTACTCCGCAATGTTTTTCAACCAACCATATCTCCACCAAAATCTTAACTTCCAGTGTTGAATCTTCATTCCTACATAGAATTTCTGTGCATGTGGTTAAATTCAATTTCTCGTTAATTAACCAGCTCCTTAACTCTAACCAACGGTTTTAAAACCTGGAACAGAACATAGGATTGGCCTCCACTAATCCCAATTTGAATGGATTATGATTGGCCAAAACCCTTAAAAATGGAATCGGGAAGAAGCAAAGAAGAAAGAAATGGTGATAATTGAAGATCAAAACTATCAAAGGGCATTCATCACCGATTTCCTTCAAAATAGATTATGGAAATCGGCATTAATTGGAATTAATGTACGTGGGCTCCCCAACTAGTCAGCATTGATTTGCACTAGATTCAAGCAAACAATAGTCTTATAGTCATAACAATATGCTTGTACCTGAGGCCAACTGGATAGAAAGGATCAGCTGTGTGTGTGTGTGATTTTAAGTTTGAACTCTAAAATCCATCACTGTAAATTTCATTTTCAAATACAATTTTCTATTGCATCTCATATTGATTTTGGTACATTAAGGAAGAATAGCATAGCTGGTGACAAGCTACTACAACACATACTAATTACTAACTCCCCACCCTTATCCTTTTTACAATAGAAACCTAAAGAAACAAAAAGGCATTACCAGTTTGAGAAGTAAGCTTTCCTAAGATACAAACATCAGCTCCTCCCTCACCTATTCAGACTAGTGTACAAAAATGTTAAATGTACAATCAATCATCAACCCATAAAATGTTAGTTGAAGGAAAGTTTATAACTCACTCTCGAGTAACAGTTCAGCAGCAGCACCCATTGCCCCACATCCACCTCTTCCAAGCAGAGCCAGAGCAAGTTCCTCTTCATTCCATTGTTTCAATCCCTTGCTCAGTCTCTTTAAGACATCCACCTCCACCTCCAACACCCATGTTGGAGTGCATGCCACCATCAGGCTCACAAACCCGGACACATAGGCCCGCCAAGTGGCCAAATCACAACCAAGTGAAATCTTCCCATCAATCACGCTCGCCAAGAACTCCAAGTGAGCCCCGAGGATCTTTGGCCGCCACTTTGAGGCAGATGATTTTGAGTCCACACCCCAAGCAAATGTTCCACAAAGTACTGCAAAGTATGCCAGTGCATACCCTCTCAACATTGCCACCACCCCCCTAGACCCTACTTCCTGCTCTGATCCATGTGCAGATATAAACCAAGATGGCAGAGTTTCTTTGATCAAGGATTGGACCAGACTTGAGCCACCAGATAACCACACCAATGAAGCCCCTAGTGAAGCTGCAACCTTTACCCGAGTCATTGCTGTAGCAAGTGAAACCTGACCATATCTCATTCCATACTTGGTCTTCTTCAATTTCTCCATTCTCTCTTTCAATAGCCCATCGCCTGCTATTTCTCTCACAGACTGCATCAAAAGAGAGAGAATCTCTTCTGTTATGAACATAATATCTTTGACAGCCCGATACACTCTTAGGTAGAGGATCCCAGGGGCAACAGGGGAGAACCCTCCATGGAAATGGCCGAAGCCATGACCGAGAAGTGCCCCTACACCACAAGAGTTGGAGATAGGTGCAGCATTCAGGCCAAGTGTAGTGGTGAAGCAGCTCTTAAGGAGCTGAACCACTGCATCGCTATTATGGTGGAAGACCGTCCGAGATGCAGAGAAGACGAGGAAGTCACTCCAACGCCTGACTTTCTGGGCCCACAAAGAGGCTACAATTGGCATGCAAGGCCATGGGCAACCTGCTGCTAGGGTCTCTAAGGCTGGGCCAGCCAGGTTGAGGAAGCGTTCTGAGGCTCTATCAAGTTTAAAGATAATTGTGAAGCTCACAAAGGCAGCCAGGGGCAGCGGAAGTGTAGCTGGAGAGCTTCCTCCTGCCAGCCAAAAAGGAAAAATGTGTAAGAATGAATAACTAGTTAAACCATGATTATCCCAAAACAGAATTTGTTAAACCATAAAATATCCTCCAAAAGAATAGCACATTCTTATTCCTATTACCAGTTTGACAAAATATCTAATTTTCCAATACATACATATAAAAAGTACAAAAAGTAATGCTAAAAGTATTATAACAAAGAAAACGGAGCCATAATGTCTTTAATTGTCCAATTCCCAATCCGAGGATATCTTTTGGACATTTGCTGTATTTTGTCCAACCAACAACAAACAACAACAACCATAGCCTTATCCCAACTAAATGGGGTCGGCTACTTGGATCTGAAGAGGCCATGATAGAATAGAAATAAGAGAAGAAGGGAGTTAAAAAAAAAAAAGTACAAGGAAGTAAAAAAAGATAAAATAAAATTACTAAATGAAAAAGTCTAAGCAGTATTCAAAACAACATCCTAGGAACATCCCCCTACAAGAGGTCAGCTACACGGGTCCTTGTCCTCCACACAACTCTATCCGCGGTCATACTAGGATCGAGCCCTACCACTTGCATATCCCTTCTTACCACTTCTCCAATAGTCATTTTAGGCCTGCCCCTACCTCTTTTAGCTCCTTCAAACTGAATCAGGTCACTCTTCCTTACTGGTGCATCCATGGGTATCCGTTGGACATGACCCTACCACCTCAAGCGGCTCTCACGAAGCTTGTCCTAGATTGGTGCAACTCCCAGTTCGGTTCTAATACAATCATTCCTTACTCTATCTCTCCTGGTCTTGCCGCACACCCTCCTCAACATCCTCATCTCCGCCACACTCATCTTATCTATATTATCTATATTTAAGACTGTAAGTGGCTTGACATTTGTGCAGGTTCAAAGAAAGCCAGAGAAAAAGACACTGGATGATTCAAAATCCAAGCAATGTTCAGTGGATAAATTGATTCCAAGTCCACAACCATCTAATCTGAAGATCCACTTTAGACTGTTGGCTGTATCTTAACCAACCATTCAGAATAATATGATAGATTTGATGATTTGAATTCTGAGTTTGCCATGAAATTAGTTGATTAATACTTTTCAAATATTTTTACTTTCAACTTCTGATGTAGATCCCACGACTGACCAGAGGAAGAAGAACCAAGGCCCATCGAACCAGCTCCAGATAGACAAGAACTGGACCAGATCAAGCCAGCCCAGCAGGTCTTCTAGAAAGGCCAAGAAAAAGAGGCCAAAATACTGTTCACGTGAACAGTGTCACAGCCCATATGTGCCTTGTGTGGGGATGCTTTTTAGAAGATCTTGTGGGCCCATCAAGTGGACAAAGCTTCTATCCTAATGCTGCCATAGTTTAGTTTCTATTTTCAGTTTATATTAGGTAGTTTCTAATTTATATTAGTTTCTAATTTGGTTATCTTTGCATGTTTAGAAGGCTGAGTTATAAATCCTTCAGTAGTTTCTATTTTCACTAAGTTTCTAATTTCGATTAGTTGCTAAGTTTGTCAAGTTGCTATTTTTTTTTAAGTTTCTAATTTTGTAAGCTAGCCTACTTCATTAAATAGGCAGCCCCTTACTGTAATAGTTAGACAGAATTATTGAATGAAGTTTTGAGGCATTCTTGCACTCGATTATGGGAGTAAGACCCCAGTTCAACAGCTGGGATAGCTGTGGGTGAGGGACCCAGGGCTGAGAGAGCCCATCCCCCTACCCCCTTTTCTTCTATCTTCTCTTCTATCGCAATCGATCGTTTGTGCTGTTGTTTCTCTGTTGATCAATACAAGTGTAATCGAAGGCTACAATTAATCCCCAAACAATCCAAGTCTGTTGCTGCTGCTGCTGTACCCATCGATTGAAGACCTCTACTGCTCCTGCAAGTTGTCTCCCTATTGCAACATCAGAGTGGGATATCTCCACATTCCTTCATCAAAACCTGCAGAGTTTTGGAGCATCACCTCACTCCATCACCCCCTCCATTCGATTCCCACTTCTACCCCATTCCATTGGCTAGAATCCTCCATATTCACAAACCTTCTATTTTCCTTCCCCCTTCATAACTTCACTTCTGTCCAACAAAATTACACCAAACTTGCTGCAGATCACCTACTCCACAAAGCCTCCACCCGATCCTCATTGGAGCCCAAACAAAGAGCTGGTTTGTGAGATAACCCTTAACCTTCTATTTTGGTGTTGCTGCCATATCTTCCAATTCAATCATCAGAATCAAGTGAGACTTTCAGCAGAGCTTCTACTCCATAAAAGCACCAATCGACCTGAGTTTGATCCCTTTCCAATGGCAGGATTGGTTCTTATTTACTGAGTTACTAATTCTGATTTTGTTTTTAATTTGATGTTCTGCTGCAGCCTATCATCGATCCTACTGTAGAGTGGTTCTTAATTGAACCCCTTCTACATTAACTTCCCTCTCTTGCGGTGCTGCTTCTATTGTTAATCAAAAAATCAATTTTTAAGACATGCCATATTGTACGGACATAATAGACCCCCCCCCCCACCGAGACATCAATATGATGGTTAGAAACCAAAATCATGTGTCCAGGCCCCCTCATCAGATCGAGACCCTATCCAAAACATTTTATGCGTTCTAAAAAGTATCTTAATAAAATCTCAGTAATCTCAGATATTTTCAGCATGAATCCCAGCTGTCCTATGCAGGGTTTTAAAACAAGGAATCAGGATCCAAATTGGGACCAGATGATTTTGATCCAATTCCATTCAGGATCTGCCAGAATCAGCCAGATTCCACCAGAACCCTAGAAACCCCCTATTGGATTGTCCGCTACAGAACAGAAAGAATCAGGATCAGGATCGCCTGCTCCAGAAAGGTTATTCATTCCTACGTCATGCTGCATTGATATTTCCAAAGTACAGAGGCATGTCCTACAAATGCTGTTGAAGCAAAATGAATAACCTTTCTCATTTCTTCTTTCTTTTTTGGGGTGGCACTGCAGGAATATTCCAAAAACAAAAATTAAAAAATCGACTGAAAGTAACAAGACAACACCTGCAACAAGGCTTGGAACATCGACACCAGTGGCAGCCAGAATTCTTTTGATCTGTTCCTCAACATTTGAAAGATTGGCAGCCGGGCTTGGCCAATCAGTGCCATTCATAAAAGCAGGCTGCCAAACACCACGTGTTACTTCAGAGGAGAAGTAGCTCACAATTGTTGCCAGAGATGCAGGAAGATAATCACCTAGATCCTTCAACCCTGAGATAAAAGTTACAGAGATGTATGAGTAACAAGTCAACTCAAACCAAGCCCAGATGCCCAACCCTAACTATCTGGTCAGAATGGGTCAGCAACAATAGTATACAGTCAAGCAGAACTTCAAAACAATAAAACCACTTCCCAAAAAAACATGGTATCACACAGCTCGGCACCATTTAAGCATGCTTTATTTCCTGTTTAAGTAGTACATACTATGTTTCATCCTGTACACTGGGGAACTAATGACAGTGTATCATAGCATGCCAGTACAAAAACAAGGGCAGCTCAACATTGAGCAATGCTGCCTAGTGATGAGCTTTTCAAATTACCCTGTTGAATGAACTAAATCATCCTGCAAATCACATTTTATTTGTGCCCAATAAACAAAAAAGGAAAAGGACAATCCTTTCACGCTTAAACTCTTTCTTTCAATAATAAGAAAAAGGAGGACATTCACCAAAAAAAAATAAAAAGGAGGACGACAAAAGAAAAAGAAACAAAACACTGAACATTGCCATTTGATTTGCCTTCTTTGTCTTTAATGATACCTCAGTCGAGTGAACCACACGAACCGAAGAAGATCAGTTTTTAAGCTGCATAGATCAAATTGCATATAAAAAACAATTGCACTTAATTAAGAGCTGACCTGTAGCCAGTTCTCGGGGAGACAGTCTTCCATGGGAACAGGCTGTCAGAGCAGCATCAAGCACAAAGGGAACAGCTTCCAGGATATCCCATGCAGGTAACTTGGGTCTCAAAGAGGCATCTTCACTTCCAGGACCAGAAGAACTACTGCTTCCAGAAGCTACAGGAGCTAAAGACTGGCTTCCTCCTTTATTTATCTTTCTGAACATCATGCTTAGAAGTACATCAACAATCTGATGGACTGGGGTTCCATGAACAAGACCAGAGAGGGTTGAAGCAATACAAGCTTGGTGTTGACGGTACCATAGTTTCAATTTTGGAAATGATTCCAAAAAAATGGGTTGTGTAGATGACGGACTAGTAATTGTTGCCAGTCTCCTGCTTCTATTTCGATCCTTGAGTGTGTTCCCAGAAGATACCAATTGGGAGTTCCGCACCAATAGCAAATATTCAGGAGTAAGTTGGGACCCAACTGGGGGCACATCTCCCACGACATGTTCGAGAGGTGGATGATTAAACCTCCACAGCCTCAATAGAAGAATAAATGCATTTGAGAATACTGAATGGGCAGAGATTTCTTCCCCAGTTGTGAGAGTCCATGAGACATTGGGTACACTTGACCCAAAAACTTCACAGATTGGCATCAACGCACCAGCAAGCTGTGGAACCTGATGTGACATGTAAAAGAAAAGAAAAAGTGAAACATCAATCTATAGCTGTCACAAAGATTCACTATGTATATTCTGTTACTGTATCATTCCTTTTCTTTGCTTTCCTTCTTTTCCTTTTATTCAGTAAAATTGCCAGAACCATCAACCATAGTTGTTAAGGCATTGCCTGGGCATCGTGCCTTGATGCCCAAGGGTGACCAGGCACCTATACCTAGATGATGAAGGAAATATACCTGTAATATGGAAAACAGGCCTGGGAAATGAAAAAAATACTTGGACTATGGAAAATATATCATGTAATATGGCACTCACCTTGACTTGCCTTGGGACCATGACAACTATGCTAATCAATTCATTATCATTGGTGGGACACCTCTAGGATGGGGCAAAGCCCAAAATCATACCTCAAGGGCACAGGCACATGCATCACCAGGATGTGAATCTTTAACTTCATTAATGGTGTAATTCCTTATAAATTGCAAATTCTTTTTCTTTTCCTTGCTAAAGTAGAGCAAAATGTACTAGAGAAAATTTTGACAAGCAAACTCCTATGTAAAACATATGTTCATTTTTCTACAGACCTATTCAAATGGGAGGTCTATGCCACCCTCTTGAGCTCCCTAGCCACATGCATATATAATTGTGAATGCATCACCTCAATAAGGTGAGAGGATACCTTGATGACATAAGTCCAATAAAGGCATGTTACCTAACACAGTGAATTGCAGTATTTGTTTCCCTCACTTAAGTAAAAGAATATTTGTCCTACAACTATTGAATGGTGAAAGAGGATCCATTTAGCCAACCCGTTAGTTAGGATAAGGTTTCACCGAGTTGAGAATTTTTTTTTTTTTTTGGGTGGCGGTTGAGTTGGTGCATTTACTTTATATTGCCATGAGTTCAGAGAGAGAGGTATGGGGGTTGGCAAAGATGAACCTACCAAGCCATGCAATGAGAAAATTTGAACACAATCAACCGATGCTATTCCAATAAGAAGAACATTCAGCATTGGAGCACAACGTACTAAATGACTTTCATTCCCAGAAAAATCTACTGGAACAGGAGGTGACAGCAATCTTATGACAAACTGAACAGTGTGTTCCTGCAAGAAAAGAAAACAACACCTACTTGTAACAGTCATACAAAAGTCAAACACCACCACCCCCTTCAAATACAAAAAAAAAAAAGATTTCTGTCTCTATTCCGTTAAGAAAGCCAAAAGAGAAGCAAACTATTGAGCTGGAGTAAAAGCCATCTCTCGAGTTAAAAACATTTATTAACCAAGAATGACAAGTGTGTCAATACCTGAATATTCCAACCACGAATTAGCGATGCCCCACAAAGAATGGTAGCAGCAGATATCTTCTCATCATCTGATCCATTGATTGCAATCCCAAATATCTTCTCAAGTTCTGCTAAGCTTCCATCAAATCCATAAGCTTAAATTTAGTGGCTTTACCCCTGGGTAAATTTGCAAAATAAAAAATAAAAAAAATCCGATACCTAGCTTCAGGAAAGAAACATGGTGCTACTGAAGACCAGGAACTCATCTAATCTCACAGGGAAGTTATAACGAAAAAATGTGAACCCCACACATGTTTTGTTTTCAGCCACCCATTGTGGTACACATGCAGCAAAAATTGACCTACTTAACTTACCCAAACAATCTGGTACATGAACTTTAGTCCTTCAGAACATTCACCATGCATTTTATTTTTCAGAGGCAAGATTATACAGAAGAATTGAAGGATTATTAATGAGATAGCCAGATTTAATCAACCTATAGCCTAAGACATTTCCTAGAAGGTATTCATGGGATTGGGACTTTGCTCCACTGAATGTGAGCCACACAGATGAGACAATTTTTAAGTTTTAATGATATCTGGAATCCAAATAGGAAAAAGAAACCATGAGCAATACAAATTAGTGGAGCAAAGTCATATTTGATGGATGCATGCTCATCAGCTCATTACAGATGGATATGAGAATATAAGATTGTAAAGTCCAGGGTTAGATGTGAGCTTGTGAAGATAGCTTCCCAGGAGTAGAAGCTTCTGAAGGTTTCCACAAGTAGAATAGAACTATTGAATAATGTTTAAGGGGACAAATGCCAGCATACCTTGAAGCAGGAGCTGCAACCAAAGCATTTATCATTGATGGAGTCAGTGGGGCCCCCTTCATCAATGATGACCAACCAGGCACTTGGCCAGGCATACCATGAGGTATTTGGTTGATCCGTCCATTCACGTAACCCGGCCAAAAATATGCTGATGTGTCCAGTAGGTTTCTGGCAATACAGGCCTCAACTATTAAATGCCGCAAATTTCCCGCTGCAAGCAAACGTCTAAGGTATATCAGATGACAGAACCTCAAACATATTAGAAAGACAAATACCAAGACCAGCAGAATAGTAGAATATAGAGACAGCTGAGAAACTATTATGGAGAAAAGAAAATTGGAAGAGCAAATCTTGATAGGGAAGACTATGCCACTGGGAGAAAGACCACAGTATACCAATAGCATTCCAGGATGCATGGCACACACAATCTACTGTTCAATGTATCCCCCCAAAAGTTGATGGTTGCCATCATCCAATAAGGTTCATTTTATCATGAGAGACTAGGTAAGACACATTGAGGGGTGAGTCCCACTCCATGCACATATGCCACAAGTATTGCAATCACTTGGTAGCTTGTACCACCCCCATAGAAAAGATCATCATTTAATCATTACTCTGATGCTGAAAGAGAAGCATGTTACTTACAGCAATTCATTGGCATGTCATTCATGTTAATGCACTCAAAATATCCGCTCCCAACAGTGAGGCCTGAAACAAACGTAATGGCTTTTGCAGCAGCCTGGTTTGCTACAGAAATAACAGATTGAGGTGGGGTCAATACGCCCTCATAATCACCCAATATCTGTAAGCTGGATATCAAATCCTTCCGACGCTTCCCTCCAACCTGTTTTTCTTTCCATTGATTGGTGGGAGTACGTTCTGCTTCATCAATTAATGCAAGTTCCTCATCCTCAATGAGATCGACAACCACAAGAGTTGTAATACACAGTAAAATGCATAAGCGAGTGTCCGTTCGAGGGACAGGACCCTCAATGGGGTCCCTTTCCTAACGGCAATAAAAAAAACAATGAAAGTGAATCAGTTTCTACAGCTCGGAAAGAAATAGAGGAAGCTCCCAAGGAGCATAAGAAAATGACCAATAGATTTACAGCTGGCAAAAATCTAGCCCAACAAATCTGAGTCCAGGTTGGACAACGTGACAAGTCTCGGGATATTTCTTCAGCCTGGACACAGTCTGAACCTGGATTTTCCAACCAAAAAAATGTCCATGTTTGACCAGTTCCAATCAGGGTTCTTCATGTCCAAACTAGATTGTCAAAAATGTTATTTCAACTCATCTTTGATTCCCACATAGCATTGTTGTTGAGTATAATTATGAGCAAAAATTAATATCAAAATATGCTATTTATAATATTTGAACTCAAAACCTAATAGATTAAATGTCATAACTCTTAACAGATTAAGTTAATTTTGAAGAAACCAAGTAAATTTGTCTGAATTGCACATCCTGGAACCCTACCCGGTCTTCAATATGGACACAGTATTCTAGTCTGAACCCAGATTTCTGACAAGATATTCATGTCATGACCCAGTTTTTACTGGGTTGAAAAGGCAGTAAAAATTTGTCACCCCCAAAATCCAATCGGAGTTAGGTCACACAAGGATTGAGCATACCCTAATTTATGTGATGGTAAGGGGCCACTTTGATTGAGCACATCCAAAGTAATACGAGGACACATATAACCACCAAATTCAAGACCATGAGCCATTACTGTTTACTTTATAGCTTTCTAACAGTTTTAACTTTAGGGTAAAATCACATGGTTAAGATCCCCTAATTAGTTTCATTTTCCCTATACATTCAGAAAAGCCCAAGAAATCAACCATCCACCAGCTTTTCTATAATTAAGGGCAGAAGTGTACTATAAAGCGATAAAGCATCAGCTTGTACTTCCAAGTAAGCATCTCAATGAAAACCCAGGTAAAAAAAGGTCTGCAGTTTATGGAGTTAAAATTTATCCTGCTTGTAAGATAGTCCTACCCTTTGAACAAGCCGAAGAGCTGCAATCCAAAGACCTAAGAAGACATCATGCCAGGTGTTACCATTAACTGCTTGAAGAGATTTTACCAAACCTGCATGAACCAAGACCATTAATTCTCCATCCATGATGGACAATAGCAGTTAAATCTGGAATTCAACAGAGAAGCGAAAGCAACACATTCATGGTACTGAACTACAAGAAATTCAGAATACCGGCAAGAGTATCCATTGCACTTGTTGCAGTGACTTGGTACCCATCCATTGCATCTTCCAGAATCAGATCAATAGGAAGCCAAAGTGCAGACCGACTAGCACCGTAACACTGACCAGCACAAGAAGTAAGAGACCCAGGAGCCAAAACTGCATGGAATTCTTGCTGTGAACTGGTTTTGCATTTCCGGGACAAGAGTTTATGTTTATCTGATATCAACTGCTGCAGAGCCTCTGGAGATAATATTTTTGAATTCCTGAGCGCTGATGAGTTTTCTGCAAGCAGTCTTAACCGCTCAATGAAATCTCCCCAATGTGATGGCCTAAGAAGGTTGGAAGGGTGTAAAGAGTCAAAACAACTATCAATTAAACCCTAGAAGCACTGATAAACCCATGCTGGGATTATTTATTAAATTTCCAAATAAATTATATGTATGAATAAGACATACACAATTAACAATAGATTGAGTTCATTCTTTTGAAGAGATGCGAAAACAAAAAGGGTACCTTTAGGACCAGTGAATCTTACCACCATGGATTTCACTATTTCTCGTAGGTTCCATAATTTTTGGAATTCTATGCATTTTAATTCACCCAAAAAAAAAAAAAAAAGATTGACAACAAACAGCAGAGAGACTGTATGACAGATATAAAAGCCCTTACATGTTTTGGCACGCCAAGTAAAGGAGCTTGGAAGTTACTTCATTTTGCAGAAATTGCCCAATTAGCTCAATAGCCATAACCATATTCATCTTGTGAAGCCTCTCACAATGTTCGGTTCTCTTCCCATCAAAGCTATCATGATCATCCATTTCCATATCTTTTGGCCTAGTTGCCCATCTGGGTTCCTTTTCTGAGGTCAGTTCCAGCAACATTTCATCATCTAATGTTGCATCAAGCAACTGCCATACAACTGAAAAAACAAACTCAACTGCAAGGACCCCTGGTTCATACGCTTGAAGACTAAAAATCTGGGAAAGATGAAGAACATCATCCACGGATTTCAAGATCCTGCATAACAAAGATAGGTTAGAAATAGCTGTAGTTTAACAGTAATAATAGCATTAATTTGAAGGATAACTTCATACAATGTTACACCCATACAGAGTTAGCAAAGAATGTGAGAAAAAGTTGGTCAAGGGTGAAATAAACTGTGAATCGCACATCATCACCAGAAATTAGGTGTGACAGCAGGAGCATAGATTTTCTCTGTCCTCAATAAGGTTACTTGTATGTTTATTTCATTCTAGCCAGTAGTGGCAAGGATACTACATTCTTTCAGGGGTTAGTTGCATGTACCTCTCAGAATTAAGCTATTTGAATTTCTCTATCCTCTAGGAGTTGTGCTCCAACCTTAAGGATAAGTATACTCTGTAGGTACTTTTAAAATGGAACCCTCTTTCCGCTTTTCAGTTTATGAGTTCGATAACTCAGCCAATTTTTAATATATTTCTTCCCTCGCGGCCTCACCATCTTTTTTTTTAGGAGAAACATTAGCACGTCATTGTTCCTTCCCTCATCATATTCATTGTTGCCATCATCAGCAGCAGCAGAAAATCATTACAAGAGCTTTGTCAAAACTACTTAGCGTTGCCAAGAGGAATCCTCCTTTACCTTTCCATTCTATTCAGGGTCATAATGCTTGCACTATGACTCATAAAGCCATGTAAAGCTACAACTGCCCTCTTAAGAGAAGATATGGCAATATGGATTATCTTCCCAGGCAGCTAAAAGAATCAGTTAACAATAAAATTATAAAGATATCATAAGTCTTTTAGTTAGAACTTTGCCTTTTCAATCCAATTGCTCATCCTATTCCATCTTTCATCTTTTCTGTGAAACTAAAACTGACTGTGAGCAGCATAAGCTCAACTGTGTTACTTGCATCCATAACGAGAGCACACAGCAGAAACCAATTAAACGGTTTCTTGCTGGATCAATATTTTCCTATCTTAGTTGATTTTTCACGAGAAAGTCTGCTGGTTGAGTTAGAGAGAAATTATTCTTTTCTCCCCATTTGCCAGATCTCCATTCTGATTAGGAATCTGTGATTGTTTAAACAGACTTTGATTCTGTTCAGGGGTCTTAATCTTTTTCCAGAGTGATTCTTCTGGGAAGCAGTAATTTGATTCTTAACGGTCATATTTACAGTAGATGAATATTACTCCAAGTAAACCCCACAAAAAATGAAGAAATGATTCTTAGGATTGCGAAGCAAAAGCTTTTCAATTTTGAAAAGCTGCCCCCAAAGGAGCGAAAAAAAATGAAAAGAGTCATTCCAGATAACCATTTTTTTGTGTCAAACACCGTTTCAACCAGATTCAACCTGAAGAATACAAACCCCACAGAATCACTCTGGAAAGTGATAGCAACTGCGATACTGACCAAGCTGATCTTTCCTATGCTAGTTTTTCCCAAGGGGAGTATTGGAAAACCTAAGTATAGGGTTCTGGGTGTAGCAGGAAAAGAAATCGCTCGGGTAATGGACTATGAAATGACATGACAGGTTGAACTTCAAATTCCAAGCTGCCAGTGTCAAGTGTCAATAAATACAGAACTGATGACTGACTTTCCCAACTTCTAGCAACATGTATTAAAAAAAATCTGGTTCCCTAACATAAGTCCTATTTAATAGAAGTTTTTGAAGCTGCATCAGATGCAAAGAGGAGGCGGAGTAAAGAGCAGGATTGTCATGGTGCCATGGGGTAGGGGGAAAATAAAGGGGAAGTGAGAGTAATGAATGGCATAACAGCAACCATTATTTTGATTAATACATGGAAAGAACAAGGTGACCATTTGATATACGTAGAGAAGGTCAATAGACGAGCTGGGTTACTACGATAATGTGTGTAGGAGAGATGGAAAGAAGTGAAACATATGGAACGTAAAACATCCACTTGCGGATAAAACCAACTTAATCCATACACAAGGATTGGTAACGAGGAGAGACGCAAGTGAAATTGTCTAGCAACAAGAGATCGAGATGTCTGATTACCTCAAAATTAAAGGTATTTATATTCGAAAACAGTAAAAATAAGTAGAAGAAGAAGAAGAAAAACTCACTTTTGAAAATTCTGTCCGTTAATTTGAGATGAATATGAAAAAGCATGTCTCTTGAGGAGTTCCATGTAAATCCTGTATGCTGCTGGCCGGTACTGTCGACTTGGTATCACCCTGCATAAAGAGAAGAGTTTCACAGGATTTAGCCAACTTTTCATACAAAAGATGAGAACTTTAATGTAGACTCCTCTTGATCTCATCCCTGATTTCATTCACACCAAAACACAAACACAACACTTCCTACACAGCAATCAAACTAGAACAGAGAGAAGAAGAAGAAGAAGAAGGAACCTCAGACCTGTGAGAGAGAAGAGCTAGAACCAGCATCGGCGGCACTATATTCATTGCCAACGCCTTCTCGAGAATCTTCCATGTGATTGGAACGTTGTTTTCCCAACAAATGTAAGAAATCAGTAGATGCGCGACCTCCGTGGAAGGCAGAGAAACACCTGCGGAATTGAGACACGAAGACACCTGGATAGCCCAAAGCAGAGGATCACCACCCTTCTCCTGCGCAACCTTCGTGAGCTCTACAACACTATCCCACAGGATCGTTTGCGTCTGTGTCTCCACGAAAACAGCCATTTCTCATCTCACGAGCAGATCGCTCTCCAAGAAGATTCTCATGGAGCAGTCGTCGAAGACAGACATTAAAGAGGACAACAAGGCGAAGGCGAACTTCTCCCCGTAACCCAGCGGAGAACTTTCAATTTCTGCTTGGCAAAGGCTTTTATAGACGGTTTAGCACTCCAGTCCACAAGAGTATCTCCGAGTGACCCACCTACTTGGGCCTTGTGGATTGCTCACGTGCCAAATTCCTTACTTATTTACATTTACTCATGTTTTTATCGAATCTTTTTCTCATTATAGGTTTTGAATGTAAGATTTTATTAGGTTTAAACTCGAAAACAAATCGATTTAAATCAGTATTAGCCCGATACAAAAATATCGAAATCATATCGTATTGGACCAAAACTAATCGAAAACCGAAATTTCTTAATGGTTTGGTTTTGATTTCACACATTTTCAAATCGAAACTGATTCAACTTGATTGAACTGACCATTTGACACCCCTAACTGAATCAATTAAAAAACTGATTAATCCTAGCAATCTATATACACTTTCTAATGTTTTATAATGGACTTGTTTTTTGGTAGAAAGAGAAGAAATACTATTATGTATTATGATAACGTGTAAGAAACTAGGTACTCGTTTGATAATCTTACTGTTGTTTCTGTGCTGAAACTGTGCTGAGAAACAACAGAACAATTTTTTTTTAAATTGTGCTGAGAAACCGCATTTGACACGCTTGGTAAACCTGTTCTGAAAATTTGTTCCTAAGAGACTCCCTTTGTTGCTTCCCCCCCCCCCCCCCCCCACCCCCCTCTTATGTTGCAGATGATGTTTTGATTTTACTGGATGCACAAAGGATTCTTTGAGCATAGGATTGGATATAATGAGTTTGTATGGGAGGGCATTGGGTCAATTGGTAAACAAGTCGAAAAGCTGATTTATCTTTAAAATTGAAAGGATTCTCATGCTCGAGTGACTATCATGGATTTTCTCATGTGCTTGAGTAGGATATGCCAATCCCTATATTGGGCTGCTCTGCACTAAAGCAGTTTGAAGGAGTTGGCCGTTGGTAGAAAGAAACAAAAGGAAAAATAGCTTGGATTGACATCAAAATAACAGAATTGGGTAGGTTGGAGGACGAGAACTGAGAGTGGTTAGGTCAATTCCTCCAGATTTTGCGATCATATGACATTTGGGGTTTTTAGGGTTTGGGGTTGGAAGTGAGTGATGGAGGAAGAGAAATAACGAAGAAGAGAAGAATAGGAAGAGGGAGCAGCAACGGTTCCGTCGGTTGTAAAGAAGACGATGGAACAACAGAGCTTCAACTTCCACCTCAGAGACGAGAGACGAGCTTCGTCTAGCCTAGAAATGGAGTCGCTTGTGCCAAATCCACCCAGATTTTGGAGAGTTGCAGAGAGAATTCAACGGAGGTTGAGGTTGAGCTTGAGAGGAGGGTTTGAGAGAGAGCGTGTTTCATTGTTGCTCCAGATTTTGGATAGTTTTATAGGGCACAGTTTTTACAACTTGTGCCCAGAAACATCAGAACATGTATTTGATGTTCTGTCAAAACTCTTCTACAGATCATAAATTTTGATTTTTATTCCCAAAAACACTCAACAAAACCACTCCGTTATCAAGCGTTATTTAGGATGTTTTCTCGTTTCTCGGAACAGAAAAACACCAAAAACTGTTCCCCGTAAAGTTATCGAGCGGGGTTTAGGATGTGAAAGAAATCATTTCCACAATCCAAGGATTGGAAATAGGCCAAATAGTCGTACACGTCAACGACAAGGCCTCCTCACTAAGGAGTCATCAATTCTATTTTGCTTCTTTGGAACATAACTAAAAACACAAGTCCTGAAAGATAACTGCAGAATATCTTCCAAAATAGACTTAACCACCATAGGAGATCCACCACACCCATGTAAGAGATAGTTGATGATGCCCTTGTTATCAAATTCCACCATTAATTATGTTACTAAAACCCATCAAACTAGCCTCAATAGTGTTGATTGGATAGACCATACTTCCCCAACCATTATATCATCAAGCAACATAGGTTGAGAAACCGCAAGCACAGGGTTGTTGTGTGAATCTCTAATAACATAGCCAAGACCACCCTTCCCATCAAAAAGCTAGAAGGCTTGCACCACAACTAATACGAACATAATCAGAGGTAGAGTCATCCCATCTATGCATATCCGGTACATTTTCGTCCACCGAATGATGACTAACCATGGAGGGGATAGAATTCTGGAACTCCTCAAATGCTTTTGTAGCTATCCGAATAACCACCATAGGACCCCTTGTCACAGCCCAAAACATTATCACACCTCTCCAACCAGATATGCCATAGTATAAAAAAGGTCAAAGTTGACAAACACCGGTCTTGTTGCTTCCCCTTATTAAAAAATAATTTCCAATCTAACAGGAAATTAAAAAGATGATGATGAATTGTACCCGAGAAGTTGTAGCCCACAGGACTGCCAAACCAAACTGTTTTAGCGAAGTCACACTCTAATAAAATATGGAAAACAGTTTCAAACTCACCACACCGAGAGCAGGTTGCATCAACTAGGACCCTTCTATGTTGGAATGCCTCTCCTGTAGCAAGACCACCCGCACAATTCCTCCATAAAAATTGTTGAATTTTTAGAAGAGTCCTGCAATTCCAAACCCCCTTCCACACATCATGAAGCACAATAGAATAAATCAAAGCCGTTGAAGTTGTTGGGCACTGTAATTCCTCTTCCATCCTTTTATTGGCCAATACATGATGGGTGCTCTTCATCGGAAAAACCCTGACCGAGAATCCATCCAAACAAGCTTATCATCTTGTGGGAAAATTCTCAAATTTATCTTCAAAATACGTTGCACAGATTCAAGGAAAAAATAAACATCCAGAAGATCTATGCCACATCATCGAATTTTGGAATAAATTTACATCATAGAAATTATGTTTTTATTTTTTAAATCACAATTTGAGCATAGATGCCGTGATTCAAATCCAACGCATCAAGATTTTTGGGCTTCAAAAATAGATCCGTTGAAACCGAACTGGGCCAAAAAATATTGACTCGAAACCATAATAAAAACCAAACCAAAATCAATAAAAACCATTTATTAATTAGTTTTGATCTTTTTTATGAGAAAATAAAATATATTAAAAGACTACTTAGAAATAATGCACATGGATTGAGTTAAGTGAGCAGATTTAACTAGATTGCTAGCTACTGCAATACAAAAAGAATCTCCCTTAGAAGTATAGTAGATATCAGGACCTAGGTCGTTTATGTACAAAAGGTCTTTAAAAAGAGACCCTGGCCAAGGATTAGAAGTTGGAAATGGAAGAAGATCAGCAATTTGATGATTTGAACACCACATTTCTTTAAGCTTCAACCCCAAATTCCTTGAAAGGTCAAGTCTTGTTCTAATACTGATCACCTGAGGATCTATACCACTGAAATTCTTAATAAAGCTTGTGGCAAGCAAAAGGAATCTACTAGCAAAAAGATAACGGACAATCTCACCGAGGTTACTCCAAGTTGCTGGTATCCTGCACAGATTAAAATAGGATAATTGAAATACGGAAGACAAGAAAAGTTAGATAAACCTACCTCATCTTTATTACCCAAGCGCTCAATACAGAAATTTTCCAATGATGAATGCGACAAACATTCAGTTCTTAGCCCCAACGGTCTAGCAACCCAGATGTGTTTAGTCCAGTCACATGAAAGGAATAAGTGCTAGTAGGATTCGGCACAACTTCCACATAAAGCATAAGCAGGATCGACCTAAAGCCACTTGGAAATGATCGCCTTAATTGGAAGACCTGCATTTAACAGTCGCCAGAAGAAAATTTTAAATTTAAAATAAATTTTAAATTTTCAAAAAAATTTCCACCAAGAGAATCGAAAAGAGTTATTATTGAAATCAAAAGAAAGTAACGATTTAACTGCTAATTTAATATTACATTTGTCATTCTTGGCCAAAGTACACCACCATCTGTCATCTATCAAGAACAAGTTAATCTTATAAATATGAGAAGACTGATTTTTATGCTTCGCACTTTAAACCGAACCAACTTATTGAACCCAAATCGATTAATACCCTCACTTGCAAGTTACACTCTATACCTCTCCACAAAAATTGTGCCCTCAACCTGCAGTGTGATACAAATTGGTCGACCGTCTAGGATTGCCCGTCCATAAAAATTGCTCTCTGTTTTAAAATATTAAAATGGAGCTTGAAATACTTTTATCCTTTCTTCTATCTCTCACGGATGCGATTTCAATAAAGCTAAAGTTAGTTAGCTTTTTTAAAATTATCAGAGAGACGGCTTGGTGGATTAGGTAGGTAACTACAACTCTACAAGTATAGCTTCTTTAGTGAGCTCTAAGCGTTTTGAAGTTGACGTTGGGGTTTTTTTTATGGGACCATTTAACGGACCTTTATCCGCTGCTGTTTCATTGTGCAGCGCTGCAGCGATCATGTGTGCATAGTGAGGCTCACTATGCACACATGGCCATTGCTGTACCGCACAATGACACAGCAGTGGATAAAAATTCCCATTTAACTCTAAGTCGAGGATTATGATACTATGGTGGTCCATATATCTGGTCCTCCTTGATGATCAAAACCAATGGAATCCCAATCCGAATCTGAATCCAAATAGGGGTCAAACTGATTCTGATTCCTATTCAGTTGGAATCAACCTGAACCCTAGAAACCCAGCTTGGATTGGTCACTCTAGAATCGGATCGACCAAATTGAGCTTCGGACTCGATCGATTCCGATTTGAATCGGCCAGTTCGATTGATCTGATTATGATTTTTGGAACTCTAACGGAAACCAAGGTTATTAAACTTAGAATCAAGTTTTGGATTAGCTTCAATTGATTCCGATTCTCATTCAACCGGAATGAGTCTGAACCCTAAAAACCCAGCATGGATTGGCTCCTCTGAATCAATTGGAATCGAGTTCTGATTTGCCCTATTTCAATCCAAATCGACTTATTCGAATCTGCTTCTTGAAACCCTAGGGAAACCAAGGTTATCACACTCGGAATTGGAATACAAATCGGGTCCAATGATTCTGATGCCGATTCAACCAAATCGGCCTGAACTCTAGAAATCCAATATAGATTGGTCATCTGGATAGATCGGATTGGGATTGGATTCAGCCAATTCCAACCCAAATCTGATCCCGATTCAATCGATCCAATTCTGATTCTTAAAACCCTGATCGAAACTCTTCAATTATCTTTATATTTCGTTCATAAAAGAGATTGGGCAGTTTGTCGTTGGGGAAGGAAGAGAGACTCAAAAGAGTTCAATAGAACCCATTAGAGCAAAAGATATAGATGCAAATCATACAAAAGTGTTCTCTGTTTTCGTAATTGGAAGTCAGCATCAGAGTGTCTTGTTGGGGTTAGGTAAGGGAGGGTGAGATTGATATTTCTAACAGATTTGGATAATTAATTCAAAGAGAGTGGATAGATAGAGATAGTTATTGGTGAGAATAGGAGAGGAGGGAGGAGAGCTTTTTCTTTCTTTATCTTCACTTCTCCCAAATTCTTCATTGAGATGGTTGGTTACTCTCTCCATATAATCTAGTTTCTTGGGACCACCATAATTTAGGCATGTCGTCAACCTCATCCACTCTTTTCTTCTTTTCAAAAAAAGTGGGTGACTCTCTCTCTCTCTCTCTCTCTCTCTCTCTCTCTCTCTCTTTCTTTCTTTATATATTTGTCTCCGTCTCTATCTCTGTGTGGTGGATAGTAGTTTTGGAGCACTATAGATGAATGGTTCACTTACTCACCTTTCTACCAACCGGGCAGGAGTTTGTGGATTGTAGGACATTAAAAACAAGGGAAAAGAGAGAGAAAGAGAACGCTATCTGGGCGTGTGGCTCTGCACCCAGGGGTGGGTTAAATGATTACCGTGCTCCTTTGGAAAGGCGAAATTTCCCGGGAGGCACGGTGGTCATTTCAAGTTTTCAACCATCCTGTGTCTGGGAGCCGGGGAAGTGTACTGCACGTGCCCAGGTGCCATTCTTTTTCCCAAAAACCTAAAAAAAAAAATCTTGTTTTGCAATTTTTTTTCCCTCTTTAGTCGATCGAGGAAATCATTAAAAGAAAATATATGTAGAGTTTAGCCCAAGCCCAAACTTTTCCATCCAAAGTCCGAGCTGAAGTTGGTTAAAAACCTTAATTAAATCGGATATGGATTGAACCGATTGATTTCGATTCCAATCGGAACAGAATTGGAATAAAAAATTAGAGTTCACAGATCAGAATGCGAATACATGTTTGATTCCAAAATTAGTTTTAGTAATCGGCATTAGAATTTAAGGTTGACTGATTCCAATTCGAATTGACCGATCAATCAATTCTGATTCTATGTTTGTATCCATGGTTCAAACAGGTTCGATGATCCTCTCGTGGTTTCTCTGGGGTTTATAGATTTATGCTTAAATTACCATATTGTGGTTCTTCATAGGTTTTGAAAGAGCTCAGTCCTTCCAGTGATCTTAATCCAAAATCAATACAAAACATAATGGTAATAGGGGAAAAGGTTCTCTGAGCTTAAGGCGTACATTGCGTTTCTTCAAATCTTATTTTTTTCTCTCCCGTTTAATAAATAAATAAACAATGTTTTCGTGAGAGGGTGGATAGTACCCTACAGTCCTTACTTGCTCAAAGAACACTCCCCCTAAGGGTAAATTACATATGGGATACCTAACATACATTAGTACTTCACATTTAAAATATTATGTTTGGAGTTCTCTTTTTCATATTTCCAACTTTACCCATATCTCCTGAAAAATTATCTCCTCCAGTTCCCTAGTACCTCTAATAAGGGGGGAGGTGGATCCCACCCGAGTAGAGTGTTCGGGCAGGGGTAGGGTGGTCATTATGCTCCCTTGTTAGAGACACTGAGGAACTGGGCTGGACAGGAAACTAGAGGGGATAAAGATTTCATGCCACCTCCAGAATCTCCATTCACCACTGCCACCTCTGATGACAATGATAAAACGAATGTGGTCTTTCAATCGAAGAGGGTTAGATCCAACTGTCACCGCCCCTATAAGGTGCAGAGCACTACTGGGCCTCCCACTTTCTCCCCCAATGATGGGTTGTTGTCCTTTGCTTCTCTCACTCCCTCTCTACGTCCACTCCCTTGCCCTCAACATCTCTCTCTCTCTGCCATAAATTCATCCAACCCCTCCACCCTCCACCCTCCACCATGACCCCGCAACCCCCTCTCTCATTTTTCTCTCTCCCCTCTGCGATCCACCACCTATTGCCCCTTCATGATCACCTGCCACGGGACCCCCTTACTCTCTCTTTCTCTCTTTCTCTCTCTACATCTTTGTCCCCTTCAATTCTCTCTCTCTCTCTCTCTCTGTCCCTCCTCCTACTGCGGGTGGGTGGAATCCAAACTCCTACATACAAGGTGCTCAAGAGAAGAAATAGGAAGAAGATAAGCTATTGGAGTTTTGCATGGGATAGCCCTTGACTCGATCAGCATGCAAACCGTTGATAGCTTTCAAATTTGAATTTGAAATTGAAACTTTTTCGTTATCCTTAATAGGTGGGTGTTATGGGCCTAGGGCAGATTAGTTGGAGAAGAGAAGCAAATAACATAGAAAAAAGAAAGAGTGGCACCAAACATAATACCTATGGTTAGAATTGAAAATATGAAAAGCACCCTAAGCATAACAAATTTTAAGGTTTTTCTTCCCTATCACTATGCTTAGTGAAGTATAACATTTCACCATTTACCACATGGTAATATATGGGTTAGTTCATGTGATAGAGGACCAGACAAGCATCTCATCGGTACAATTTCAACTTAAAATGACTAAAGAAAATAGTTAAATTACAAAAGATGTCATTTTGTATTTTGTAGTATTAGGCAAAATTACCTAGATCTATGAGATAAGAAAATTAATTACAAAACAAGTAGGTTTGACTTTGTTTTACACTTACTTTGTCTTGTAATCCTACTTGTTTTGTAATTCTTTTTCTTATCTCATCGATTTAAGAAATTACTCCTATTCTATATTCATGTGCATTTGATGGTATTTTGGTAATTTTACTTATTCAGAGTTTGAACTAACTTTGTTTGGTTACTTTGGAGTAAAATTTGGTTATATGTAGGGTCATCTATCACATGGACTAACCAATGTAATGTGAAGTGACAAATAGCGAAGCAGTGAACAAATGCCTAGCGCACTTAGTAGTTTTTGGTGCGTAAAAGCCCACTCCTACTGGTTCACATCTTCCTCCCCCTTGACCATCCAAAAAAAATAAAAAAAACAAATAGTGAAGCCTAAAAGGACCCTTTTTTAACGTTAACGTATCGAGAGGGTATTTTGGAACATACTAAAATCTTAGGAGGGGTTTGTGAACCCTAGGATGGTGGGTGAACCACCGTCCTCTATGGGTGGAGGGAAACTTAATCATAATAAATAAACAAAGCATCCGTTTCTTTTTATTTGTGGGGAGAGGGGAAGTAGCATCACGTTGGTTCCAATAAACTAATAAACCTGCCTAGTTGCCCATTTGGCCACTTACATTTCTCCTCTCCTCACCATTTAAAATATAATATCCTTTATTTAATATTAAAAAAATATATGAAGATATAGAGTGCCATTCCAGTCAATAAAATAATAAAATCGCAAGTTAGGCCAATTATAAGGAGAAAGTATAAGTTATTGTTATGGTGAAAGTTGAATGAATGTTTTAACCTAATAGCATAACTAATATTTGGGTAAAAGATTGCTATCTAGTCGTATAGCACTTGTACCGACGCGGGGGGGTCAATAAGAACATGTACAAGAGCATTTAAATAAATGATTTTTAGTAAACTGTGGGTTGAACGATAATTTCGTGTGGTCTTATTTCTAGGTGTAGAAACCATGCGATTGATTAGCATTTTTTTTCCCTTAATATTAAAAAAATATTAATTGAATTTTTCACCTAGCAAAGCACACCAAATTATTGAATTTGGTGAGACTTCCATGTTATCTATTAAATACACATACCTCGTCAACCATGCAAGAATAGTGCTCAATTTATGACCCAAACCATGCTTCTTGGCCATATTAGAAAACTGATACCGTCCCTCCTTAACTAATCCTAAATAACCACTTAATGGAAATGTTAGGTCGTCCTCACCAAGACATCACCTCATTTTCTCATGTCATCGATTTACCTCACTTTTTAATGTCACATTATTTATTTATAAAAAAAAGAGGGAGAGATAGTAGAGTAGAGCACTTTTTCTTTCTCTAAAATTGTATCGAGTGTGCGAGAACTCTAATTTTTTCCCTCTTGTGTTACTGTGTGGATCAGTGGAGGTGGAGAGAGAGAGAGAGAGAGAGAGAGAGAGAGAGAGAGAGTCTTTGTGTTCCTCATATCTGATTGTGGCATGATGACATTCCCTCTCTATTAAGGAAAAGTATATATTGTGGGTTTTTCTACATTTGTGGTTTCTCTTTGGTTCAGACAGGTTCGATGATCCTCTCGTGGTTTCTCTTGGGTTTTGAGATTTATGCTTAAATTACCATATTGTGGTTCTTCATAGGTTTTGAAAGAGCTCAGTCCTTCCAGTGATCTCAATCCAAAATCAATACAAAACCTAATGGTAATAGGGGAAAAGGCTCTCTGAGCTGGCGTAGATTGCGCTTCTTCAAATCTTATTTTTTTCTCTCCTGTTTAATAAATAAATAAACAATGTTTTCGTGAGAGGGTGGATAGTACCCTACAGTCCCTACTTGCTCAAAGAACACTCCCCTAATGTATGTAAAGTACATATATTAGTACTTTACATTTAAAATATTATGTTTGGAGTATTCTTTTTTATATTTCTAACTTTACCCATATCACCTGGAAAACTATCTCCTCCAATTCCCTAGTACCTCTAATAGGGGGGGGGGGATGAACCCCACCCGGGATAAGCCTGCAAAAATCGAATGAGCACAAGAGAGCCGGTGTGGCTCCAGCCAAGGACTCTCCGAGCTTAAGTTAGATCTCCAGTGCAACAGTGTTTCAACTTTGTGAAAAGTGAGATGAGCGTTTGAGCTCCATACCTGGGTATTTATAGGATGAGTCAAGGCGGCCGGGATGAGTCCTTGTATGGTAAGAGTCCTTTTTTTATTGGGCTCTTCCATGTGGGGCAAAGATGTGAGTTATTCTCGGAGTCGGACTCTTGATAAGGTATGAGTCCTTATTGGAGAGCGATTCAATTCCGCCGTTGGATTACGGCTTGATCCGTATCCCGTGACTATCGGGATATGATGACGTGGCTCCGCGATTTTGGCGAGTCGTGGTTACCACCTTTAGAGGGGGCTTCGGCCTCGGACGGCCGACCCCGCGATGCTCAGCTCAGTCGTCGGTGGAGGTGGGAGGTGAGATGTACCAGAATGTTCACACAGAAAGCCCAAGCATAGGGCTCGGCTCGGTGAGTTCTCTATGCATGACCGATCTCTGGGTCACTCGTCCTAGCGTTCAGCCTCAGTGTTCTTGGCAGCGTGGTTGGACGAGGTGGGTTCGGTTTAGTGCTCGGCCTCCCTACTGCTCGTCCCTTAGTGCTCGGTCATGCTGGCGACCGAAATGGTCCGGGGGACGTGGCGTCTCCATCTCCTCTAACCGGGTTTGCCGGTTTCATTTCGGCTCGGTACTCCTGTCTGGCCTAACCCAGTCCATGTGTCACCCACTGATTGGAGGATATTTATATGACTCATCAGGTAGGGTGGTCATTGCACCCCTCCTTGTTAGAGGCACTAGGAATGGACCAGACAGGGAACTGGAGGGGATAAAGATCTCATGACCACCTCCAGAATCTCTATCCACCACTGCCACCTCTGATGACAATGATAGAACGAATGTGGTCTTTCGGTCTAAGAGGGTTAGATCCAACTGTCACCGTCCCTATAAGGTGCAGAGCACTACTAGGCCTCCCACTTTCTCCCCCAACAATGGGTTGTTGTCCTTTGCATCTTTCACTCCCTCTCTACGTCTACTCCCTTGCCCTCAACATCTCTCTCTCTCTGCCATGAATCCACCCCAACCCCTCCACCCTCCACCATGACCCGGCAACCCCCTCTCCCAATTTTCTCTCTCCCCCACTGCGATCCACCACCTATTGCCCCTTCATGATCACCTGCCACGCGACCCCCTTACTCTCTCTCTCTCTCTCTCTCTACATCTTTGTCCCCTTCAGTTCTCTCTCTCTCCTCCTACTGCGTGTGGGTGCTATGGGCCTAGTGCAGATTGGTTGGAGAAGAGAAGCAAATAACATAGAAAAAAGAAAGAGTGGCACCAAACATAATATCTATGGTTAGAATTGAAAATATGAAAAGTACCCTAAACATAACAAATTTTGAAGGTTTTTCTTCCCCCATCACTATGCTTAGTGAAGTATAACATTTTACTATTTGCCACATGGTAATACATGGGTTAGATCATATGATAGAGGACCAGACAAGCATCTCATTGGTACAATTTCAACTTAAAATGACTAAAGAAAGTAGTTAAATTACAAAAGATGTCATTTTGTAGTATTAGGCAAAATTACCTAGATCTACGAGATAAGACAATTAATTACAAAACAAGTAGGTTTGACTTTGTTTTACACTTACTTTGTCTTGTAATCCTACTTGTTTTGTAATTCTTTTTCTTATCTCGTGGATTTAAGAAATTGCCCATATTCTATATTTATGTTCATTTGATAACATTTTGGTAATTTTACTAAAAATTTGAATTAGAGTTTGAACTAGAGATGTAAACGAATATTCAAAAATTCGTATTTGATCCGCATTCGTATCCATTTAAGAGAATCTGAATCCATTCGAAACTAATCAGATACGAATATGATAATCCTCCTATCCGACCGATTGTTATCCGATTCATTTACCAATCCGACGGTACTAAAATATCTGAAATATATCTATGTGTCCGTCTATCCTTTTAAGTTACCTTATTGGATTTTGTTATCTTATTTTTACAATTTTATAAGTTAAGATTGTGATTCTTTTTTTTTTTTTTATATTTTCTATTGGTTTATATATATTGTTTTATGCATTATGATACATCGAATCACATATCTATGTGAGAAAATCAAAGACTAAGAAGAGTAGAAGAAAGGGTAGTTGTTGAACTCTCAAGTCTCAACCCTAACCCTCATCATAAAAGCGGTAAAGATGTCAACAAATAGTCAAAAATTCGTATTTGATTCGTGTTCACATCCATTTAGGAGAATCCGTATTCAAAAAATCACTATCAAGAAACTATCCGAATCTGCAAAACAGATAGGATAATATCCAAATCCGTCCGAATATAGACGGATACAAATATGATAATGCCACTATCCGACCGAATTCGATCCGTTTACATCTGTAGTTTGAACTAACTTTGTTTGCTTACTTTGGAGTAAAATTTGGTCATATGAGATTTATGTGGGGTCCTCTATCACATGGACTAACCAATGTAATGTGAAGTGATAAATAGTGACGCCCTGAACAAATGTCTAGTGCACTTGGTAGCTTGTGGTGTGTAAAAACCCACTCCTAGTGGTTCACATCTTCCTCCCCCTTAACTATCCAAAAAAAAAAAATAGCGAAGCCTAAAAGGACCCTTTTTTAACGTTAACGTATCGAGAGGGTATTTTGGAAAATACAAAACCCTAGGAGGGGATTGTGAACCCTAGGATGGTGGGTGAAACATCGTCCTCTATGGGTGGAGGAAAACTTAGTCCTAATAAATAAACAAAGCATCCGTTTGTAGGGAGAGGAGAAGTGGCATCACGTTGGTTCCAATAAACTAATAAACCTGCCTAGTTGCCCACTTGGCCACTCACATTTCTCCTCTTATTTAATATTAAAAAAATATATGAAGATACAGAGTGCCATTCCAGTCAATAAAATCGCAAGTTAGGCCAATTATAAGGAGAAAGTATAAGTTATTATTATGGTGAAAGTTGAATGGATATTTTAACCTAATAGCATAACTAATATTTGGGCAAGAGATCGCTATCTAGTTGTCATTATCTAGTTGTATAGCACTTGCACCGATGCGGGAAGGCCAATAAGAGCATGTACAAGAGCATTTAAATGAATGATTTTTAGTAAATTGGGGGTTGAACGGTAATTTTGTGTGGTCTTATTTCTAGGTGTAGGAACTACGCGATTGATTAGCATTTTTTTTCCCTTAATATTGAAAAAAATATTAATTGAATTTTTCACCTAGCAAAGCACACCAAATTATTGAATTTGGTGAGACTTCCATGTTATCTATCAAATACACATACCTCCTCAACCATGCAAGGATAGTGCTCAATTTTATGACCCAAACCATGCTTCTTCGCCATATTAGATAACTGAAACCATTCCTCCTCAACTAATCCTAAATAACCACTTATTGGAAATGTTAGGTCGTCCTCACTAATACATCATCTCATTTTCTCATGTCATCGATTTACCTCATTTTTTTAATCTCACGTTATTTATTTATAAAAAAGAGAGGGAGAGATAGTGGAGGAGACACTTTTTCTTTCTCTTAAATTGTATCGAGTGTGCGAGAATTCTAATTTTTTCCCTCTTGTGTTAGTGTGGGGATCAATGGAGAGAGAGAGAGAGAGAGAGAGTCTTTGTGTTCCTCATATCTGATTGTGGCATGATGACATTCCCCCTCTATCAAGGAAAAGTATATATTGTGGGTTTTTCTACATTTGTGACATTGCCCCTCTATCAAGGAAAAGTATATATTGTGGGTTTTTCTACATTTGTGACATTGCCCCTCTATCAAGGAAAAGTATATATTGTGGGTTTGTTTACATTTGTCACATCGAGGTGAAAGTACGGTAATCTTATGAATCAACCTATTTAGTAAGCTATTTTGTATCCAAGAGTGGTGTTTATTCTTGATGTTTGATAGCCTCTAGCATTGACTAAAGAGGATTGTAACTCTACTATTTTCTCATGGTGAAAGTTTTATCTGAACGAAGTCATGTGATTTTTCTCTTTCTCCTTGGAAATGTTTTCCACATTAAATTTCGTATGTTCTTTTTTTATTGTCTTGATTTGATTTATTTACGTACGTTATTAGCTTAATGTGGCGGAAATTCGTCCCACACTAATCAACACGTAAATTTTCCACACTAATCAGCACGTACGAAATCGAAATGTGTAACAAAGACTCACGGAAAAGTGAAAGTGTAAAGACACGAGATTTACTTGGTTTGGCACGATAGCTTATGTCTATGGGGCAATAACACCTCACTTCACTAGTACAAGAAAAATTACAACACATACCCCTCACTCACAATATTGTATGTGGGACCAACTCAACAAGAAAACTCACTCACAATACAATTCTCACTAATTCTCTAAGAGAATCATACACAGAAAATAACACTCAGAGTACCCTACAAGTGAAACCCAAACCCAAACTCAAAAACCCTTCTCAACTCTATGTTTGGGTTCTCCGTTCTTAGTTCTCTATTTAGTGAACTCATCATCCTACCATAATTTATAGTTGAAGGGAAGGAGAGATGGACGAGAGAAGGCCGTTCCTGCACCCACTCCTTGGTCGATAAGGGCTCTGCCGAGACCCTGGACTTCTCTCATTTGAAACCTTCTTCTCGTTTTTCTTTTGCATTGCATTGATTGCAATTCTGTAGTTGCCAACCAAATATATAGTGCATTTGACATTATATTGCCGACACATAAGACCTTTGTGTGTGAAAGAGGAAATCAGGTAAGCTGCATCATTTACTATTTTGTGTTTATCTCATTTAATGTTGCTGACTTCAATACTTTGAATGCATTTCTATTACACTTAATATATACTTAATCATTGTGTTTCCCCATTAACTTACACACAAATGAGAAAATATTTGTTTTTCCAACAGAAAAAAACTCCTATAATGTTATAGGTTAGGCTCTCCCCAAAACAAAGGGAAAACTTTCCATCGTCCGGATATGCAAGCCCGAATATTATGGCGTTCCACAAGGCCACATCTTTCTTTTGTCTTGAAAAAAAAAACTAGAAATGTGAGCAATGACCATGGGGTAGATATCCACAGAATTTCATCTCTCAGTCCATCAAAAGTATGGTTCAAGATTTCGCGAAATATCGCCGATATATCGGCATATTTCAAAAATCTTGACACTACCGAGACAAAATGGACATACGAAATGAAAAGGTACAAATTTTGGTGAAATTTCGTGATATTTCAAGATATTTCAGGATTTACATGGTAATTATGGATTACTACACTCGTTTCTTTTTCGAAATTATACCGTGCTCCACGTATGTCCTTCAGACAGAGAGCAATGAACGTCGACTCCAATGGAGCATGAGTGGGGTCGATCCAGGACGATATAGCAATTATTACTAGGATTTCTTTTATGACAGTTGTGAGTTGTGAATTGTGACTTTGTGTATTGACTTTTGAGTATTGAACTAATGACTTTTATGGAGTTTATGAGTTATGACTTATGAGCTTATGCACTTATGATTTTATGAGTTCAAAGTTTAAACTAAAGGCTACATTTGATTTTATTTTTATTTCATTACTGTGTTTAAGTTTGTTATTATGTCTTTTAGTACTTATACAATGTGTATTTAACCATTTATACATCAGGATCCGACTGTATACTGTCAATCAAGGGTGCAAACCCAAAACACCACTTTGAGTTCACTTTTTTTTGCAATATGAAGGTCTAAATGTGTTTATTTAGCTTAAATAAGGGTGTACATGAAGTATCATGACTTAATATGATAAAAAAATCCACCTAAATAGACTGCCAAAAATGGCAGAAAAATACCATATTTCGGCAAAATTTCGATAAATTTCGACCTGCCCGAAATGGCGAGACGAGATGAGATCTTGAACTATGATCAAAAGTAACATCCACTAGACAAGCCGATCAACACAAATTGCAAGAATCAAGTTGGGTACTAATGAAGTTCCATCTCTATTGTCTAAAGACCTATTCCATCATGTATTGCTTCTCCATTAGAGTTTCACTGTTCCAGCTTTACATAAATATGAACAATAAAAATGCATAGTGGTTATCAATCTTGAAACAATGCATACACAATAGTGTGAAAGGGAAACTAATAGAATGCAACTTCCTTGCAAGCAATTAGTTACAAAAAAGTTGATGCCTTTTCAACATCTCCAAAATGCTTGTATGAGTATATAGCCCAATTAACCACTAGAAGTCCTCATCCATTTTGAAGACATAATTTCCTCCTCCATTCTGTAGGCTAGACATCACAGAAGCCTTCTGATAGTCACCCACTCTTCTTTCAAAGAAGTTTGCTTTTCCTCTGCATAATTGAAACATACACATTGCTAAGGTCAGAAATATAAAATCATCACCACTGGGGTGCCTTTCATCCAGACTACAAATTTAGATCCACCAATGCATCGATATCTATATCCATTTTGAGTAAGCTTATCAATTTAATAATTAAAATTTGAGCAGCTATGATAAAAATGTCGAGCCATGAAAGATTTATGTATTTCAACCTGTTGTTAATGTTAATTGGTTGGATCTTTGGTCCGTGGCCATCAATATGATGGTCCACATTTCAAATTAGCCAAGATTGATAACTCTGAAGCCATTTGTGGGGCAGGTAAGCCTGGATGAAATGCATAATCAATCAACTTCCAGGGTATAATTCCCATCAAATTCATGAGAGAAACCTAAGATTTCCTTCCCATGGATAGTAATTATATATAGCAACTACACAGCAGAAGAAGAGAAAAACTCAGATAGGAAAAGGACCTGCCAGACTGGTATGAATAATTACTTAAATGAGTTTGTAGGAGTTAAATAGAACAAATGTAGGTGTATGCACAATACTCACTGCAAGGAAATAAACTCCATCCAATCAAAAGGATTTTCTGTATTATATTTCTTCTGGCATCCTAAAGCAACCTGAAAAAGGTAGAAACATTTAACCTGATGTTCCAACCAGAAAGATATTTGAAGTGCTAAATAAATACTTAGACGATGATTACCAGAAGGCGATCCGCAACAAACTTTATGTACTGGCTCATGAGAACTGAGTTCATGCCAATCAATGCACAAGGGAGGGCATCACAAACAAACTGAGTTTCAATTTCCACAGCTTCATGCACGATTTGATGAACCTTTTGTTGATTTAGTTGTCTATGTAACAAACTGTGAAAAAGAACTTAAATAAATAACTATCTTCAGATTTTTATTCGGGGGGGGGGGGGGGGGAGAGGGGAGGCCAAACAAACACATGAGCACATATCTGGATGACAGAGAACCACAGACAGAGTTTAGCTCAATCACATAGCAAATATGAAAGGTGAACAAGCCTGCCTACCTGTACAAGAGGCATGCAAAGTCACAGTGGAGACCCTCATCTCTCGAAATAAGCTCATTTGAGAATGTCAACCCCGGCATTAGACCCCTCTTTTTCAGCCAGAAAATGGCACAGAAGCTGAGAAGAACAAAGGAATTTGATCTCTATGCTATCCCCTTTCATTTTTATAGGCAACCATGGTACATAAAATCATTCATCTGACAAAAAAGTAAGATAGGTCATGACTGAGAAGGAAGCTTACCTTCCCGAGAAAAATATTCCTTCAACACAGGAAAAGGCAACAAGTCTCTCTGCAAAAGAACTTGAGCTGCACATGAAATTAACGAAATAAAATGGTTGAAAACATAAATTTGTTACATTTCCACAAGTACAGAGAATGCAATTAAGTGTATATATTAGGCATATATATACTTTCAGAGTGCATAGCTCATTCGAAGATGCCATCTCAATCAGCATTGAGATTTATTTCTGTACACAAAACTTGAGCTTCCCACCCTCCTCAAAGTACAGAATGAGATAGCTGTAATATTTTAATAGGAAATGTCTAATAAGTAAACATGAACTCTTAGATATGGCATTTTCTTATTCCCTTTAACCCAATACCTGCTGAGGGCACATCCAAGTAACACTCCACCCCCTGAAGTATGATGGCCGGTGAGACAGGATTTCATAGATACAATATGGCACACAGATTTACCAAAAGTAATGTGGCTTTGAAAGAGTTGTTAAGATGAATTATGTTGCAGAAGCAAACAGACAAACTCAAACATGATAAAAAGAAAGTGAGCCTAGTAAATACATTTGGCAGAAGCGATAAACAGGAGTTTTACTGTACTATAAGCCACAAAAATAAAGTAAGTGATGCATACAAAAAAGGTTCAAAATGGCCTATATTCTTGAGGCCTGGGTGTATTTTGCTGATCTTAAGTAGTGCCACATATTAGATGATAATTGTAGTGGTTAACTTTTACACTTGGATACACAATGGTGATATATCATGTCAGATTATTCAAATTTCAGTTCAGATACTAAAATATCATGTCCTTGCCATATCTAGAACATATGACTAACTAAATACGTGCATACATTTTATATGAAGGATGAGGGAAAACTACAATGGACGGAATACCTTTCAAGCCAATCCAAGGCCCATTTGGCCTTTCTCGCAACACAGGGAATGTTTTCAATAGCATTAAACAACCTATGCTTCTCCTTTGAGTCCTTGATGTATGTCTCCAAAAGTAAGCTATACATCTCTGAGAAGAGAAAATAAAAAGATCCACAATCACACCTTGCCATATCCCTAACAGGGTAAAAAATCCTTAACTTCACTTACAAATCTCTACCAGAATGAATATTCTCCATGGCAATTTGAAAACCGTAGAATGCCCGAGCCTACAGGGGATCAGAAGCATTGCTTGAGTAAGACAACTTTAGAAAGAAAATGTGAGAAATTCCAAAGAATTAAAACAAAATGAGAAAATACAGCGAGTTTTTATAATAAGAATATTATTGTACTCCATCATTTTTTATTATATACATTGTCATAGGTGATGAAAACAGGATAAGCTTTGCTTCTGACCACAGATATCCATTTAGTTACTGTAAAACTAAGAAAATGAGTAGTTTTATACGAATCATACTCTATGATGATCTATTTCATTAAAGTGCAGACAGTTAAATGACTATATTTAGTTTACTAATGAAATGAACCAAGTTCACCCAACCGATTGGAAAACAAACTTTGAGCACTCTATATATCGATAGCTCGTATCCATAAATTAGTAAGACATTGAAAGAAACACTTGATTGTTCTATGTTTCAGAAACCATACACATGCGGAAACAAACTTGACTGATGGCACTAGACCATATAGAGGTCAAAGGTACCTCTGGAACTTGAACGTCTTTTAGAAATCTGGCAGCCAAATTCTCCAACACAATGCCATCAGATGAAGCAAAAAATGCCAGTACATGGCTTATAAAATGCTTCTCAGAATCAGACAAAGTTTCCCACTGTTGAACATCATAAGAGAGATCAACCTCCTCCGCTGCAAGCCCATTTCAGCTCAGAAAATGAATGGTCAAAATATTTGAAATAAAGAGTATATAAACATACATTCCAATAACATGAAATGTTTAGGGAGAAATGAGGTTGGTAGAGTAGAACTATAAATGGATACCTTTCCAAACAAAATAAACAAATGTAAACTGGGATTAACCAACCACCAGACCAATCCTTTCCCACTCTCAGAGCAGAGTCCCACAGGGCCAGCTCAATGTAATTGTAAAAGGAACAAAATAAGAAACAAGAAAGGAAACTAAAGTAAGGGGGAGTGGGGTTATCAAAGAAAGTTCAGAAAAAAAATTTATGTGAGCTATATAATTTTGGGAAGAACAAGGACGAGAGAAAACCTGAACACTCAATTATAATGTGACAGGGAAAACAAGAGCAGGTTAGAAATTGAGGTGAACTTAAAGGCTAAAGCAATATAAAACTGCAACTAAAAGGTTATGGAAATATGGTAACTTGAAAAAAATATTCCTAACAATATGATCACAGGGATAGTGAAGGATTGAAAGTACGTACAGAAACGACATATATCAAAGGACTCAAAAAACAATGAACTTTCGCATTGATTAAATGACGGCAAAACCAAATTCAGAAACGAATTCCGGAGTGGGACAAATTCAAAGACGTTTAGAGAAAAAAGAGAAAAGGACTATATTGGTGTTCCTGCAATGTAAGTTCTTCCGAATTCCAATAAGCCCAACCAATGAGATTCCACCAACAAAAAAAAAAGACGAAAATAGAGAGAGAGAGAGAGAGAGAGGTGAAAGGGGGTGGAGGAGGAGGAAGAAAAGGACCCATATCGGGAAACACAAGATATATCCCAAAAAAATTCGAAAAACCAACATCCGAGAGAGAGAGAGAGAGAGGAAGTTTGAATTCATAATGTAAACAACTTTGTAGATGTGCAGGAGAAATTTAATAACAAAAGCAAAAAACCAGAATTCCAGAGAAGAGGGAGTAGTACAAGAACAGAGGAACAGAGGAAGAGAATACCAGTCCAAAAGCTAGCTTCGGCTTTCTTGTACATCTCCCATAGCTGCCTATACCTGATAGGAAACATACAAAACCTCTGCGATTGCTCCATTAAAATTGGCTCTTCTTCTCCCTTATCATGTAACCGTCCTTCTTCCACGCCGTTTACCAGAGAACCCATCTCGCAGAATTCCTCAAAACTCAAGAAGAATTCGATAGAAACTATAAAACCCTTCTAAAACCCACAAGCAACAACGCGGACAGATTAGCTGATAACGAGAAACGTAAGATGGATTGATTGAATAAAATATCCTCTGTTTTTTTCTCTTCGTTTTCTTGGTTGGTTGGTTGGTTGGTCGGTCATTGGTGCTTCCTTTTCTCCTGTGTTCTGAGATAACCCATCGTCATAGGGAAGTTTTCTGTTCCGGTAAGCAGTTCCTTCCGTGTAGTTGTGATTTAAGACTGTTGGATTGGTATCTAATACACGTCTTGCTTAAATAATGTCATCGTAATCAAAGGCGCAGCTGGCCCAATTTCACATCCAGAAATCTCGGCCGTAAAAATTAGTAGGACCACAAGGAAAGCAAGTTGCTTCGACGTGGACCGCATTTTCAAGCACATTCGTCTTTGTCATATGACATGTCCGTCAGGAGGAGGGGATTGGGGGGTGGGGTTGGTTGAGAATCCAAATAATTGAGAGGGGAAGAGGGGGTCATCTGTAAAATTGGTGATTCTAATCATGGTTTCCAGAATCGGAATAGGAATTGGATCGGTGGAATCTGTCGATTCGGACGATTTGGCCGATTTTGTCGATTCTTCTTTATTTTTGGCCGATTATGGTCGATTCTGATTCAGCACTGGAATCAGTTGATTCGGAATCAGCACTGATTCCGCAATTCTACTTTTCAAAACATTGATTGTATTTCTATCGTTTGGCCTATAACTTACTCGTACATTTTATGGTCTAGGGTGCTCAAATTTTTTTTTTTTATTTTTCACATAAGCCTATATATATTTTTATAAAATTTAAATATATTTCATATTAATCAAATATTTTTTTAAATAATGGACAATTTATTAAAAAGGGGAGGGTTTTCATGCATGGCCACATAAGGTGGAGATTGGTTACAAAGTGTCAAATAAGGGGATTTTTAGTCATTTTCTGCCCCCGCTTGTGAGAAGGGGGATAGGACTCTGTATGGTGCCTGGCTGTGCATAGATCCTTTTGCCTAATAAAAAAATATTAAAAAAACAACACAGTCGAATGACGATTTTACGGAAATGCAAAGAAAAAGAGAAATCACACACACCCAAGACAAGATTTTTACGTGGTTCACCCCCAAGTAGGAAGCTACATCCACTGCCGAGCAATAGTATGAATCCACTATTTCTGTGAAGCAATACAAACCCTCACTCACCCATCTCTCAAAGAGATAACTACAATATATAGGAAAACCCTAATCTAGAAAGTACAAAACTACCCCTAGAGACCACCCAGTTTGGTTCGGACCTGAACCAACATAGGGTGAAATACATATAAAATCAAAGATCTCAACGAGCTCTACCAGAGTCAACACCTGTGGCCCTATCGTATGCACTTTTTGGCCATTCTAGCACGTTTCGAGGCCTAAAAAATGTAGTCTTTCGCGATGAAGTCGGTTGATTAGGACAACATAGTATCTTTTAGGAACCGTACATGTACCTCTGGAAATCGAATGCTTTTATTCCTCCAAGTCGATGTGCGAGATCATATTCTTCTACTCTTGCTGATGCCCCAACTCCATTTCAAGCTGCCTCACTCGATTTTTCCACTCCGCTCCGAAGATCGGGATTTCTTTTGACGAATGGATGGAATGATTGGCATAGAGAGACGGCTATGCTTTAGTGAAGAGTTCAAGAAAGAGAAGGGTAAGAAGTGGGGTAGAGGAATTGGTCGACTCATCAAGCCCATGACCTGAAGATTACAAGTTCGAATCTTGTCTCCGCCGAATCACAGTCTCAAGTTTGCCGCTCTCTGAGTAAAAAAACGGATTTAAAATCTCAGTGCTCCTAGTGTTTCTTGTGAAATTATATTTTTCTTTAGATCAGACATATGTCTAACCCAGTTAAAGTTTGCACAATTCCATCAAACATACGAATCATACACTACAAATTCCGACTATCTTTGTGTAGCATTATTTGTCATTCTGACCATACTTTTATTACATGCATTTTATGTAGTAATTGATATATCACTGAATGAATACATATGAAATGAACAACCAGAATCTAAAATAATCGGAATTTTTTTGTACTTGGTGAAGTAGTGAGATAAATATTTCCATCACTTCAAAACCTTTCCACTATAGCACATTTGATAATTTATTTCCATTATGATTCTTGTCTTCTTTCTCTTTTTTATCCTCCCTTATGGTTTAAAAAATATTCAATTTTAAATCACCTTCCTTCTCACAATAATACAAAATATTTTACGACATTTTTGACTTGAAGTTACTTTTAATATTACCGAAATCCTCATGTTTGTCATTTGATCTGTCTTTGCCCATCACCATGTGTAACCAAAGCACTACCCTCCTCTAACGATCTCTCATCTTCTTTTTTTTTTCCACCATGTCTTATTCATCATCAAAGCGACAATAACTTCTTCAAGCTTGATAATATAATTATCAAGCAAAGCAACAATAACTTTCTTAAGCTTGATAATATAATTATCAAACTTCTACCAAAAAAAAAAGAAAAGATACTACAATTATCAAACAAAAGTATTGTTACGATAATGATCAAATGAATAAGATAATGAAAACCAAGAGAAAACAGAGGTGGAAATTTATTTTGTTGGAAGAATCATAAAAGAAGTGTTCAACCGGGAATTAGGTAAATATAAATTAAATTTAGGGTATTGACAAAAAATTTCCCCAAAAGTAGATGGTCAATCTCTGGTTAGGTACTTAGGATTGTTAAGGGTATCAATTGGTCTGACATGATCAGTTTCAGTGGGGCCTAGTCCGTCCCTACCAATTTAAGACCCCATACCGTTTCCTCTTGTTTAGGTAATCAGGCCTCGTAGGCTAAGGCATAAATATGTTTCTATCCAGTCAGTAGGTTACCGATACATAATCAGGCTAGTCAAGCTATAATCGTGCCAGAAATGGGCTATATTCTATAATAAGGTTAAATGTGATTAAAGGCGCTAATCCAGCTATAAACAATCGATTATCAGTCGGTCTCGATCGGACAACTATAGAGCAAGAGTCTAAAACTTGAGTTTTGACTAGGTTTCGATCAGCCACAAAAACGAGTTCGTCTCGGTTTCGACCATATCTCGGTTGAAACTTGAGACTTTCTCCATGCTAACTCGAACCTTGGTTTCGAGGCCTAGAAGTTGTTTTTTTGTTCTAATTCTTGTTGTACTGCCTATTTTAGACATTTTAAACTCAATTCATGCATTAGTTTCACACAGAGAACACTAAAAATATTACTTGTGATTTTGATCCAAGTTCGATACTGGATATTGTTCTTGGACATAGTATCAAATAAGGTTTGACTGGAACATAACTCCTTTAATATAAATGAGATTTAAGCAATCTTGGATTTGTTAGAAAGCTTTATTTTGATAGCTTTTCAATAAGTCCAAGATTGCTTAAATCTGATTTATATTGAAGGAGTTATGTGTTAGAATATTTTATTATATTCTTACTTATTAGGTGGGCTCTATTAATTGTGGCAGTTACTATTTCTTAGTGGTTGGTCTAATAAGGTAGATATGCAATATCTTGGGGATCTAATATGGACTAGCTAGTGTGGGCTCACAGATCACCGTTAGATCTATAATGGGAAGATCTATGGAGATCTGTATAAATGGGAAGCTAGGTCCCCTCTAACCCTAATGATCAATCACAATATTGAAATACCATTATGGAGAAATGATGTCTCTAAGGTTCTACCATTGAGCAAGTGCTAAAGGGGAGTTTATAGGAGAAGATCCTTGCTTCAAGGGAGACTAAAGATCTATTCCGCTGCGTTCTTCATCGTCTCCATGGATCCTAAAGAAGGTACGATCCCATGAACGATTCTGTCACATACTTTGTTGTGTTCTTGATCTGTCTATATGCGATCCTGTTTGGATTTAATCTTACATGTGGTATCAGAGCCAATATAGATTAAATTATGAACCTATATGGATTGATTTGCGACTTCCGTTCCATGTGATTTTGATTCAATCTGTCGAAATTTTTTTTTGGGGTTTTCTGTTGAACCCGTAAGTTTTTCGGCCACTGTCAGAATTTTCGATCGGCGAAATTTGAAACCAACCATACGGGGTTAAAGGTCTCGGCGTCGCGAGCATTTTGGTATGTGGATCGCCGTTGGAGGCCTCCGGACGCGCCCTCACGCATCGGCGGACTCTGGAGGGTGATATCACTCGCTCGGCTGGGTTTTAAAAAAAAAAAAAAAAAAAGTGACCATGACCCGTATGGGTCAAACCGGTAACAGTGACCCTGGCCCATTGGGTCAACCCGGTAACCCGAGACGACCCATTTGGGTCAACCCGGTATCCAAACCACGGTCTATTAGGGTCGACCCGGGAACCTCGACACGATGACCCGTCTTTTTGATCCATTAGGTTGACTCTTTGACCCGGGTTGGCCGTTGACCGGTCCGGTTCACGTGGGTGAACCGCTTTGGACCGAACTTGAACCCGGATTGATTCTGGAATCTTTGACCGCACGTGGTTTGCACGTGCAAACTTTGAACGGCGCGTGAGGGAGCGTGGGAGCTCCGTTTGGGGCGTTTCAGGTGTCGTTGGATTCGTCTTAGAATTCCCTACATTTTGATATGTAATTTGGATATATTTGATGCCTCGGGATTTATGAAAAATTGTAAAATAGTGATTTTGGGTTACTTTTCCACCCTTTTGCATGGTTTCTAGAATTTTTATTATAATTCTGGAATTTTCTGTTATAATGATGTAATTTATGCATGCTCTATATTGTTAGAATGTTCACTTTTGTAATCTAGCAATTTTGGTTAATTATGTTTGATCGCCTTTTGCAATCCCAAACTTTTTCAAACGATGTGATTGGCATATGTTGTAATTTTTGGACAATTCAGCCCCTTGTCATCTGGTCTAAAATTACATACAATATGATTTGTGTGAGTAACATAAAGTATGTCCCTATATGGGAGAATTTCATAGATTTGATTAAGTGGTGACCGCCAAAGTGGCACTCTTGATTAGGTTTATGGAATATCGGTCTCATATGGTAATGGGATTTCTCTGGTTCTAATGCATAGTTATACACCCAAAGGTGGTAATTGTGTATTAGTGCTTAGAGGGTCACATATGCAGCATATGGTTGAGGATTAACTGACCCAAGAAGTCTATACACCCAAAGGTGGTAGATTATCGAGGATTAGAATATATTCTCATGGCTGCTGGCGTGTGAGGAGGTTATTACAACTGTATATCATGAATTCTGCCCAAAGGTGTTTGCATGGTGATGCTTGTGAACTCTCCAAAAGGTGTACTTATATGGTTTTCAAAGTTACACATTACTCACATTGTGCTAATAATATACATTGTTTGATTTTTTGTCACTTTTTCTGAAATAATATGGTTACCATTGAGATTCTTACTGAGTTAAATTTTAAGAAGTGGTAAGAGGACATTATGTTTGCCATGGAAATGGTAGATATGCATACGTCCCTTGTACTGGATAGGCCAGTAAACCTATAACTGATAGTACTGAAGATGAAAAATTCGTGCATGCTGCATGGGAAAAGAGTAATCACTTAGCTGTACTATCTATAAAGAACATCATAAAAGTGGTTTGCCTGATAAATGTACTGCTAAGGAATTGCTAAATGCAATTTTCAACAGATACAAAGTTTCAACGAATGCTGAAATTGGGACACTTCTGTAATAGTTGTTTAATATGAAATATGATGGTTCTAGGGGTGTTAGGGATTACATTATTAGGATGGTTGATTACCAAACTAAACTCAAGGCCTTGAACATTCCTCTTTCAGATGCCCTAATTGTCCATCAAGCTCTAAATACCGTACCATCTGAATTTGACATCATTCAAACCAATTACATTTCCCAAGATGGAGTCTGGAGTATTAATGACCTAATTTTTAGGGTTGTGTCTGAGGAAGAGAAACTGAAGAAAGACAAAAAGTCTGCTGCCCTGTTTACTTCCAAAGCCCGTATGAGTAAAAAGTCTAAATACCATACTCATAAATCTGCCAATAAACAGTTCAATCAGACTAATAATTTGTGACCTCAGAAAGACTCTTTGAAGAAAGAGAGTGATCGCTGCTTCTTTTGCAAGAAGAAGGGTCCCATGAAGAATGACTGCGATAAATACAAGGCTTGGTTACTCAAGCCCAAGCAGTCATCAGGTAATGATTCTTTGATTTTTGTTTGTGAATCTAATCTATCAGAAGTTCCATCCAGTTCTTGCTGGCTAGATAGCAGTGCAACTAACCATGTTGCTTTTACCATATAGGGGTTCATAAATCGGAGGAGGCTAAATAAGGATGAATCCAGGCTGGTCGTAGGAAATGATGGACATTCTGTCGTAGAGTTCGTGGGAGATGTCATTTTATTATTAGATTTTGGTTTTAAAGTGACTTTAAATGACACTTTTTATGTACCGTCCTCAGGCGGAATTTAATTTTGGTTTCAGTTTTGGACATTAGTGGTTTCCATTTTGAAATAAAGAACACTATGGTTAATTTATTTTTTAATTCAACTAAAGTTGGTTCCTGCCTTATGTCCAATGGATTGTACAGATTGTGTTTGTCTCTCAATGATATCTACGTCTCCTGTAATATTGAAAGCGTTATTTTCAAAATACCTTTACTTAAAGAACGGTCTTTCACATTGTGACATAAGAGGCTAGGTCATATTTCTAAGGCAAGAGTGGACAGGCTGAGATCATATTTCTAAGGCAAGAATGGACAGGTTGATAAAGTCTGACATCCTACCTACTCTCGAAAGTGATCTAGAAACTTGTGTAGACTGTTGTAAGGGAAAGATAACCAAAATAAAGAAGAAAACCGCATTCCGTAGTTCTGACCTGTTGGAGGTCAGTCACACTGACTTCAGTGGTCCCTACTGGTCAAACTTAATTTAGTGTGCGCGAATACTATCAAAATCGCTCTGAATGAAAATATTTTTTTGGACATCAAAACAAATGAATATTTTACCACACTTTTGGTTTTTAGCAATGTTTTACCATATTAAGATTTATGAAATTTTTAGATTTGAGAAAAACCCCAGTATTAGAAAATTGAAAATTGCATCTACCGTAAAAAATCCAGTTTTTGTTCTTGAATTGGAAGGTTGAGTTTTTTTTCTTTTGGAATTTGATTTTTTAATTATTTTAATGGATTCAAATAGGGGGTATTTACTTATTTATGAATAATATTTTAAGTAAATGAATGATATTAGACATAACTAACTGTCTGTCCTGGTTTTCGATCTGGTTTCTGACATAAATATCAGTTTGTCCTAGTTTTGAGCCAAGTTTCCCTTAGTTTCGATGGACATGTGTTGAAACTATCGAAATATGGTCGAAATTGGTCGAAACCCGATCGAATCCAAGGATTTTATAAAATACTCCTTCAACTCGTCTTGAATACCTGAGAAACCAAGTTAATTCGGTGGTTTCGACAAGTTTTGATCGAATTTTTGTTCAATGCTATAGAGTCACTACTTCGCATTGAAAACACCCGTTATTAATCAGTTGATACTTGAGCCCGACACATTCAGAAATTAATCGGGCCGATCTGATGCTTCTTCAACCAGTCAATTTAGGTCGAATCTACTGGTACGGGCCAACTTTTGATACGCCTTTGGCCGGCACTAGGCTCATTTACTAACTTGCTATCATGTATCGTCTTACATACCAGACACCGATACCATTCTAGATTGCATTCACCTTCTTCCTCGATACAGAAATGCAATCTTTCCACCAAATGAGTACTGGATCCCCAAAAGCTCCTTCCTCCAAAACCTAAGCCCTCACCAATCACCATGCCCCAACCTCCCCTAGACGAAGCTTCATCATATAACCCTCCTTGAACCCGGGACAGAAAGATTAGTTTGGTGATGTAAGAGGTGAAGTCACTCTTCTTTCCTTCCTTGATCCTTTTCTCTTTCTATAAGTCTCTTCCCCCCCCCCCCCCCCTTCTCTGTGCATGTCCCTCCATTACACTTGAGATGGCGAACCCTCAATGCGTTGAGAATGCACCAATACTCAGTGCAACCTGTGGAGAAGGGTTTGTGGAAGAATTTGCAGGCCTCAATACATACTTCACCGGCTCTCCAGATTCCAAACTCGCGATAATCTAAATTTCTGACGTTTTCGGTAACTACCCACTTCAATCCTTTTTACTGGTAGTAATGGGTATTTCTAATTATTGCTGTTTAATTCTCAGTCATAGTTTCAATTATTCTCTTCTTAGTGATTCTTGCTTGTTATCCGTATCTTTTAGCTTCTTTGAATTATAATCGTTTTCTTCTTTTCTTTAAATCTCTGGAGATGAGTGTTTGTTATACATAAACCCTGATAGGACTTAATGGTAGTTCTAATCAACACAGTGGGTACAAGTTAATTGCTATTGTGTCTTGAACTTCTGCAGGATATGAAGCACCAAACTTCAGGTACGGTGAATTCCCACATCTCAGTCTCCAAACTATCAAGTCTCTCAATTACGGATAAAATGTTTACTTGAGGAATGGGGAATTCTAATCTGCGCCAAAATTTCTAAATTCATCCTTGACGGGCAAAATATACTTCATGTTGCTTAATTTGTTTTCTCAGCATCTTTGCTTACATAATGACAGTTTGTCTTTTCATTTCATTCTTAAATAAAATTAAGGAGGGAATAAGAGGGTTTAGGTTGCCCCTGGAATATACAAGAGTGACAGTATAAAAAAGACTTCTGGTATGTACAAACCCATACAAAAAGAAGACCAAAGATTAGCCTGAAACAATCAGGTTCTGTTCAGCTTCCAAACTTGAACAGTTCATTCATCATCTGAACTTGCCTCTGTAGTGGCCCAATGTATGCTCCAGCACTTTGAGAACCAAATTCATTAAAGTTCTCTCCTTCACCTACTGGATTTTGGAAAAAAAACTTTCCCAATGCTAAAACAGATGCGAGTTTAATGTAGAAAATCTATTGGTATTGTTTTCCAAACTTTTGGGAAATAAAATGAAGCGTTGGGATCACGGCAAAGAAATGCCCATCCCTGCCATCTCTGCCGGCTTAATAGTAGTAGTAGGGGAGTGAATCCCACATAGTCCAATAGATCTTATTTGAATGTTCTGGAATGTCTTCCCCTCCTATAGATTCTAATTCCCTTATCAGTAAAGTTTGTTATTCGGTAAGCTTCTGAAGAAAAGAAGAAGATTGCAGGGTTTCTAGTCAATTTATTTGGAGCACATCTTTTCTGTTGAGAGAGAGAGATCCACATCCTACATCTTTCTTTAAGCATTTAAGTTCTGGTTTTCCACCACTAGTAGCGTATTTAACATTTTTCTGTTAAAGGAAGCTTGCAGACCAAGTTGCAGCTGCTGGATTCTTGGTACTTGTTCCTGATTTCTTCTATGGGGATCCATATGATATGCAAAAAAATTATCCTGACTGGCGAGAGGCTCATGGAATGGTTGGTCTTTGTCCTTATTCCTTTTTTGATAAGTAGTTGGTCTCTGATCTTATTGGTCCATTGTTGAATAAATATACAAGAACACTTCAGGAAGCCAGAAGAGGGTAAAGGGTGGAAGCAGTGGGACACTTAGGAGCAAAAAGTTTGATTAATGGTGAAACTTTGATATCCAAATTAAATTTTCCAATGATCTTGGTTGAGTGCAATTTGTTATTATTTCATTGGTTAACCTATCTTCATCAGAAAAAGAAAATCTCATTTAATCTTCTTCTGGAATAATTGAGTTCATACCAAATGCCACATTCTTGTAGGATAAAGGATTTGAAGATGCGAAACCTGTTATTTCAGCTCTAAAAAGTAAGGGTTTATCTGCAATTGGTGCAGCTGGGTTTTGCTGGGGTGGTAAGTTTTTGAACCCCATCTCTTTGATGATGTAGATTCTTTCTCTCTGGATACTTTAGCCTTGGGCTTATGTGAAGGACAAGGTTGACTGACTGATAAACTCACCTAAATATGTCTTATGGACTACAAGATTTGACATTGTATATTCATGACAGGAAAGGTTGTCTCGGAACTCGCAAAGTCGGATGAAATCCAGGCTGCAGTGCTGTTGCATCCTTCGCGTGTCACAGTTGATGATATCAGAGGTAAGTTCATTGAATTTAAGCTTCTTCTAGGCCATTGAAAGTATCTCAATTTTTTATTTATTTGTTTGGTCTGCAATTTTTTCAGAAGTGAAGCCTCCAATTACTATATTGGGAGCTGAGATTGATCGTGCCTCTTCACCTGAACTCTTGAAAGAGTTTGAGGATATGTTATCTGCAAAACCTGAGGTAAGAAATCTCTGAAAAAAGATCTCAAGCAAATAGGATTGGGTAGCTAGGTTAAATAACCATAGATCAGAATTGGTGGAATCGACTGACCCCAATTTCGATTATGCCTGATTCTTAAAATCCTTATTGGAATCGGCCATGAATGCACTTAAATCTTCTTTCTTGGTCATTTCCCCCCTTCTTTTAGTCAGTAAGTAGTAGAAAATCAATGAAACTTACCTCTTGTTGGTAGATCTACAAGATTTCTGAATTAAAAACTCTAAAAATTAAAAATATGTGAAAATCTGTAGATCTACAAGATTTCTGAATTAAAAACTCTAAAAATTAAAAATATGTGAAAATCTTTGTTTCTTCTTCCTGATTCCATTTTCTAAGGTTTTGACCAACTCCGACCAATTCCAATCCAATCTGAATCAAAAGCAATGAGGGCCAATCCTGTGCCCAAACAGGATTTTAGACCTTGCTGGGCAGCTTGGTACTGATTTGGGATAAGGTTATCAGCTCCTTGATTGTCTGCTCTCCTCACCATTGCTGATGTCCTCTTTACGTCTTGCCATTGTTTGATTTCTTAAATGTTGGTTATCTAAATAAGTGGTTGAGTATACAGTTAATCTTTTTGCCGAGTAATTGGTAGTTTTTATACAGGTAAATTGCTTTGTGAAAATATATCCTGGTGTTGAACATGGATGGACGGTGAGATATGACATTGGTGATGAATCGGCTGTAAAGAGTGCTGAAGAGGCCCATGAGGACATGTTAAACTGGTTCATTAAGCATGTCAAGTAAGATAAGATTTACACTATAGGATGGTGGATTTGTAGTAGAATGACGGTTGTTGTACTATATAGTTTATCTTAGTAACTTATGAGACAATCAACCTCTAGAATGGGTTTCTAATTTTCTTTTCTTCTTTCTGTCTTCCCCCCTCTCCCCTCTTTCCTCTTTCTTCTTTCCTTTCGTTTTTCCCCCTTTGATAGGAGGGGGAGGTAGTGATTACTTGTTCTTAGATGAAGATAGGTTACTGTGATTACATGTATTTTACCAAAGTATTGAATAGGTTTTATGGTATGGTGTCAATAATGTTGTCAAAGTTTATGGATGTGAAAATGATATTATGTTGGTCAATCATAAAAAATACAAAATAAATTTTATAAGGGTAATTACAAGTTGATTAGCTAGAAAACTACTTTTCTGATGAAACAAATATCATTTGGGTGGAAACACCTAAAATGTGGAATTCAATACTGCTAGCTACCTTTATCTAAGCTCAAAAATCCTGTATATTTGTAAAGCTTCACATGTGGAAAATAACTTAAAGTTACTTTCCCTTTGATGGAGGTTGTTGTGGTCTCTATGAACTTTCCTTGACTTTGGCCTTTTATGTTAATGAAGTTAGGCTTGAGTGCACCATATTAAATAGTTTAATGGGCCTTAAAGTTTGACAAAACAAGTGGATGGGCCACTGGGTTCAGCTGTCAAGCATATAAGAATGGGTCAAGGTTCATTTTGCAAGTATAGTCCATATAAACTGGATTGGATGTATAGAGAGACCCAATAATAAGTACTAAAGTGCAAAGTGATCGACCATCACTTCTTTACTTCCGCAATGTAAAATATTTGTGGGGAAAGGGTTACCTACTACTCCAATGGGAGGAATCTCACATACCACACCAATGGTGGCGGCACGGGGAATAGTATAATCCATATAGGCCCACATAGTCAGGTAAGAATGGGGGTTTTTGTGGTAATATGGTTAAGGTAGTTGACTTCATGGATTTAACAGTAGAACTGGTCCAAACAGAGTTGAACAAAAGAGTGATTAATGAAGAAAATGAAAGTCGGTTCAGATGCTAATTGTTAGGTGAAGACAAGACAGGTTTTTAACCCATGTTTTGGTATAGATCCTCTGCTGTTGGTTAAAAGAGTGATTGTTTTGATATATATATGAACTCCTATTGTTTGCATGGATCAAGAAACTGTGGATTCATTGAGGCTAAGTTGGGGATTGAATTGCAATGAAGCATTGGAAAACTCAGCCAGTCTCTAAATTGGCCCAAGTGATCTAAACAGGCCAGACTTGCTTTGAAACATTCATGGAGGCAAGGGTTGCATTGGTACGAACCGCAGGTTTAGTAGAACCAACCCTGCATGGACCGTTTTTTCTGATTTCACACCAGACCAATTTTTTTATTTACTATTTTTCTGGGGTCGTAGCAAAGAAATATCAGTTCTTTTCCTATTACACCTAGCAGAAATAGGAAGACCATTAGCTACCGAAATAAAGGATCTATCCTTCTTGGTGATACACACACATGTTCATAAGATCTTACAATAATTTTGATATCCCACAAAATAGTAAAAGGGGAAGAGTTTTCTGTCCGGAAGTGTGGCACTTGTGCCAGCATGGGGGCCAATGGGGAACACATGTGGAAGCATCAACAGAAGTGGGATTTCTGCCTTTCATAGAGGTGGGGTGATCATTTTGCCTTATCCTGTGTTTGGGTGCAGGAACCACACTCTAGGACACAGTTTTTTTTTCCTATAGTAAAAAGTAAAAACCTCCCATGGCAACTTGTATGTGTCTTGATTCAACCAATGTACCAACTCCTCACAATAAGAATCGAGATTCCCCGATTTGATGACTCTCAATTCCTAAAACCCTGGTTCCACAATACCTCCCACAAAAAAACGAATTGTACCGTCAAGGGTTAAGTTGATTCAGTAGAATTTTTTTTTTTGGTGAAAAGCAATTCTATTGTAAGGGGGCAAGAGGATGTTCAAGGCATCCCGATTACAAGCGTCCAGGTGCCAAAGAGTGAAAAGAGACCAATCTATCTTGAGAATGAGCGACAAATTTTGCTTCTCTAGGGATACAAACAAAATAAACAAATGGAAATTGGGAGCCAAACCACTGGATGTCCTTCAAAATACCATCAACGGTGATAGGAGGGTTCGTCCATAGATTGCCCAACAGGGAGATGACTGTTGCGTTGTCTAATTCAATAATCAAGTTGGAGTCTAGGGTTGTCTAATTCAATAATCAAGTTGAAGACCCAGAAGAACTGCCAACGCTTCCCCTATTAAGGCGTCAGAGAAAGATGAGGGATCCGAAAGAGGTCGAAGCAAAACGCCAAGATCATCACACCAAACCACCCCCAAACCCCCTTCGAAGAATTTGGAAGCAAGGCCGCATCACAGTTAAGCTTAATGGAGCCGGACAGGGGAGGATACTAGTTCTTTGTTGAAACCTGACCACATCGAGAAGGGTCAAGTTGAGGAGAATCACTTAGCTGATATTTATAAATTCCAGTAAAGCCTTTTGAGCTTTAGAGACTACGTCTATTAGAGAGCAATCCACAACTTTGAAGAAGAGCTCATTTCTTGATAAAGAAGATTAGCCCAAGACCTTATTCCCCAATCTTTTACTTGAAAAATTATGACGATCCCAAGATTGCACAAGCAAAGACAGCTTCAAAACTTCATCGAAAGACACACCAAATGATAGTTCAGTACTCTCGAACCATGTTGCTTGTGCAAAGGGGCACTCCAATAACACATGATCCATTGATTCAATTGCATGGCCGCATCTATGACTATAAAATCTAAATATGGGTTTTCACATAATCCCTAGTGGTGTCCCATACAAGAACTAGAATACGAATCAAACAATCAACGGTGAATGGAAGCGTACCTTGCACCTTGGTATATTGAAGATGATTCGATGCAGTTTTCAATGGATTTCTGCTCCCTGATCTTGGATCTTCCACAGCACTTCAAGCCTCTTTGTTTGCTCTCTAACTTTAGTGGTAAGTGGAGAAGAACGAATGAATGCTGTAGGGACTCAGATTAAGTATATATAATAATACTGTCCTGACCCTAAACCCTAAACCCTAAACCACCATGGGTTGGGCCAGCATATCCCTAAACTTGAGAGTGAACCGAACCGATCTGTGTAACTTAATTCCTACCAACCGATCAACCCAAATAATCAATTTAGTCCAAATCTTACAATCTCTCACTTGGGCTACATTAATTATGAGGAAGTCTTTCAATTGGTGTGGCCATGGAATCTCATTACTATAACCACTCTTACTTTGATCCAGTTGAAAAACCCGCTCATGTCGAACAACAACAGAAAATACACTTCAACATACGGCATACAACTTTCTGTCAGTACAAACATAAATGAATTTATCAACATGAATCATGTGGGATATTAACATGGAAATAGTGACATGCACTGCATCTTGACAAATGTCATTCCATGCAGGTCCTTAACTTTGATATTAACCTAACTTTGGCAACCGCCTATAATCTGGGGTTAACATCTAACTGTAGCAAATACTGCCTATGAACTGTGGCAAAACCGCCTATGAACTGTGACAAATAAAACCATGAGTACCAACAAACAAATATATGATGGAATTACTTTGCATAAAATAAATGCAGATGTCAAATAATGAATACAACCAACATCCATCAAACTATGCTCAAATAAATGAGCTAAAATATCAAACATAAAAGAATAACCAACATGAAGTAAAACTCCCACTAACTAAGCATATCGAATGACTCAGTAATACCCATGTTCGAGACATGGCCTTTGAACACTCCCACTGGCAAAGCCTTAGTAAGAGGATCTGCCAACATGCTGTCAGTCTTCAAGTGCTCAACTAAAATTTGTTTTTCACTAATTTTCTCCCTCACCTTCTAGTTCTAGTAGGGGACACCACTAGGGATTATGTGAAAACCCATATTTAGATTTTACATTTGGCATCAGAGCCACCCATACAGGGCTGGAATCGAATAAAACATGTTTATTAAATTGATTTGAGTTTTGGTTTTAAAAAATAAAAAAAACAAAAACTAGGCAACCGGGGTAGTGCACGCCCACGGTGAAGTTTCCGCTATGTTTGGTGCCATGAACGACTCTTTCTCATGGCCTGTCATAGATTCAATCATAAGTTTTATTATGATATTCAATCTGTAAGCATGAAAGACTAGATCTGAAAATGGATTTAAGTTCCTACGGAAACAGTTCTATTTGAAGTTATAACAAGTGAAAAAGATCAAGATGAGAAATCGTATTGCAGAATGATGGGGTTTGTGGCCTTCGCCGGAATCTTGGGCCGCCATCACGGTGCTTTGGCCGTTGATCGCGGCTTTTTCGTTGCGGCAAAACCCTAAAACGGTTAAATATTTTTTTTTGGTTTCCGTTTTGCTTTTCCGTTAAAGACGATGGTGCTTTGCGTGGTTTTGGGGAAGATGAGGGAATATTCCCTCATATTCCCTAATCCACTAACTTTTTTTAATAAAAAAAAAAAAAAAAACCAAAAGGCAAATAGTTAAAAGTAAATAAAGTTAAAACAGGGTCAAACGGTTATAAAGGATTTAGTTTGAATTGGGTCAAACCAAACCCAAAGGGAACCAAACCTGGTGGACCAAACCAGTTCAAGGCATACTCGACCCGGTTCGAGTACTCGGGTCGACCCGAGAACCCGTTAAATGACCCGAAAAAGTGACCCATCGGGTCGTCGACGACCCGACAGGAGAACCGCCGGAATTCGATCGCCGACGGCATAAACTTCGGTGGATGACTGGTGTTGAAAAAGAAAAAAAGAAAAAAAAAAGGGGGTTTGGTTTGATTTATTTATTATTTCAGATTCTGTTATTTCTGTTTCTGTTATGAAACAAAATGAATTTTAGAATTGTTTCTGTTTTGAAACATATTGCTGTTTCTGTCTCTGTTTCTGTATTTCTGTTTCAGAACAGAATATATGTTCCAAAACTGTTTTGAGACTAATCTAGCATGGTTTTTGTTTTTGTTTTTGCTCCGACCTGTTCTGAAATTTTTTTTAAATGTTCTAATCTTGTAAATGTGCGATATTATGCCGCATTTGGTTTCTAATATTTAAGAAACACATTGAATTGTATGTTCCCATACATGTACATATATTCACAAATCTCCAATAGAGAAAAACATGATAGGATTGAGTGGAATCCACTAAAGTGGTACATTTGATTCGATTGTGTATTTTCCTAACAGTAAAGATAGCAATTTCCCAAAGGTAATGTCATCAAGTATAGGCATATGCACATGTATAAGAAGAGACACTAGCTTAGGGATTCTTTTGCCCAAAAGTGATTGAATTTCCAAAAGTTAGTGTTCTTTTCACAGTAAAGATGGCATTTTCCCAAAGGTGATGTCATCAAATTTGTAGTGTTTAACACCTGTAAAAGAAGGGACATGACTTAGGGGTTCTTTGGCCTAAAGGTAATTGAATTTTCAAAAGTTGATGTTATCTTCACAGTCAATAAAAAAAAAAAATAATAAAAATAAGAGAACAAGTAAATTTCTATTCCAAAGGATAGGGATACAGTTGATATTATAACTCTTATTAAAAACACATTGCTGTTATTGCTTATTTTGAATTTTGATTACTGTTTTAAACTAGCATGCACTGTGTTGATTATTGTCCTTGTAAGATGGCTATTCCTTCCAGTTATTTGTCCTCTATCCCAATTCTCACTGGAGATAACTATCAGAAATGGGTGGAAGATTTGAAACTGCATTTGGGTCTCCTAGACTTAGACTTGGCACTCAGGGAGCCTAAACCTAGCCCTCTCACTAATAATAATACCACTGAGGAAAAAACCAAATTTGAGAAATGGGATAATGCAAACAGAAAGTGCATTTTAGTTGTGAAAAAGGCAGTTCCTGAGACTATACGTGGGAATGTCGAAGTCAAAGACACTGTTGTAGAGTTCCTGAATGCTATAAAGGTTAAGTTTGAACTTAACACAAATGCTGAATCAAGTGACTTGATGAGTAAACTGATGAATCCTCATTATGATGGAGGCAATGTTAGGGAATACGTCTTGGGCTTAGCTACTATTGCTGCCAAGCTGGGGGATCTTGACATCAAAATAAGTGATGATCCTGTTGTGCATATTGCACTGCATACCCTTCCTGGTCCATACAAGGTTCTCCAATCTACTTATACTGCACTGAGGGACAAGTGGAGTTTGGATGAGCTTATCTCCATTTGCACCCAAGAGGAGAGAAAGCTAAAACAGAACAAAGTTGAGAGTGCAAATGCAACTTTTCATAGGGGATCTAGTGGTGGACCAATTAGGAGGGACAAGAAGTTTACCAAGAAAGGGAGGTTCAATCCTTATGGCAAGACAAGGGGCACTCAACAGTCCAAGGCATCTTAGAATGCTCAGGGTTCCACAGATAAGAAGGACACAGGCAATATAGAGTGTTTTTTGTGCCACAAGAAGGGACATTACAAGAAGGACTGTTTCATTTACAAGGGATGGTTACAGAAGAAGAAGAATTCTAGTATTGATCTATCACTTGTTTGTTTTGAATCTTTTGCTATTGATGCTCCTATGAATTCTTGGTGGATTGATTCTGCATCCTCAATACATGTCACTCATTCCTTGCAGGGGCTAATAAGCAAGAGGGTGCCAAGCAAGGATGAGGTGCACGTGTTCGTTGGCAATGGAGAGCGAGTAGAAATTGAAGCCATTGGAGTAGTTAGGATTTATTTGAGTTTAGACTTTTTTATTGATTTGAACAATACAGTTTATGTTCCCTCCATGAGGAGAAATTTGATTTCAGTTTCTACTCTTATTAGAGATGATTATTCTTTTAATTTCAATAAAGATAGTTTTACATTATCTCATGGCTCTAGTATTATTGGTAATGGATGCTTAGTTGATGGGTTTTATAAATTGAATCATGAGTCTTCGTAGGTGATGAATGTCGGCACCAAGCGCCCTATTATTAATGAAAAATCTTACACTTTGTGGCACAAACGGTTGGGGCATATCTCCAAGGAGAGGATAGATAGACTTATGAAGGATGACATCTTGACTGAACTTGATTCACATGACATGCGTGTATGTGTGGATTGCATAAAGGGGAAAATGGTTAAGTCTAGAAAAAAGAAGGTAGTTCGAAGTAAGGAATTGTTGGAGCTCATTCACACAGATATTTGTGGGCCTTTTTCTACACCTACCCTTGGAGGTCATCGATACTTAGTACCTTTATTGATGACTTTTCTCGTTATGGGTATGTGTATATTATTTCTGAAAAATCTAATGCCCTAGATGTTTTCATAATCTTTAAAGCTGAAGTGGAGAATTTTCTTTCTAAGAAAATCAAGGTTGTCAGGTCTGATAGAGGTGGTGAGTACTATGGGAAGCATGGTGATACAGATCAATACCTAGGACCATTTGCCAAATATCTACAGGAGCATGGAATATCTCATCAATATTCTATGTTTGGGACACCACAACAAAATGGTGTTGCAGAAAGGAGAAATCGTACATTGAAAGACATGGTGCAGAGTATGATCAGCAATAGTGGTCTACTAGAATCTTTATGGGGTGAGGCACTTAAGGCTGCCACTTATATTCTTAATCGGGTACCAAGCAAATCGATTTTCAAAATCCCTTATGAGCTTTGGATTGGCAGGAAGCCCAGCCTTAGACACTTGCATGTTTGGGGTTATAGGGCGGAAGCAAAATTGTACAACCCAAACGAAAAGGTGTTTGATCCCAAAATTGTCAGTGGTTATTTTGTGGGATACCCTGAAAGATCAAAAGGCTTCAGATTTTATTGTCCTCACTCAGGCACCAGACTAGTTGAGACTAATGTTGCTAAATTCATTAAAGATGATGTTGAAACTTCTGAGGCACGCAATCTTGTGTTTAAGGAAGAGAAGATTGAGATTCCAGTTGAGACAGTTCATTCTACTGAGCTACCCTTGATGACTAGAGATAATTTACCAGAGCCTGTTGTTGAGGCTAATGGTGATGATGTGATTGATGACACAGTTTTACCAGATGTACCTGCAGTTGAGGTTGAGCCAGCATTACCACCAGAAAGACCTATAAGACCGGTTAGGGCTCGAAGGCCAGCCATTCCTTCAGACTATATTGTTTATCTGAATGAATGTGATTTTGACATAGGAGAAGAAGAAGATCCAGTTAGTTTTGAGTAATCCATTAGCAGCAAGAATTCTTCTAAGTGGAAAGAAGCTATGGAGGATGAATTGTTATCCATGAGTAACAATGGTGTCTGGGAGTTGGTTGAAATACCAAAGGGCTGTAAAGCCATAGACTGCAAATGGGTTTACAAAACCAAGAAAGATTCTAAGGACAATGTTGACTGCTACAAGGCAAGACTAGTGGCAAAAGGGTTTATACAGAAGGAAGGAGTTGACTTCAAGGAGACCTTCTCACCGGTGTCATCAAAGGATTCCTTTAGGATTATCATGGCACTTGTGGTATATTATAACTTGGAGCTACATTAGATGGACGTTTAAACAGCTTTCCTAAATAAAAATTTGGATGAGGATGTCTATATGCTTCAACCAGAAGGTTTTGAATGTAAAGGGAAAGAGAGCATGGTTTGCAAACTCAAGAAGTCGATATATGATTTGAAGCAAGCTTCAAGGCAGTAGTACTTAAAGTTCAATGATGTTGTTACATCTTTGGGCTTTGCTGAGAATGCCATGGATCACTGCATTTATCAGAAGGTCAGTGGGAGTAGATTCATATTTCTGGTACTCTATGTTGATGATATTCTCCTAGCTAGCAGTGACATGGCTTTGCTTCTCGAAACGAAGTGTTTTCTATCTGAGAAATTTGAGATGAAGGACATGGGTGAAAGTAAATTTGTCCTTGACATTGATATTGTTCGTGACAGAAAGCGAGGACTTTTGAGATTATCTCAAAGAGCATATATTGATCGAGTTCTCAACAGGTTCAATATGTCCAAGTGTTCAGTTGGGGATGTGCCTATCAGCAAAGGCGACAAGTTGAACAAGGAGCAATGTCCCAAAAATGAAGTTGTAAAAGATTTCATGACAAACATACCATATGCTTCAGCAGTAGGGAGTTTGATGTATGCACAGGTTTGTACTCATCCCGACATATCATTTGTTGTATGTGTGTTGGGCAGATTCCAATCCAATGCCGGCTTGGCTCATTGGACGGCTGCCAAAAAGGTCATGCGGTATTTGTAAAGGACCAAAGACTCTATGCTTGTATACCACAGGTGTGATCAGCTTGAGGTAGTGGGATATTCAGATTTAGACTATGGTGGGTGTACTGATGATCTAAAGTCTACTTCAGGTTACATTTTTATGTTGGTAGGGGGTGCCATTTCTTGGAGAAGCGCAAAACAAACTATTTTGGCTTCATCCACAATGCAGACGGAGTTTGTATCGCTTTATGAGGCTACCAAACAAGCTGTGTGGTTGAGGAATTTCATTTCTGAGTTGAAGATCATGGATTTCATATCAAGACCTTTGATGATATATTGTGATAACAACTCTGCTGTTTTCTACTCCAAGAATAACAAGAAGTCTAGCAGTTCCAAACATATTGAGATCAAGTATCTTCTGGTGAGGAAGAAAATTAGTGAAAAATAAATTTCAGTTGAGTACTTGAAGACTGACAGCATGTTGGCAGATCCTCTTACTAAGACTTTGCCAGTGGGAGTGTTCAAAGGCCATGTCTCGAACATGGGTATTACTGAGTCATTCAATATGCTTGGTTAGTGGGAGTTTTACTTCTTGTTGGTTATTCTTTTATGTTTGATATTTTAGCTCGTTTATTTGAGCATAGTTTGATGGATGTTGGTTGTATTCATTATTTGACATCTGCATTTATTTTGTGCAAAGTAATTCCATCATATATTTGTTTGTTGGTACTTATGGTTTTATTTACCACAGTTCATAGGCGGTTTTGCCACAGTTCATAGGTAGTATTTGCCATAGTTCATAAGCAGTATTTGCCATAATTTATAGGCGATTTTGTCACAGTTAGATGTTAACCTCAGATTATAGGCGGTTGCCAAAGTTAGGTTAATATCAAAGTTAATGACCTGCATGGAATGACATTTGTCAAGATACAATACATGTCACTATTTTCATGTTAATATCCCACAGGATTCATGTTGATAAATTCATTTATGTTTGTAATGACAGAAAGTTGTATGTCATATGTTGAGGTATATTTTCTATTGTTGTTCGACATGAGTGGATTTTTCAATTGGATCAAACTAAGAGTGGTTATAGTAATAAGATTCCATGGCCACACCACTTGAAAGACATCCTCATAATTAATGTAACCCAAGTGGGAGATTGTAAGATTTGGGCTAAATTAATTATTTGGGTTGATCGGTTGGTGGGAATTAAGTTACACAGATCAGTTCGGTTCACTTTCAAGTTTAGGGATATGCTGGTCCAACCCATGGTGGTTTAGGATTTAGGGTCAGGACAGTATTATTATGTATACGTAATCTGGATACCCACAACATTCATTCGTTCTTCTCCACTTACCACTAAAGTTAGAGAGTAAACAAAGAGACTTGAAGTACTGTGGAAGATCCAGGATCAGGGAGTAGAAATCCGTTGGGAACTGCATCGAATCGTCTTCAATATACCACGGTGCAAGGTACGCTTCCATTCACCGTTAATTATTTGATTCGTATTCTAATTCTTGTATGGAACACCACTAGGGTTTATGTGAAAACCCATATTTAAATTTTACAATGACACCTTGGATCGATTGGAAGTTTACGTTTATGTAGATCCTCACCCGATGTTGTGCCCTCCGTGCAAGTTCCCCATATGAAAGATTTGATCTTGGGGAGATCGAGTTGACTCAGTATGATCACCGTCGAAAATATTAGAGAATCTTAAATGAAAAGAATGGTGCATTGGGTCCTCTTTTGGGCTACGCCGTCGCCTTGTTGTATGGTGATGGCCTACCAGTTTTAACGTCTATTCTGGATTTAAGAAGCGACATGAACTGTGCTTATGGCATGAGGTGAACAATGAAGAATCTCATGGGCCATGCATGATGGCTAAGTTTCAATTCGATCGATCGTGGCAGCAACCTCTTTTAAGTTTTCACTTTTCACTTTTCAGGGATGAATGAAATAGAGTTTCAGAGCCGTTAAGGGGCCACATTAGTGAGCTGCGTGAGTCATGCTTACATAATGCTTTGAATCTATAGCATGGGCCCATCAGCCCATGGTCATGCTTCAGTCCTATTCTATTAGTTATAATTTTTTTTTTTTTTTTTTTTGTGGTTCTTACCAAAAAAAAATAAAAGAAAAAAAATTGTTTTGGTGGCCAATACAAAAAATAAATATTTTTTATAAGTCTTTAATTATTTCATTCAAATTTATTGGTCTAATTTATATATGTATATAATCATTCAGATATCTGTTTTAACTTATTGGAAAATTTCTGAAAATTCCATAAGTTGGCTAAGTTGGCAAAAACTGAAACAATAATTTAGGTTTAGGTTTAGGTTTAGGTTTAGGTTTATGTTGTTTTATCCATGTTACAATAGTTAGTGACGTTTGGAAAATCACTAGACAGATCTGAGCTGTCAATTTTCATGGGTTTTTCTTTTTTAAACCGTTTAATTCGGCTGATTCGATTCGGTTTTTATTTTTTTTTGGGGAACAGTTTAGTCAATAGATCCTACCTAGGGCAGAACTTGAATATTTTATATGGCATAGCTCCTACATAAATGGAAATGAGGATCTGGAATGTCAGGTTTGGAGAAGTGGTACTGGTAGTGGTAGCTAGCCAAGAGATTAATCGATTTTTTTTATTATTATTATTCTTAAAATTCCGTTTAAAATATATTTTAGAAAATAAAAAAATTAATATTGTACATTTAGTCAATTCTACTAGAATATTTAAAGGAGATTTTCAATCTCAAGATCCATCCAATGGTCCAGGCCTCAGGAAAAACTTCCTCCAGTAGTTTCCTGTGCTGATGTAACAAATGATGCCAATTGGGTCGTCCTTTTTCATTTCTGCCACTCTCTCTCCTCTATAAAGAGCCGACTTCCCTCTCCAGTTCTTCCCAACTCGCAGGAACGATTGGGTGTGTTATCTCTGCTTCTCTTTTCATTTTTTCTTTCTCTGCTAGTTTGTTTGAATCGTAAAAAGGCAAAGTAGAGAGATGTCAGGGCCTCAATGCTGTGAAAACCCACCTACCCTCGACCCAAACTCTGGGAAAGGAACTGTTGAAGAATTTGGAGGACTGAAGAGCTACCTCACTGGTTCATTGGATTCCAAGTCTGCTATCCTTCTTGTCTCTGACATTTTTGGTAATTACTACCCTACTTCAACACTTCCATCTTATGTTCTTGCTCTTCTTCCTCCTCAAAATTATTGTTCATAAATCGATTTTTTTTTTTTTTTTTTTTTGGGGGGCGGGGGCGGGGCTTGAATTGGTTTGTGTTGTTGGTGTTCTTCACAATTTGGATGAACTATAAACTTCAAATTTAGATAACACCTTCCCAAAAAAAAAAGGGCAATTTTCTAAATTTACGAGATAAGAAAAATAATTATAAAATAAATAGGTTTACAAGACAAAATAAGTGTAAAATAAAGTCAAAACCTACTTGTTTTGTAAATAATTTTTGGGAAGTAGTTTTCTGTTCCGGAGTGTGGCCTTCGCCGGCACTCCCATGTGTTTATTTCTCTCCTCCTTAAAACAAGGGGACAGAGGTGTCTTTTCACATGGGGAGGAAAGAGATAGACTCATGGGAGTGCTAGCGTAGGCCACACTCCCGGACAGAGATCTTTTTCTCTCCCGCGTCCCCCCCCCCACCCAAAAAAAAAATCTAAAGAAGAGAGAAAAACTGGAGAATAAGTTATGTTGGTCATCATGGTTGTATTTATAATAACGATCCACGTAAACATCACTGGCACTGTAGATGATTCTTTGATTGGTTTCATACTCATCAGGGTTTAAAAACTCAGAATTGGGATCCGGATCAACCCTGGCCGATTTTGATCCTAATCAGATCGGAATTGGTCAGGATCAGTGAAGAATTAGTCAGAATCGGTCCAAAGTTGCCCTAATTCTAGATTTTGGAATGGAATCGGACAGTCTGGAATTCTAAAACCATGATACTCATAACCCATTTTTTTAGTCATCTTTACTTTACCTCCCCCCCTCCTTTTGTTTGTTTAGACCTCAATTTTCTCATCTTTGTTTTTTTTGAATCCATATAGCTGACCCCACTAAATTGGGATAAGACTGTGTTTGTTATTTTTACATGAAGATTTTTCGTCGTGTAATTTTTTTTCTTAACTTTTTCAATGCATTTGTTAGTATTTTGCATTAAAACAAACAGTGAAAAATCCTATTTTACAGGAGAAATTTTCTTTTCCCAGCCATTTTACCTGAAAACAAACAGACCTCGGAGAAGTTTTACAGATTTCAGTTTTTTTATTTTGGTTCATTATGGATCGGGCCTGGGCCTAGCATCTGTTAGATTTGGTTCTGGAATGTGCCCAGTTTAAGGCCTGGATTGATGTTGTTAGAATTCGGGCCCATGCTTCATATGCTGCCCCATGAACCCTCCTTAGACCCTAGCCTGTATTGTCATTATCTATTGATGTTGTTAAAGTTATCTTTAATGAATTTTATCCTTTACTTTGTCATTCTCTGAACTTTTTACTTTTGTCATTCTCTGAACTTTACATGCATGGTCCTTTGCAGGATTTGCAGCACCAAACTTGAGGTATCACAAATTCTTGACTCTTCTTTTACCAGTTAATATTTTTTCCTTGTACTTCTTCTTCTGCAATATATAGGGGAGAACGTTCTCTGTGGGGGAGCACAGGGGCCTTGCACGTGGCAGCCAATGAGAGCCCGTGCTGGCATTTGAGGGGGGGGAGGCGAAATTACCGCCTTTCATGGGAAGTGGGGTGACCATTTCGCCCCCCAACTGTGTCTGGGCATTGCCATCCTCCCCACCCCCCACCCCACACACACACACACACAACATTTTCCCTATATATATAAACAGGAAGAATGAAGGCAATTTTGTTATGATCTGGTTGTTTTCTTGTTATGATCTGATTTCTTTCTTCTATGTTCTTCCTCACTCATATTTTACTGTTTCTGCAGCATTCCCCTTTTTGAACCCAAAAAATTTACCATTTACAGTTTATTGGTTTATTTCTGTTGATAAATCTGATTTATTTGAGAATGATTAATATTGAATTTATATGTTGACTTGATTTAGCTCATCATCTATACTTGGAAACTAATATTGATAGAGCCTTATATTGTAAAGGAAGCTGGCAGACAAAATTGCAGATGTGGGATATTTTGTGGTGGTTCCTGAATTCATGCATGATGATCCCTATGACCCTGACAATGCTGAGAGACCTCTAATGGTATGGCTACAACAAGATCACGGATGGGTTAGTTTCTTCATCTTATTACGCCGAATGGCATGACTTCTCCCCTTGTTCAGTTTTGATTTCGACAATTTATCAGCACATTAAGGTTATTATGTACATTGATGATTTACTTGGTAGCTCTGTACTTTCTTTCCTTGTTACATTTTAAGATGCAATTGCTTTATATTCCTGTAGGAAAAAGGAGTTGAGGAGGCTAAACCAATTGTTGAAGCTATAAAAAGTAAAGGCTTTACCACAATTGGGGCTGCTGGCTTTTGCTGGGGTGGTGAGACATCTCTTTATTTTATTTTTATTTTTGGTTTCTTTCAAGGCAGCATGGACTTAGACTTTTACTATTAAGTATACTTAATTTATTTACTAGCACAGCTATCTAAGATACTTGAATTTCTTTGTCAGCCAAGGTGGTTGTGGAACTAGCAAAGGAAGGTTATATTCAAGCTGCAGTGCTTTGCCATCCTTCATTTGTCACTGTAGATGACATCAAGGGTATGTATGGACTTTGATAGTATAAAATCTTCAAGATTGTTTCCTTATTTCATCAAAATTTGTACATGCAAGGTACCTGTGATATGCAACAAACAGATTTGATATTATATGTGCTAGCTATTGAATCGTTTATTTGGCTCTGAGCTAATAATGTACACAATGGTTGGGTTATTTTCAGATGTTAAGGCTCCCATGGCAGTCCTTGGAGCTGAAATTGACAACTTCTCTCCACCAGATACTGTGAGACAATTTGAGGGAGCTTTAACGGTAATGATCACCAAAATTTAATAGTGTTAATGTTATGACTGGCAGAATTTTTCTGTTGCCTTTTTTTTTCATTTTGTTTATGACAAATTATTACAGTTCAGTAGTAGCATTTTCTATTTATTGTTTTATTTCCTTTTCATACTCTTAGGGGAGGACAGGCTTCATTATAATGTCTTGAGAGCATATTAACCTACTACCTGTTCATCATTCTGATTCCTCTCCTAGAGGAAGGGAGGAATCTCTGGATTCTATTATTGTACATAAGATCTTGAGACCAGATCTTGTAAATCTGGTATAAATACCACTTGTTCCATTAATGCATTCTGGTTTTCCCCCAATTACATCTGAAGGGGTTTTGATGAGTTAGTTCCAAATTGCAGATTTGAAATGAAGTCCATCACATTCACTGTCTGACTGCTTTTCTACATTGCTTCCCTAGATCCAAGTAACAAACAGGTTAAACTAACTGGATTGTTACTTACATTATATTTTTGAAAAGGACCAGGAGATGTGATTGTGTAATGAAGAGCTTAGCTAACTAAGGGTCTTTGTACTGTCGTCCTAGAATTAGATTGTCCCCTGCATTGATACAATCACATTGCTTCATCAATTGGATTTCTATTTTTAATCTGACCAACTTCCATCCATTTTTTAGAATCCTCTTGTATATCTGCTACACTGCATACAGTAAGTAAGGTGGAAGATTTCTGTCCTGATTAGTCATTAAATTGGTTTTTGGTCATCATACACAGGTTGATGGATATGTGAAAATTTTCCCTGGGGTAGCACATGGATGGACAGTGAGGTACGAAGTTGATGATGTAGAAGCTGTGAAAATTGCTGAGGAAGCCCACCAGAACATGTTGGACTGGTTTGCCAAGTATGCCAAGTGAAGAGCAGAAATATATATACAAGAGGAGAAGAAACTATATATTCCGAGTGTTTTTGTCGGTCCTATGTCCGATATTATCTGTTTTCCCGGACAACATTGTTGTTCTTAGCATTAAATCATGTGTAATAATAATAATGGTTTAATAAAAATTTTGATTGTGAATTATCTTGGTTTATAAACTTTGTATACAGACTCTGAGCACAATTTTGGAAAATTAATAACAATCGCACGGTTTGCCAATATAACCTTGTTTTCAGTTCTGGGTACTTCCATCCGTCTCATATTTTGATTTCTTAGTCTCTCAAATAACTTATATCTTGTCTCATGCTTCAGAAAAAAATGTATACTTGATTACCTTAGGCACCGTTTGATAACATTATGTTTCTAGTGTTTATGTGCTATTTGTGTGCTGGGAACACAAATGGCACAGAAAAACTGGTTGATAAATCCATTTCGTTTCAAGTGTTTTTTATAACAAAAATCAAAATTCATAACAATTTATGGCCCAAATAATGTTTTTGTAATAACAACTTTTTCTTGTTTTTACCATTTTGTGGTTTTTATCAAAAACTGTTACCTGATAAAAACCGCAAGACGCTAACGCTATCTCGAGCTCTCGCTCAACCCAAGGTAGAAACCTGCAACTCTCAAGGTCCAACAGAGGAAAACCCTGGCAGAAACCTACAACTCTCTCTCTTGCTTCTGTTATCCCCTTTGACGCACTTAGGTAACTACCGTAACCTCTGCTCGACTTCTCATCTTAAGCTCTCATCGTCAAATCCTCAAGCTCGACAATCACCGTTGTTGTCCCTCCACCATCCAGGTAAATCTCTCTCTCTCTCTCTCTCTGTCTCACTCTTTCTCTCTCTCGTTCATGGTGGAACGGATTGGTTTTCTCTAAAAGGAAATCTGTTGCTAATCAAAACCCTAGATCTCAGCAACAGGATTCGTCACTTTTAGGTGATATTTGGAGGACCATATATAACAGCACCCCAGGACCTCCACTCGAATGGAGTTTGGAGCCTATCTGAACCCTGCTTTGACAGAAATAAAAAACCCCTAATTGTAAGCTGGGTTGTGCATTGCCCTTTTCCCTTCTTCTCTGTGATTGGTGTTCTCTCTTCTTTCCAGGTTCACTTTCCTTTCTAGTTCTTCTTCTCTTTCTGTGTTATTTTTCTGATATCTATGTTGGATTTATGTGTCCATCAAACTTGGTTTGGTCTGGTTCAGTCCGGTTTTATTTTGTATTGAACTTTTATATATTTTGATTTAATATTATCACATGCGATATAAACTTTTTGAGCATATGTATCCGTAAATATTACTTAAAATGGTAGTCATCACGACTAGGGTTTGGGCTAGGCACCCTTTCATATGGTCGTTGCATTGGGTATGCCTAGACACGTGATGTCAGGGTACGAATGCGAGCACTCACATGTTCGATGTGTGTAAATCTACTTTGTCAATTCCCTCATGTTTTACTACCAGATGTAGGATGGGATAAACATGAGTCACCGAGACCCTGTACCTGAGGGAACCCTGTCACTGCAAAATGTGACCGCATTCTTTGGTTCATCAATGACTGAGACTCAAGTGAGTCAAAGCCGGTGTTCTGGGAATGCACGAACACTTTGTGAGTCAAGGAGTTACTCTACATGGTCACCACTGCCCGATTGGAGAATACCAAGATTGAGATTGTCTGTGAATGGTCGGATCGGAATCTGGATTCAGTGCCGTTGTGAAAATGGTTTTTGCAAAACCTATTTTACATAAAATAATAGATTATATATAATTATCTAATTAAAATGTTTTATCAAGTTTTGCGGGACCCGATCAGATACACAGACACTCTTATATGGACATGTACCTACTATAGAATGGGGTTTGGCAGTACTAGTGTACATGCCCTAGATTCCATAATGATGGTGTTGATTAGTGGGGGGGGGGGGGGAGAGTTGTACATGATAATTTATTATCATGTAGGGAGTTATTTGGAATTTGCTAAAATAATTGGTTATTTATTTAATTAATGGATATGGTATTAATTGTAATTATCCATAAATTAAAATTATACCATTCCCTATTAGATTTTGCTTCTTCACCAATTAGAAGCACTTTGAGATTAAACAGGAAAACCAACAAAGAGAGAGAGAGAGTCAAACTGTCACAAGGATTTTTTCCATCTAGGGTTTTAGAAACCCTAGGTTTATATAAACACCAAAAAACGCAGAGGGAGGGAAGTGCTCCACGTTTTTGGCTGCTCCCCCCTTGGACGAGTTTTGGCTCTCCCCTTCTCTCTCTTGTGATCACTTCTCTTCCCTTCTTCTAGCTCTCTAGACTTTTGAGAGTTAGGGTTTTGGAAACCAAGATCTGTGACTAGGAATTGAAGAGGATCTAGGGTTGGCTTGAAGAACCCTGGCTGTACCATTGGAGGTTCAAATCTATTTACTTGGGGTGCTCGTTGGAGGAAGAACCACTGTCTATTGGAGGAGCAATACTTGAGGCTCATCAGATTAGCAAATATATGTTAATTCCTATTGTTTTAATTTTATGATCATTCATGGGGTGTGAAAGTAACCCGAATCGATTCTTTTCCGCTGTGCATTCGGGTATGAAATGGATCCCTCTTTCCATGGGATGGAATAGAGATGTGTTTTCTCTATGACATAGATCTCATTATTTTATGGGACATCAAAGAGATTGACTGGGCATTGGTTTGTCATACCAAACCCTAATAGGGTCTTAGTAGGGCACAATGAACAACCATGGAAAACCCTAAAATTTGAAAATAGGATGCCCAAGCCAGTTTGGGATGCCCTAGGGCAATCCTAGGGTTCTCTAAGGACAACCCTGGAGATCCCAAGAGCTAGGAATTCGAAAAATATTGTTTATTAATTTACCAAGGTGAACCACCATGATCCCCTGGACCGTAGCATTGCCTACAATCTACTTATTTGTCTGCTTTCATTTTGCAATTTCTTCAATTTTTTGCAGCAAAGCGATAGTGGTTTGTCTTCAAGGGTTGAAACCTTCTCAATTACAAGATTCTTTTGCTTTATAAAATATATATTACATATAAACCATGTAACTTTTTTTGTATTTAATGAAAAACCAGTTCGGTCATCCATTCTGGACAGTGAAAATTTAGCTTATTTGAAGTAGGCAATCCCTTTACAAATCAGTAGCTACAATTAACAATGGTTTGGATGGTGGAACTGATAATCTGGGACTAGCAGTCAATGGTATGAGCAGTAGTACAACTGTGGCATGCTGATACAACCAAGTATCAATTCCTTGAAGACCAGTTGCAACACCAAAAAACAATTTTTGAGAAACTAATAAACCTTCATTTGTTTGGAAACTGAAAAGGGGCTAAATTTCTAAAATATTGACTAAAACATAGTTCAAATCAAAACCCAAACTAAGAACCGATTGAAAAGAAGAGCACATTCACAAGATTCATGAATAAAGTACTTGATTATGTGGCTCAGAAGTTCAATACTGTAACAGGAGAAAGAAAAATACAAGAAGAAAAAACAGAGAAAAAAGGTGGGCGAGATTGAAGACTATTGATGGAAGAAGAGGATATTGGGTTATATATACTAATCCCACATAATCAGTTCTAAATAATTTGCCTTCGAGGGGCTATGTGGATGCTTCTTCAAAGGAGCAACTTTCCATCATTCATCAACCTTCTGCTATTTACTGTTCTCTCTATCTCTCTCTCCATAATTTCTTCTGTTGTTCAATATTTCTTTTTTGGGTTGATGGGATATAGCAATTTGCCTAGAACCGTAGTAATCCACCTAGATTCCAAGTTCGTTTGGGTCATGGTTCTAAGTATCGGTATCGTATCGTCCGTATCGATTTTGCTAGTCACTGATATCGATATCGTGCCAATACTGTATCAATAACACGATACGGACAAGGGATAAAATAGCGAGAAAACTCATTTTTTAAGGAATTTCAGGGGTAATTTTGTCCAATACAGCTGATCAGTTCAGTAACACCTACTCAGCATACTTATATGGTTCACTAACAGTATTGAAATATTCAATTGGAATTATAGGTATTTAAACTACTATGTAGATAAATCCAACGAAAGAAAAAACACTTCAGTAGAGGGAAAAAAAAAACACACAATTGTATAACTTGAGAGAGAAGAGAGTTATAGGGTGGAAGAAGGAAGGTCGTACTCGTACATAAGTTGTTTCTCAATTAGGATTGAGGTTGGGTTAAGGTTGGATACTCTTTGAATTCTTATTCTCCACGTGTCACTCAACCAAAAGAGTACTACCAAGCAACTTACATGGGGAAGAGATTGCCGGTCTAACCTTTAACTATTCTCCTGGGTCATGGAGTGGAATCCCACCCCTGCCCCCAAACAAACCCTCATATACCTTCTCCCTCAGTCCCTCGCCTCCCTCCTCCGTCCGTGGGAGGTAGCGGCGCATCACTTTAGATCGTGAGCGACACCGACGTGGACTCTGCAGTTGAGAAAGCGGCACAGTGGAATAAGGGTCAGCAATCATAAAACTTCTCTCTCCATCGCAAAATCCTTTCTTTTTCTAGTTTTCTTTCAAATATTTGAATGGCAAGAGTATCTGCATTCGTTCCACTCTAAAACAATGGGTAGGCTTGTTGTTGGGTTATTTGCTTCACAAGTCCAATGGACCTGATGTTTTAACTTGGGAGGGAAGAAAGAGAAAGGAAGGACTTCCTTCCCTGAACTGAGATTCTCCCCTTTTTGCCCTTTTTCCGTTCCGCCTTCTTGCTCTCCTCTCTATCGTATCTGAGATCTCATTCCTGGCCAAATTGATGTGTTGTTGAGTACAGTAGGGGATTTCGGTACCATTTTTTTTTTATTTGGTAAAAGGGATTTTACTATACCTGGAGAAAAAGGCTGTTGTAGTTTAAAACTTCATTACAAATCCAAGAAGCTGAATTAATTTGGTGTTTCCTCTATTTTCGTTTCCTAATGTTTGCAACATTGGGTTTTTGTTTTTTCTACCGTTTTTATGCTTCCTCTCTTTCTGATAGCCGTTATTGATAGAGTGGGTTTAGTTTCAACCACCATGATTGTGTTACTGGAGTGAACATGACCATAAATACAGGTCCAATGATAGTGGATGAAGCCATTGCAGCCTTAGAGGACCGTGATTTCCATATTTCAGGGTTTTAATTTCTTAAGTAATGTATTTACATTGTGCTGTAACAGTGGTAGCAGTAGCTTGCAGTTCGTTTAATGATCAAACCATGTTGGCTCCTTTTGGAATCCTTTAAAAGTTGTCCTAGAATTTCAGCAGATTTGCACAATCTGTATGCTGCATCACAGATTTTTTGTGTGTGATTTACATTCTCTTGGCTTCTTCATTGTTAGTTGATAAGTGTTCTAAATGATTAATTGTTCAAAGTAATTGATTGTTAGCTTGAAAATTGATTGTTGCTTGATAATTTTTACTTCATATGTTTTATTCAGACTCACACTTTGGAAGTGTCCTATAATTGATTCTGAGATTGGAATGTATGGTTTAATTGTACTATGTAGGCTATAAAGACTCGTGAGTAAAGAAAATTGGTGAATTTATGTGTGTATATTGCCATAGGGCTGCAACAGGGTCGGGGTTGGGCCGGGCTTTATAGAACCCTAGCCCAACCCTAAGTCCCCTTAGCTTGGCCCAGGCTGGACCCGACCTTGACTCAGGGTCAGAAAAATCCAACCCTGACCCGCCCTAAGGGTCGGGCCGGGCTGACCCTGATTGGCCCTGATCATGAGGAGGGGGAAGGAAATGCATGGGCCGGGCTTTATAGAACCCTAGCCCAACCCTAAGTCCCCTTAGCTTGGCCCAGGCCCGACCCGACCTTGACTCAGGGTCAGAAAAATCCAACCCTGACCCGCCCTCAGGGTCGGGCTGGGCTGACCCTGATTGGCCCTGATCATGGGGAGGGGGAAGGATTTAGGTTTGGGAACTGAGAACTGATTAATAATCAGTATGGTTTCAGTTTCGGTGCTTTGATGGTTGATAGTTGATACTGCCTGGAGAACTACAAATATGAAAACTGGTATCAGTGTTATTGCTCAATTGGAAAAATTGACTCTTTGAGTTTTCTAATATTTAAAATTGGAATTGGATTTTCTTTCTATGTAATATATTGTTAAGGTGTTGATTGATTTACCAGTCTCATTTAATTTTTTTTCATTACTTTCTAGGAGTGTCTCTTTCATCATTTCTTCAGCAGAGGACTTCATTTTCTTCTCTTTTTCTGCGATTGTATACTGGAGATATGGCTGCAGTTGCTCAATCCCAGTCCAAGAAATGGTCAGAGCTTCCGAAGGATTTGGTTGTTATGATCGGTGAAAGGTTCAGTTGTTATGCTGATTATGTTCGATTTCGCGCAGTGTGTCTCATGGTGCTCTGCCCTTGCAAAGACTCACCACCATCACCACCACCCATCTCGGCAGCATCAGTAGTTCCCCTTCTTGTTGCTACCTTGTGAGGATGATGGGGATAACAGTGATACATGTAGTCGTAAAAGTGCATAAGGTTGTCTTATCATCAAGTCCTTTGTCTTCCTCAATAATGTCTTCTTCTTCTTCTTCTTCCCAATTTCAACCTTCTGATGTTGTGGCTGTAGCCATCTTTCGTCGATATGAAGTAGCGGCCTTTTCTAGACCTGGAGACAAGGCATGGACTCTTCTTGCCTCTGAAGGAGATCCATTTATGGATGTCTTCTTCTACAGGGGCCATCTCTATGCCGTAAGAGGGACCTACAACTGTGAGATCTTAGTCTTCCACATGGACGTGGATATTGGTGGTGGTTTTGTTGTTCCGAAGCTTGTAGATACCCTAAAACCACCCCAGGGATTTCATTTTACAAGGATTCCTTATCTGGTGGAGTCGTGTGGTGACTTGCTAATGGTTGGAAGGGAAGTAATACCAAGTGATTTTAACAAGTGTGCACTACATGAGTTTAAAACAATTAGCTTCAGGGTCTTTAAGCTTTTGCGGGGAGACTATGATGACAACAAGTCTTCAATGTGGGTGCAGATAAAGAACTTAAGTGACAGAATTTTGTTTTTAGGATTGAATTCCTCTTTGTCCTTTTCATCTCATGACTTTCCTGGATGTAGAGGGAATTGTATCTATTTCACCCATCATGGGTTCTTTGGTAGGTGCTATATCAAACAAGGTTGGGATTTGGATATGGATGCATTTGATATGGGTGTATTCAACTTGGAAGATGAATGCATTGAGGCATTGCCATTGCAAGGTTTCACAAGCAGCAGAGGACAACAACATCCCCTGCCAAGACTTTGCCCTCCACCTATTTGGCTTTCTCCCAGCCCAAACTAATTTTATTTCTTCTGTTACTCAATTATTTGAACATTGATTGTGATTTATCCTATTTATTTCTGTTTGGATGATAAATTTATCATCTCTTAAATTGTCTATTTGATCTTCTTTTGCATTTACTTTGATAATTCCTTCTTTGTTATTGTGGTCTATCTTATGACTTACATCGCCCAACTTAACCTTTTTTTTTAGTCCTTCTATTTTCTTTCAAAATCAACTATCTTTTTCTCCCTGTGGATAAGTTTGGCCTTGGTAGTCTGGTTTTGTTGAATCAATTATTACACAGTGCACAGCTGGACCATGTGAATTCTCAAGGTCAGTCTATAATGAACTTCTCCACCACTGCTGCTTTAATTGAGTTGGAAGGACAATGGTTCCTCTCCTTATTTTTTGACGAAATACAATGGGATCGGCAACCAACCAAAGAAAGAAACCTTTTTGATGGGCATGATTTGAAGTGCTTACATTTTTACTATCCAACTGGCCTTGATGGGAAGTAGATAGGTACTGATTCAAGGAGAGCATTCAACAGGGAACTACTCATTCCAGTATCGAGAGTTATGGTTGGTCACCTGGGCAATTATAATTGTTGCAAAGAGAATATGGGGAGGAATGGACAATTTTTTCAAACCGCTCAGAATTGGATACCAAGAGAAGCAAGTACAAATAGAAAGCTAGACAAGAAGAAAGCACCTTTTGGCCAAATCACACAAGAAACTACTCTTGTTATCTTTACATTTCATGATTGTAGTTAGGATTAAAATTAGTTTATCCTTATGATATCAGTGCAGTAGTGATACGACTCATATATATCCAGCCTCCAATGCTAGTTAGACACATATGAAAGGACCAGACCAAGGAACCGGCTCAAAGAAAGAAACGCCTACAGTCTGATTGGATCCTCGATCACGATTCCACGCTGAAGGCACGCACAAATGAGCTTTACACGTGGACCACCAAGGGGACAATTATTGACAAATACTGACAGTTTGGTTGACGGCCCCCAGATCGGTTCACCAATGCCTTGAAGACTACATAACTCTAAAAAGGGGGCAAAAAGGACATTTGGGAAAAGCAGAGCCAGGTATATAACAAACAATAGAAGGAATGAAGGTAAGACTCTAAGACTCAAAGGAGAGGACCGTAGGTTTTGACCATTGGAAGGAACTCTGAGACCAAAGTCTCCATCTTCGGCCCCATTAACTACTGTTTGACCTCGGAATCTAACTTAGGCATCGGAGAAATATCCTCTAAGACACAGCCCAGGGTGCTGACTCTCCCTGCCTTCTGGTTCTGTTGTTGTGCATGTTCGCGTTGGACTAGACCAAACCAGAGGAAGAAGGATTCTAACGTCAACAAATTGGTGCCCACCGTGGGGCCAGGGAATTTGGAAAACAGAGAAAACTTCGGAGACACCATGACAAGCAAAACCGATAGAAGAAAAACCAGATTACAGCTGAGAAATGAAAATCCTAACTCAACAACGGCTGATCCACAAGTTAGCCCCCAACAATCCATCGTCTCCTCTGATCTCAGTAACAATCTCCATGACCATCTTGAGGAAACCCTCCCTCGACACAATAGGGTGGACTTCAACGCTCCAGTGACACAGAGACAATTCGTCACCATGGGAGAAAGGTTGGAGGAGATGATGCAAATGCTTTTACAAAGCACTGGCCAACAAGGGAATCCAATTCACCATCATCAGCGCCAACACACCCAACTCCATGCAGAGGAAGGAAACAATTCAGGCTCCAGTGGACCCAACAAAAATCCTCAACTGCGGCAGGAAAACCATGCAAATCCGCCCATACACCCCCCAATCCCAAAGGCACTTGAGCTGGAGAACCAGTGAGACCTAGCTGAGAAGATTCAGGACCTACAACAGCAAATGTAAAGGATGCAAAAAAAACCAAGAACCCCATCAGAAAGAAACAAACGATTTGGGATTCTCCAGTGAAACTACCCTCTCCGACTAGGTAATGAAAGCTCCCCTCCCCCCAGGGTTTCAAGATGCCATCCATTGGGAGTTACAATGGGACTACAAAGCCAGTGGAACACTTGAAATTCAAAACGATTATGCTGCTGCATGGAGCCCCAGATCCCATCATGTGTAGAGCCTTCCCTGTCACACTCACTTTAGGAGCCAAAGCCTGGTTTGACTGTCTCGAGCCTAGGTCAGTGAAAACTTTACTGAATTAGGAAAGATATTTGCTAGAAATTTTCTAAGTATCAGGAATCACAAGAGGAGCACAGCGAGCCTGGCCACAATCAAACAACAGAAAGGGGAGTCTCTCCGTTCCTACCTCATGCGGTTCAACAAGGAAGCCATGGAGGTGGAGAACCTCAACCCCCAGACAAAACTGAACGCATTAAAGGAGGGGGTCAGGAACACATTGCTGAGAGTTTCGATCGTGAAGAAGAGCCCGAAAACCATGGAAGACTTCATGGCGCGCTGCGACAAGTACATCAGCGTTGAAGAAGCTTTAGCCACCTTCCACTAGTGTGAAGCCGGTCAAGACCTCAAAAGGAAGAACTCCACCGATAGTGACATGAAGCTCAATTATAGGAAGAGATACAAGCCCCACCAAAAACCCAGTCCGCTATAGGGATCCCACCTGAATAGACAAATTCACTGCGCTCAACAGGAGGAGGTCAGAAATCCTGATGCATATTGAGGGAACCAACCTCCTTAGAGAACCTAACAAGATAAGGCCATATCCAAATGCGAGGGATGATGCTTTTACTATAGGGACCACTGAGATCACGATCATGATACAGACAATTGTTGTCATCTGCGGAGCGAAATAGAGCGGTTGATACAGAGGGGGTATTGATGAGCATATTTTATGTGCGAATTTATCCCTTTATTTTCATCATTTAATTCCTAGAATGGTGCTACTCGAGGTATTTTTCTGTGTTTTCAGATTTTAGGATAATTTTAGTAGAACTGGAGTAATAAAGCCAAATAGCCAAAAAGAAGAAGGGGGAGGGGTTTGATGAGTGTTGGTGGAAAAATCCAACACCTACCCACGATGGCACAATGCACGTGGTGGAGGTAGCACGGGTGTGCCAGAACCTTTGCATAGGCTCAAAAGAGGCCGAAAACGTCCTATCTTGGCTTCTGACCAGGATGAAACGACCTATTCTAAATTTCAACTAGGACGAAACGGCCTGTCCTAGCTTCCAACCAGGACGAAACAACCTGTTCTAAATTCCAACCAGGACGAAACGGTCTGTTCTAACTTCTAACCAAGACGAATGTGAGATCTTTCCAATGCCTGAGTAACTCTAAGGACTTTTGGGTAAAGAAAAATCACAATGGAAGAAGAAGAGGAAGAAGATTGAAGATCAAATTGCTTACTTGCAGTCGGTATCCTTTGGGGTCATTACAACTTGTGAAATCTGACATTGATGAGGTTTACAACTTGGTATTTGCACTACAACTACCCTACGACCAAATCGCATAATCTCACATAAACGAATTTGATGAAGCTTTCACAACTCTGCCAGCCACGGACTGATGAAGCTTGCAACTTGATTCTGATGGTTGTCTTCTGAAACACTAGCCAAAAGACAAAATTATTGGAGTTATTCTCCAAGCAAGACCTACATGAATGCCCCTTGAAACACGAGCCAACGAGACATTAGTGGTTGGAAGCCAACTCCAGTGAAAATTACAGGAAAAGATGAGAGATAGAAATCGATCTACATCTTGAAAGATAAAAAGCAAAAGATAAAAGGGAAAAATAAAGATAAAGACTCTGTTCTAGAGTGTTGTGTTGTTGATTCGAGGGTCCGTTCTTCTTCGCACTCTCTCCTTTTTATAATTGCTCCTTTGGCGGTTGTGGTAGTTACAGCAACTTCCACTTCTCATACTTCCATAACCAACACTTCCATACCCTTCCTTGTATCAAAGCCACATTCCTTCCAAAGTACTAACTCCCTGAACCACATGTCCCTGTGGGTTTGCAACATCCTACCATCTACGGATATGACGGGTCCCACCTTTCACGATTACCAACCCCTGTGGCCACTTTCTTGCGTGTCGTTGACTGGTCCCTAACCGATCGTCCCTCACTGGTTCCCTAATTGATCACGACCTTAACCATTCACCCTTGTTGGATCGGCCTAACCCTTGACCGTAAAATCCGGGTGTAGACAATGAGTTCCAAATAGCAGATTTGAAATGAAGTCGATTATATTCACTGTGTGACTGGATTGTTACATATATTTTCATTTTGAAAAGGACCAGGAGATGTGATTGTGTTATGAAAGGCTTAACAAAATATAAGGGTCTTTGTACTATCCTATAATTAGATTATGCCCAGAGCTTAGCCACAGAGAGGACAATCACATTTCATGTGAGGGTGGTACAAACCATGTCAGGACAGGACATTCTTTTGCTCCACAAATAACTTATATCTTGTCTCATGCTTCAGAAATAATGTATACTTTTGCTTTGCATTCTTCAATGATGAGGGCATTGATTGAGACTAAGCTTCAGCTCCTATGCAAGTAGGGATGTAAACGGATCGGATTCGGATCGATACGATCGGATGTGATCGGGATATTCCCGCGATACGGATACCTCTAAACGGATTCGAGATCGGATCGGATTTTCACCATCCGCTTACATATCCGCTTTGTGTAACCCTTAGTTAGTAAAGTCGCGATCATACGCGTATTATACGTGTTCCCATATTTTTAAATGTATAATACTCCCATCCCGTATTTTCCCGTATTTTTATAAAAACGCATTTTTAAGCAAGCACGATTATACTCAATAATACACGATATACGTTTTTTATAAAAAATTATCCAAAAGATTAGAATTTAGGGAAACGATTTCACTTTCCCTTTCGTCCCTTTCGATTGCGTTGAACATCCAACCGTAGCGCCTCCATCTCCAATCATCTCGCCATCTCCGTTCAACAAAGCGGCACTTAAGCTTGTACTCTCCTCTTGTTTCTCTGGTCTTTCAACTTGCTCATGTCATTTTCGGATAATCTACATTCATTTCTTGTAGATTATTGATATTTTGGTATGTTAAATGATAATCTTAGAGATGTTATATAGCATATTATATTATTGTGTTTATTTTAGTTAATAAAGTCATGATATTATTTTGTTTATTAGGTGGTGAATGCATGTTATATAATGAATATATGTCCGTTTTTTAAAGTATTATTGCCGTCTATGCCGTATTATATCCGTATTAAACGCTGCATCGTATTATTACCGTATGCATTTTATGAAGCCGGATTTTTGAAAAGTATTATTACCGTCTAATCCGCTTAATCGCCGTGACGTATCCGTTCCCGTTCAATTGCCGTTCCCGAACTTACTAACTAAGGTGTAACCCGGACCTTCCTCCCCTAGCGGATACAATTCTCTCTCAATCCATATCTCTTAGATCATGATTCTCTTTTCATCATATTCTAGAACTTGTTTAATCTTCAAAAACCCTAAAAATCATTATTTATGCGAATTCGGATTCGGATTTCGATTATCCATTTACATCCCTAACTGCAAGTCAAGCAATCTTGTTCTTTCTAGTTCATTGCTTGTGGCTCTCTAGTTAAGCATTTGCATTGAAAGAGTTGGGAGTGTCCACAATTCTTGATCAATCTGCCAACTTGCCTTTCTGAAATTTTGTGCTAATTAAGGTTTGGCAAATCCTGCATGTTCATATAATGATGTACTTGGATTGCTTGCTTTGGTTTGACTATTACTACGTACTCCTATACATCCATTTGGGCTGGGTTTGGAACTGGAGGGCATTGAACCGGTTTATATTTGCAATTGGGTCCAGTCTTTGGCCCGGACAGGTTGATCCATATGATCTAAGGATCTATGGACAGATCAACAACCCAAGCTGACAGTTTACCCCTGTCCAATTTAGGGTAGCTATTTAAGATTGGGATTTAATTTTTTCTCCCATTCAATCCATTGAGACAAGGTTGAGTTGAGTTGAATTGTTTTATTGAATCTCAAAATTCTTTGGTCGTTTATGTAGTCTCTCTGTTTGTTCACAAGGAGGTTCAAGTAAGTGGAATCGGCAACAGAATTGATTTCCATGGATTCCGATTTTGATTCATTTGGAATCAGTCGGAAATCAGCGAAAACTGGTCAAAATTGGCTTGAATCCTAAAAAATGGACCCATTTTTTTTGAATCAGAAATCAAATCCATCTGATTCCAATTTGATTGGATACTCATCAAACTCGGTGATTCGGTTGGATTATGTATTGGATGGATATCAATGTTACTCCTTGGTTGCTAAAGCTGGATACTCAATCTATTTATTACTCTTCCTCTCATTTCTTTGAGTTCTAGAGGCACAAAAAAATCAATAACAAAACCGTTTATGAACCGTTAACAAACCATTAAAGGGCCGGCCGCTTGTGATTCTAATACTTCAAACCGGTAATAAAACCAAGAGTGAGTGAAACAGTTTAAAACCATGAAATCGATTTCATACACTAGAACCATTTAATAAACGTTTAACATCCTTAATTATGAGTTCGCTTTAATTCTTCTAATCCTTCACCTGTTCCATCCATCGCCTTTGGATAAAGATTGCACTAAGGGATAAATAATAATAAAAAAGTAAATTACATGCACCCCGTGTATGAAACAATAACAGAACACCACCCGTAGTTTCACCTTTTATGTATAACTAATCCTCTGATGGCTCACGATGTTAGTGAACTGTTAGTTTTGAAAGTAAAAAAATAGTTGTACCTTTTTTTTTTACTTCAGTGACTTATTTAAAGTACCATTTTACCCTTATTCCCATTATTCTCCTCCAAACGTGAAGAGAAGTTGATCTTCTTCTTCTCTTCAGATGCTCAAGCCGTTTAACTAGCTCCTTCAAAACGTGGTACCATTGAAAACCTGTCCGTTATTCGATTTGCAAGAAATCAATGGGTAATTTTGTCCAATATAGTCAATCCAAGTCGATGTTGTATCGGTATCGTATCGATGTTCCGTGTTGCCGATAACCGTTTTGATACCATGTACTAAAACCATGGCAGTAGCAACACCGATGATGATAAAGATACTTCGCAGTTAGTTCGTCGGAGAAGAAAGGGATAGGGGGAGATGGGTTTGGGCAATGGTTATGTTCTATAAGGGTAAAATTGTCCATGACAAAAATTGAAGGTTAATATAAGGGTGTCAAAATGGAACCGAACCCGATTGTCGGAACTGGAATCAATCGTTTACGATCAAATCGAACTGCATTGTATAAAAACGACGCGATTTTGGTTTCATAGGTTCTATTACAGGTTCGGTTCAATTCAAAATCGGAAAATCGTCAGTTAACCGAATAGAAACCGGATAGAAAATCGAGATTAAGAATTCTTATTTGTTTAAGAATGGGGTTAAGCACTCTAAAATATTAGGATTGCTTATTGAATTTTTTTTGAATTTTAGTTTGAGTGCCAAATTCATGAAGGAATGGAAGATTTTAGTACGAGCATGTCTTAGTGGACTTTATTAATGAATTGAGTGGGGTATGGATTGGTGATGTCCTTAGGTTTGCTTCCCTTGTAATACTTAGAAGCCTTGAGTAATCACTTAAAATTATCATTGCAACTAGCATTGTCTAAGTGAACTTTGCCTAGAGTTAGATGTGTATGAAACAATATAATTTTTCCTACATAACAAGGATATGAAAAATAAAATTAAAAGGTACAAAGGTGAAACCGGTACTACAAACCGCATGTAAATAGGATAACGAAAATCGAATAGAAGCCATTAAAACTACACCGCATATAAAACGATTCTGATGTTGAGTGATTCTTATCCGATGAGGTTTTGATTTATACCTTGCAAAACGTGCATCAAATCGAAACCCCATCGTATAATTAAAATCGCACCATTTGACACTCTTAGATTAATATAACCATTTTCAAATATTTAACTACACCTAATGGTTTAAACTTAACGGTTAGGGCTTATTTGTAAGCCTCCTCTCTCAATCATACAGGGATGCACCATACACATAAAAGGTGAAACTACGAGGGTGTTTTGTTATTGTTTCAAACACCTAGTGCATGTATTATTATTGTCACCACTTCCGTAAAGAAAAAAAAGTAGATCCATGGGCTTTCGCTTTTCTAATAATGGAAGACAACAATCTCTAAAAGCTTTTCCAAAAAAGTAGATCCTTGGGCTTTCGCTTTTCTAATAATGGAAGACAACAATCTCTAAAGGTTTTTCTAAAAAAGTAGTTCCTTGGGCTTTCGCTTTTCTAATAATGGAAGACAACAATCTCTAAAAGTTTTTCTAATCCTTCTTCTTTAGATGAAGATTGCACTAATGAATAAATAAATAATGAAAAAGTGAATTATTATTGTCACCACTTTCGTTTGTCTTTTATTTTATTTTATTTTTTAATTTTTTTTTATCTCCTCACGTTTATTTGTCTCTTAGAAAAATAAAGAATTATTATTATCGTTACTTTCGTATGAGAGTAATATGTTAATCTTTCTACGAGTAGTTTTGGGAGCCCACTCCAGTAAAGTTTTAGCAGCAGTAGTTATATTGAGGGGATGATTATAATCATGACGGTCATACATACAATGGACCACGACATTTAGTGTGATGAGACTACTAATGTATGTAAAATTTCAAATTTCTTTAGATTATATATGCCTTTTTTCATAATGAAATTTTAACAGATTTGATAATTGAAATACAAAAATAAACTGGATTCTAATTGTTGTTGTAGATTACAAGCAAAGGTTGCTGTGTGATGAGTGATGGTGACAATTGAGGGTAATTTGTACTTGTGGGATAATAGATATTGTAATATGATTATGGGAAAATATTCTCTTTGGAGGGAGGCCACGCCCAGACATAGTGGGTGAGAAGGGCAAATGACCTCCCACCCCCATGAAAGGTGAAATCCCATCCCCACAGATGTTACAATGCTCACTCTCATTGGCTGTCACGCACGCGTGACCCATATGTTCCCCCATAAATTCTATTGTGGTGATTGCATTATGGTTTTGTTAATTTTTTGCACTATTTTTTCAAGTTTGCATTATGGTTTTGTGAACCTTTTACCACTTTTTCAAGTTTTTCATTGGTTAAATTACATATTGTATGAGACGATAATTTTATGCGTCACTTTTATATCTTTTTATTATTACATTTTTTTTTCTGAATTTTTACAATTTTTTTTACATATTTATTGTAATATTTGTTGTATTTTGTACAATTTTTCATTTAAAAAAAAAAAACTACTTTTTATTTGTTTTATATACACTTTTTTTTCTTTTTGGTGAATATTTTATATACACTTATTTACCCTGAGATTTCATTTGCTATGATATTCTATTATATATTGTTTACCAAAAAAAAAAAAAATACATTTTAGGATTTACTAATATATTTTTGGGATAAAGAATGTCATCTGCTCACGCAGTGCAACGTGTATTTGTGTCCGGACACAATTGCGCAAAAAATGACTAATACAGCCCTTGGAAAGGTGGAAAGGGCCATTAGTTAACCCTATGTTAAAGTGAAAACCAGTTGGATTGAGGGGTAGATGAAGTAAGTATGGGCATAAATTATGTTTGTAACCTGCTTGGTTATAAACAGACAATTCCTGTATTTTAAGAATTCTTTTTTGGTTATTTTTACTATTGATACTGAGGCTGATTTGGGTTCCAATACAAAATAATAATAATAATAATAAATAAAATTCAAGCTTTTGAACCTGATCCAAGCCAATACATATTAATACTAGTATTAGTATTGATAATTGATATTGATATTTTATGAATCAGGTTCATTACCCAAAATCTTGGGCTCGAGCTTTTTTTAATAGTCGGAGACACAGGTAGTAATCTCATATCAGATTGGTTAATTTTAACTGGATCAGATAAGTATCGGCCAACAGCCCTCGCTTTCTCCCACCCTCGATCTCTAAAAAATTTTCCAAAATAATTGCATAAACGCCTTTGGCGGTTCGGCCTTCCCACTTTCGTTTGGCATCATTTCCATCTCTGTCTTTCTCTCAATTTTAAATAAATCCTAAAAAGTGAAAGCTCATCATATTGTTTTTAAAGTTAAAATTCATCATGTTGTTTTGATTACTTATTGGGCCAATTACTATCAGTACCCTAAACTTAGCCTATATTTATTTAAACTATCCAACCTTAAACTTCTTTTCTGATAGTATTCTGTTTTTATATTTTTACATTTCTTTCTTCTCTCATGTTTTTAAATACCCAGGTTATCCTTCCTTTTCAACTTGTAACCTGCTAATTTATTTAAGCTACCATTCTTCTATTTTTTTACTATTTTTGTCATCAAAATAGTAAAAAAATGAAAGCACCCACCCGCTTCTTCTCTCTCCCGTTTGTTACTCTATTCAGTTTATTTTTTTTTTCTTCAATCTTTCTATTTAATTAATTTTTTATTCAACATTTCATCCTCATTGTTCTTCTTCGAACAAATTGACTTGATCCTCACTGTGATCCAGTTCTTCTCCTTTGTCTCCGTTACAGGTGTGTTCCCTTCTCTGAAACCGATCCATCTTTCATTCAACTGAAATCACCAAGAAGGTAGAGACAATTCGATGATTGATCTTGTGCCGTTTTATCCCATGGCTGCAAGGTTGAAGAGAGATGAAGATGGTCGTGTAGAGATCAATTGTAATGGAGAGAGAGGGTTGTCTTCTGCTTTTGCGAATATGAAGAGAGAAAAGAAGAGTGACGACTCGAGAATCGCGTTGTAAGTTAATAAAAAATAAAAAATATGAAAAGATAAATTGAATAAAAAGAGGAAGAAAGAGAAGTGGGGTGCTTTGAAGAGAGTTGATTTGTTCCATGGTTTTAGTGCACAGAATGGGTATCGGTAACCTGCAAAATCGATACGATACTAATACGGTATTGGCCTGGATCGGCTGTATCCGACACAATTACCCTTGAATCTCCTTAAAAAATGAGTTTTTGACCATTTTACCCTTTGTCTGTATAGTGCTACTGATATAGTATCGATATCGGTGACTAGCAAAATCGATACGTACCAGGCGATACGACGTTGATACTTAGAACCATGATCTGTTTGAAGAAGAACGATGATGATGAAATGTTGAATAAAAAATTGATAAAATAAAAAAGTAGAAAAAAATAAACCGAATGAAGTAAAAAATAGGAGAGCAACGAAAGCAGGTGGGTGCTTTCATTTTATACTATTTTGATAACATAGTAAAAAAATAGAAGAAGAATGGTAAGTTAAATAGATTAGCAAGTTACTCAGTGAAAAAGAAGGACAACCCAGGTATTTAAAAACTAGGGTAGTGATAATAATTACCCCTTAATTAAGGATTTATGGGATCCCGTGGCCCTGCAATAGTGCAACATTAATGAGGGGTCTTTTTTCTTTTTTTTTTGTGAAATTAATGATGAAGGGACATGTAGAGCATTGATGAAAGGTATTATTTTGCAGTGGCATAAGGTCATTATTTCAGGAGAATGTGTTTAAATGTGCAGACTACATACGATCAGATAGTGTTATTTTTCTCATTATTTAGTACAAAAGCGAAAGAACGCGCCTGGGCCTCTAGACTCTGCACGTGCACGTTGGGCAATCAAAGAACATGCACAAGTATTGACAGGGTGGTACTGTGTCTAGGGAAACACAGAAGCCACGCTATCCATACGATCAGGTAGAGTTTTTGTTTTTCTTTTGTTTTTTTTTTTTTGTGGTATAAGAACATTCTTTTTCCCTTTTTATAAATATCTAATAAGGGGAAAAAGAATTGGAATTGGAATTGGAACCCACGTGCTCTACTCTAATTGAATATGCCACCACTGTCCACTTACGATGATAAGACGAGCGACGGTCTCTAGTCTTTACTGCCTGAATTACTCAATGATCATTGGTTCTAGCTGGCTATAAAAAGGGACTCCTCCTGTCTTCCATTTTCACAAACCATTTTAGTCTCTGAGATCGAGTTCCAACTTTGAGACTTCTACTCTGTTCGTAATAGTGTGACTGACTGTGTTAGGAAAATTTAGTGTAAGGAAAATTTAGATGTCTGGGCCACAGTGCTGTGAGAATCCACCAGTCCTCAGTTCAAACTGTGGGCAAGGTTGCGTTCAAGAAGTTGGGGGACTCAAGACCTATGTTACCGGCTCATCACACTCCAAACGTGCCATTCTCCTTATTTCTGACATTTATGGTATAACTGAACTACTAACTTCCTCCTCTCTTGATGCAATCTCCTTCTCTTTTCATGGTCCTTAATTTCCTGAGTTGTTCTTGGTGTTTTTTGAAGAAATTTATGGGTTTTACTTTAAAATTGGTGTTCTCCCATTACCCGAATGCATGGACTAGGATTTTCTGGTTATTATGGTGTTATTTTACACTTCAATTAATTATGCCACCAAATTCTATATTTTACCTTTTAACCCAGAGTTATGGTGTTAGGGCCAAGGTTCATAATCTCGGTATTGGATTGGATCGGGATCGAACAAACTTGGACAAATATGACACTTTTACCCCTGGTTTTTTTTTTTTGTAAAAAATCAGATTTTTTTTTATACCTTTTTACCCTTGTCCGTACAAGTGGATCGGATCGGTATTGGGATCGGTCTCGGCCGATACTGATCCGATCCAACAAAAATCGGCCGATCCGATCCGAGATTACAAACCATGGTTAGGGCATATGTGCTTACTATAGGTTCTGCCAAGGTTATAAAATGTGGAATCGGTCCCAACAAACCTTAGAATTGACCGTATCGAATCATCAGGAATCGGGATTGGTGACTGCTGATTCTGTTCCAAATAGGGGCGATTCGCTGATCCAATTCCTAATTCTTGAAACCTTGAGTTATACCCTTCTGTAATTGTGATTGTTTATTTTGGTTGGCACTTTGGCTACTAGTTTTCTATCATCATCCCTGGTTAAAAAGGGCATACCCAGTGCACGAGGCTCCCAATACTGTAAGGTCTGAGCAGGGGCATATCTATGCAGCCATACCTCCCCCATCCCTTTGTGGAGAGACAATTTCCTTATTCGAACCCGTGACCACCAGGTTGCAATAGAGAAACCTTATCGTTGTTTGCTTTCAAAATTTTGAATAGATGATTGACAAGGAAAGGATTCGGTTTCAAATAGAGTTTGATTGGAGAAAGAAGATCCATGAGACTGACCTCATTTAGTTGAGATAAGGCTGATGAGTTGGGTTGAGTTGAATTGAGTTGCATTTACAAGGAAAGGATACTCAAAGACTCATATAGACCTAAATGGAAATTATGTTTCATTAACAAATTATGCCTTTTTTGTTTCTCTGTCATCATCTGAACTGTACATGCTTGGTCTTCTGCAGGATATGAGGCACCAAACTTGAGGTACTACAGATTCTAAACTGTGCTTCTACAACTGATTTATAGATTTTTCACAGTGAAAGAATGTGAAATTCTTAAATCTGTTTCCCTTGCTATTCTTAAAGTCTCTGTTTATTTGTTGTTATTAGGGGTTTTAGTAGAAGTTTTCTGGTCTACTAAGATTCTGTTCTTAACTAATATGTCTATGGCATTATATTGTAAAGGAAACTTGCAGATAAAGTTGCAGCTGCAGGATTCTATGTGGTCGTTCCCGACTTCTTTTATGGGGATCCTTATGCACCTGATAATGCTGAGAAGCCCATTGAAATCTGGATAAAAGAACATGGACCGGTTGTTTTCTATCTTCTTGTTTTAATTTATTTTTAAAATCTCTAATGGCATGATACTGTAAAAGTTCTTTTTAAAAGCTCTGATGGTGTGAGACTGTTGCTGTAGGATAAAGGATTTGAGGATGCTAAACCAGTTATAGCAACTTTAAAAAGTAAAGGCATAACCACAACAGGGGTTGGAGGTGTTTGCTCGGGTGGTGAGATTTCTTTTCGATCACTTTATTAAAACTCTGGAACATTTCTGTAATAGATTATTGACATCACGATTATAGAATGTTAAGTTATGGCAACTAAGATTTGATTTATTGATTTGTTTTCAGGCAAGGTGGCTGTGGAACTGGCAAAATCTGATTACATCCAATGTGCAGTGCTGCTGCATCCTTCATTTGTTACCGTAGATGATATAAAAGGTATGAATATTTCTAGTTCATATCAGTGCTCAAAGAGACATTATTGTACTTTTTAGCTTTTATAGGTGCTTTTGAATCATATGTTGGTAGAGAGACCTTATGAATAATGGTTGGTTGGATATTTTCAGAGGTTAAGGTCCCCATTGCTATACTTGGAGCTGAGATCGACGAGACAACTCCGCCAGTACTTGTGAAACAGTTTGAACAGATTTTATCCTTCAAACCCGAGGTAGGGATCATGATTTGATGTTGAGATTGTGTTTTGAAGAGCTTAGAATTGTCTGATTTCTGCTGATCAACTCTGCTTCATATGTCCAATAATTGGATATTTCTCTACAGCTTCCAAGCTTTGTTTCTCACCTGATTTCTGCTGATTAACCTGTTTCATTTGGAGACAGATCCCACCCCCACTTCTCAAAAACAAGCTTGACCATCTGAATCATAAAAGGCACAATTATCCTTTTTGATTGCCAGAATGACAGCAAACTATTTTCAGGTTTTATATCCTATAATAGCCTCTCTGCGAAAGCAGGGGTAAGGCTGCATACATTATGACCCTCCCCAGAGCCCGCAATGGCGGGAGCCTTGTGCACTGGGTATGCCCTTTTATTCTTTTTTTTTTCATTCACTGGAGAGATAGATGCATATGTCAGGTGGTTGAATTCATGATACATTTTTAAAATTTATGATTTACTTGTCTTTTTAATTTTTTTTGATAAAAAACGAGTTCCAGTTTTATGTAATCAACTTCCTCTGTAGTTTCCTGGGGTTAGATTCTTCATCTACGACTTGATTAGTATGATTTCCATTTCAATCAAACAAACCATTAAGAGGGGGTTGGTTTTCTGCAGGTTGATGCGTATGTGAAGATATTTCCTGGGGTTGCACATGGATGGACTGTGAGGTACAATGATGAAGATGAAGAAGCAATGAAAGCTGCCGAGGAAGCCCATCAGAACATGTTAGACTGGTTTACCAAGTATGTTAAGTAAGGAAAAGATCCACAGTAGTAGAAATCTATTTGGTCTCTGATGTTATACTACAATAACTGCTTTGTTGGACATTACCAAGCATGTTAAGGGAAAGATCCACAGACAGCAGTAGAAACCTAATTGGTGTGTGATATTATGTGTTGGGTATTTGGGACAGTTGTGTGTTGTTATTGTCGGTAATAGTGTAGTGGTTGAGGTATTCCGTCTGTATTTCAGGTGTTTGCGAGTGTTTGGACTCATTTAATAATGTTTAAGATGCTTAGGGGCATTCTGGTAATTATTCTGGTGATGTGTATGGTACATCTATGTTGATGATGTGTATGGCATGTGGTTCGATGATGGAACATGGTGGCATACATAATATATGCATGTGACATGTATGGCATGGATGCATGAAATGCATGATGGAATGCATGGGCAGATTTTATGAGATACAAGGGAATGCATGTGGAGACATGATCATTTTGATGCATGATAATGCATAAGAATACGTGGTATTATAAAGGCTTAAGATGTCAACCAAAATAAATAAATAAATAAAAATAAAGGCTTAAGATGGCACATAAAGAATAAATAAATAAATAAAATTATGACATGGCATGCCACGAGACAGGGCAGCAACATGGCAGCCAGCCAGGAGTGAAGTCAGCAGGGCATATGGCTAGCCTCATGAGCAGCAGGCGGGCCACAAGAGCCACAATGGCACAAGGGCCAGACACCACTTAAGCGCGGCCGCAGGTATGTGGCCTGAGCTCATGAGCTGGGTGGCTTGCCCTGCAGAGGTCCCCGCGCATGGTTCCCATGCCGGGCCAGACTGCAATGCATATGGCTCTATGGGTCCTTTTATCGAGCATTTGAGCGGCAATTACTTGCCTTAAAAAAATTTCCTTTTTTTGGGGGGTAAAGCCTTAGAAAAATTTCAAGGGTCGAAACAAGGTAGTTCTGGGGATAAATCAAGGTTCGTAATCTCGGTTTTGTACTTGTATGGGTTGTTGAGTGGGTGCTTGACAAGTGTTCAACAAATTGTCTACTTACATAGTTGGTGCAAGTGTAAGTGGGGGAGGAGGGGGGGGGGGTGGGGGTTGCTCTAAACAGTTGGGGCACTGTCAGAAGCACGAATAGGGGTTTCTGAACAGTTAAAGCAGTCTAACTGTATTGAATTGGAGTGTATTGGGTAAAATACGATGCCTAGGGTTGGGCATTACCTCATGGATGTAGGCACATTGCTGAACCACGTAACTTGTGTTTTGTGGATTGTACTTAAGCATAGTAGTGTACTCTGTTTTGTAGGGTGGGCATACAACCCTTGGCAAGCCTGACCTCGATCTCTTGGTTGAAGGCGAGGTTGCTGCAAGTTGTAGCCGATAAAATTGGACAGCTCCAACCGGTGGTGTTTACAGTGTCTGAATTAAGTGATTTTAGAGGCAATACAGTGACACTGTTGTAAGGATATTTCAATCAGTGGATGGTTGGAGGTTTTTGCTTGTGGGAGAAAATTTTTAAAGAACACTAATTCACCACCCCCTCTCAGTGTCGACCTGAAAATATCATTATATAACATTATCTGCTTTGTTGGACGTTACTGTTACTATAAACATAAATGATCATACATTTCCTTGTGATTGACTTATCTTGATTTAAATGGCTACCAACTTGAATTTACTAGAGTATAAGAATGCTACAAGAATAATCAGGAACTTGTCTACCGCAACAGAAAACTTTTAATTGTTAAGAGATATAGTGAGGTTGAGTCGTGCCATCGGTCACTCTCCTTAAGATTATAAATGCCCCTTTAAAGTATAATCCAGGTTGTGTGAATCAGCTTCCAAGAAGGAACAGCTCTGCAAGCCCTATGTTGACATCTGGTTCATTCTGAATGATGTCAAAGTTTGCGTCAGACGACCCACATCCAACGTTGGTGAATCTACTCTGGACGTTACACCTCAAGATCTATGACTGCAACTTGAGCTGCAGTGGGCTTATCTGATCAAGCTTTAGGTTGGGCTTGGGTTTCGAAAATGAAAGCCCAAAATCAGTGGTTTCAGCTTCTGTAAGGATCTTCAATCCCAACCATGTGTTGCCAAAATCATTACCTTGATCAACGATGAGGCAGATCACTAAAAGTCATTGATTTATGTGATTCATGATGAGTGGTGGATGATGAAGGATTTTAGCTTTATCTCATGGTCAGCCTGATTGCATGTTACTTGAAAGATCTGTTTCATTCTTGGGAGATTAAATGATAACTAACATACATAAGGGGGAAGGAGCGATGACCAAGAGTAAGGGTGTCAATTCACCGATTCGGTCCAAATTTGGTTGGTCTAAATTGGTTTCAGTCTGTTACTAAGCCAACCCGATATCAAACCGTTAAGAAAGTTTCAGTTTTGGTTCGGTTTGGACAAGTTTTTTGTTATCAGCTTGTAATTAAGTTACCATTGGGTCATTCCGGTCCGGTTTTGTTTTTACATTTATACATAAGGAAATCAATGGAAAATTTCTGGTTATTTTGGGTTTCCGGTTTCCTATCTTTTTTTTATTGGGCTCGGTCCACTTTTCATTTTGGTTGGTGCATTCGGTCAGTCCAATATGGTTTCGATTTCTACCTGTTTCATAAAACCCCAACCCGGAACTAAGTCCTTCACTCTAAAAACACAATTTAATTTTGAACATCCACGTAAATATTCTTGTTTGGTGGACAGGCTTTCACATTTTATCTCTGAGAAATCTCTTTAGGGTTTGTTTCTTTTTTTGGCCAGAAATGGATTAGGAAAAATAAATAAATAAAAAGACCTTAGTTTTGATGAATATAGATAAAAAATAATGATAAAGAAAAGAGAAAACTACCTTGCTGGGTGCGGTATGCAGGGTCCCAGACACAAGAGTGGGCAAAATGACCGCCATGCCTTCGGGAAATTCCACCTTCTATGGGGGCGTGACGATCGTTTTGCCTGCCCTTGTGTCTAGGCGGAGGGCAACGCACCACACACGCCTAGGTGGTGTTCTTTCTCCCTAATGGTAAATAAAGACAAAAGTTTGTGTTTTTCTCTCATATTTTTCTTTTAGTCAGGTTTTTGGGTATGAGCTAGGTTTTACTTATGTGACAAAACCATTTTACCATTATTAATCAAAACACTTTTTTTACCGGTTTTTAATCTTAAGGATTTGAAATACTATTGGAGGCCTTTTACCATTATTTATCAAAATACATTTTTTACCGGTTTTTAATCCTAAGGATTTGGAATACTATTGGAGGCATGTGGAACCTCCAGAGCTCTAAATAATGGATCCCGCAACATTTCAGAACATCCTTGATTCATCATCGCATAGCCTGTTGTGAGGTGACAAAATGAGTTGTTCGTAGAATACCTCTCTTTGACTGAGACTAGAGAACAATTGAAAGCCAAAGAAGTGATTCTCAGACTTTAAGATCATCAGGTTAGCAAAACTCCTCAATATTTTGCTGAAGGTACTAATGTAAAAATGAAATAAAATAATACCAGAAAAAATAAATAAGAGAGAAAAACACCAACTTCTTTTTTTATCATTATTTTTATCTTTTAATCCAAACTATGGTCATTTTATTTTATGAGAAAATGGTTTCTGTGGGGGAGCATGGAATGTGAAATGATTGTCTCTGTTGATTAAGGGGGTCAAAACCTAAATCAAACCGGTCAAATCAGCCTGGTTTGGCGCAATTGAGCCCGATCCAAACAGAACTGAGGCCTTATCGGTTTGGCTCCGGTTTGTAGGGTAAAGCACCATTCGGTTTCGGCTTGGTTCGGACTAAACCAATGGGCCACCGATGGGATCGAACTGAACACTAAAACCCTACCTAATCTCTACCCAAAACCAGTCTATTCTTGGTTTCCAAACCGAATTGAAACCAATAGCACAAACTGAACGAACCTGAGTCCAAATCGAACCGAAAAGTTCATATTGGTTTGGTTTCGGTTTCCCTGAAACTCACACCAAAACCAAAAAAGTCAAACCAAACTGCCCAATTGACAACCTTACTGTTGATGCTACCATGCATGTGCAGGGAGGGCCACACTCCCCCACAAAAAAACCACTTCCCCTTATTTTCTTTTCTAATCCATTTATTGGCAACTAAACACGCCCTTAGTGATACCTTATTTGTCAAAACATGACTGAATCAAGCACCCCAAAGAAGAAAGAAGAAGATAGGCATCTTTTTGTGGATAAATCAAAAGGTCTCCTTTACCTTTTTCCCTGTCGTATATATACAGATTAATGTAGGCACAGCAAAGCAAAGCCCTCAAAGTGCTCCAAATGATAACATGCAAAGATCCTATTAGATGAGTCTCTGAAGTGTTATGCCTTTCACCTTCCCTGTGATTTCGATTCCTACACTTTGTGATTTTGTGTACCTAATTAAGCTTTTCTAACCAGATTGAAAATGTCTGCAACTGCTAATTAGAATAATCCTTTGCTGCTCTTCCTGCTTTTTAGGGACCATGGCTTCCATCCCTATTTAAAGTGAGAGAGAAATGTGCTTCTCAACATGGAAAAATGTTTGTTATTAGCCACAAACTTTGATGATTCCCTTGACTTTATTATTGCTTACTTCCCTCTTTGTTGTTATGCATTTGATTTTGGAAGGAATTAGTCACAAAGAAGTATTCTTTGAGGGCTTGGCCTTTGTGCTTTTTAAAGTATATATAATTACAAGCATTAAAGGTCTGAGGGATCTGAGTTGGATTGCATTCAGAACCCAGCTATCTCCACGGACAAAAATATATAGATATTATATACCCCTCCCTCCTCTAAAGACTTTGAAGAGCTTTTAAAGCTGTATCCATGCCTTTCAAGTATCATTTCTGCCAAGTACTATTTAGGTGGACTTCTTAAACACAGTCATTATCAATGAAATAGGTGCTAAAATGAAAAGGCCTAACTCCTCTTTTTCCTCCCCAACATAATTGTGGAAAGTTTAAGCCTTTAAGGGTGATGTGGCTACTCCCATTGATGGATATAGATAGATTATAGTCTAATTGTCATATGTCAAATTTCATACTCAAATTAATTCATTCAGGGTTTTAGTGTACGGTATCAACACCGAATTGATTGATGCTAATACCAATACAATTCTGGATCGGTCGTATCTAGCTGGATTAAACTGTTTTGTCCCTCAAAATATCGATACAAATTTTTTGGACCATTTTGCCCCTCTTGTTCCGGTATCATCGATACAGTATCTGCCGATCCGATCCCAATACCTAAAACCATGCTTCAGATACCATCCCATGTATTGGCATAAATCCTCATGGTAGTCCTAACATAGGCATGCACCCTCACAGTAGTTGTCGATATTTTCAATATTATACAATGTTCATTATTGCTTCCTGTATGTGAGGGAGAAGTTGATTTTTTTATATTAGACACATCTAAGGTCCTAGATAACTGATGTGGGACATGTAGCGTCAACGTACAAATAGATATATTCACTTGACTCTGATATTATGTCAAATAAAATAGAAAATCCCATGAATACTACTTTGGGTTCAAACCCAGAACCTTAGGCATTAGGTGGAAATGACCCAAGAGGATATTAAGATACATCTAGAATCCCAGGTAATTGATATGAAACTATACCTTTATAACTCCCAAAATCTCGATAGTCGATGTTTCGGGGTGTTGAAAAAATATCCTCGTCCCCCTTTGGAGTCCTTGGTGCATGTTTGTTTGGAAGTGACCAAACAAAAATTGAGGTTTTTTTATTCTAGGTCATGTTTGTTCCAAGTTGTAACTTCCATGTTGTTTTGGGTTTTGAGAGATAGGCACTTCAACAAAATTTTATAATGTCAGAAGGGTTGATTTGGACCTACAAATTTGATAACACAGTGTGTATTGCAAGTTAAAAGTGGAGTTAAATGATCCATTTGAACTACAAAACTTTGTTGGGTTTTTCACTATATTCCAGCAATTTTCCTTCACTGTAAGGTGAATAGAAAATCTCTTTACTAGTAGTGATTTAATGCTATTATTGGACTCTGGGAAGAATGAATGTCATCATTAACTCCCGCTCTCCATTGTTGAAGGTCCAAAATATCCTTCTCCAATCCAATGAGATGGTAATGAAGAGATTCTCTCTTTACCATCGGATAAGAGAAGCTGGGTCTGCCTTCATATATCAATCAATCAAGAAAGAAAAATTTTAAGTCCAAAACTGGAAAAAAAATTTCGAGACCTAGGGTGAAGATAGAATCTATTCATTTAAGGTGATGTGACCTCATGATTAGATTACTGGAGAGTGAATTCCATCACTAAACTCCCTCCCCCTATTATACAAGGTCGATAAAAACCCCTTTCCATTACAATCCAAGGGAAGTTTTTCGAGACTTAGGGTGAAGAGAGAATCTCTTTTTTTAAAGTGATGTGACCTCATGATTAGATTACTGGAGAGTGAATTCCATCACTAAATTCCCACCCCCTATTATACAATGTCGATAAAACACTTTTCCAGTGCAATCCAAAGGTTAGATAAGATGACTGGAGGTTCTCCTTCACTGCGGGTGGAGAGAAACTCGATCCTTCAAAATTTGTCCATTGCAACCGATGAACCTCATGCCCACACAACTCTTTTTTATTATTATTATTTTTTTCTTTTTTGGGTTGTGTCATACCAAATAATGGCCCACCAATAGGAAGAGGATACGTGGAGGGTGACTTGGGTCGCATGACTCCTAACAATATGCTCCACAGTCCTGGTTGGACTTTAATTATTGATGCGACTATAACAGGAAAGAATCCCAGAGTTGGGGAGACACGAAACCCAACCAAACGGTCAGGTGAGAAATGTGCCGAAAAAAGGAATCACCACCGCCTCAGTAACCGCAGGCCCTATATATAGAGGTAGGAGGACCACGAAGAGGTATGTTCACTTTTCTAGCTCTGACTCTTTCCGTACTCCTTTCATTTACTGTTCTGTTGTGACTTTGGCATCAGAGAGTCCCCCCTCGAAGTCCACTCCAGGTCTCTTCAATGCACCTTAACTTTTGCAGGTCTCCACGTCATCCAGCTACATTTTGGCGACAACAGGTTGAACCCACAACTTTTGTCTCTTTCATCATTTTCACAATCAATCTCCTCACTCACGCATCACTAGTCACTCCTCAGTCCTCACCATTGGTACTACCACTTTCTTCCTTCACTCTCCAGTCTCCACCTTTCAACCCTAATATATCTTTCATCTTGATCTACTTATCCCTTTTTGGTTGTTTTGGGTCCTAGGGTCATCTTTATATGCTTCGTTGCAATGCTTGTTCACAAATCCTAGACAGCTCCAGTCCTTGTATGTCTATGTGTGTTTTCTTTCTTAACTGTCCATTGGATACCTCAAATACTAAGAAAATTTTACCTCTATTTTCTTGGATACAAAAGAGTGGGGGAAGGTCGGAAGGGGAAGAGGAAGGGAGGGAATAGCCCTTCCCAAGGAATGGGTTTTTTCATGGTCCACTGATCAGAGCCACGTTACGGGTTGCTTTGATTAAATTGATTCCTTATATTATAGGTGAAGAGAATCTAATCATTGGGTGTCATTATTCTCATCCTCTATTATACAAGGTCCGAAATACCCTCTCCACTATTACAGGTTGGGGTGTCAACTGGTTGCGTCCGATCGGATCTAATCTGTCCCTACCAATTTAACGTCTCGTATCGTTACTGATCATTTAGGTAATCGGACCTTATAAGCTAAGGCATGTGCATGCTTTTATTCGGTCTGTTGGTTACTGGTCCATAGTTAGGGTCATGGTATCCGGACTTTAAATGGTTAATTGGCTAATCAGCCTACAATTGTCCTATAAACAGGATCATGGGCTATAATCATGCTAAATGGACTTAAAATGGATTAATCGGATTATAAATAATCGATTAATGGTATTGGCCGATCTCGGTTGGATGCTTGTCTAGCTACAACCAAACAACTTTACCCACCCTTCCCTAATCGTGCTAGACCATACCTTGGGTCACTTACTAATCAGTCAATCTGGTGTTGGGCTTTAACCAGTCAGGTCCAATAACTCCTACCAATGGAGGCTAGGAATTGACACTTCTAATTACAGGAGTCCCATCCAAGTACTAGGACCCATGGATTGAGAGATTCTCTCTTTACTTTATATGAAAGAAAACCCAATCTAAAATCATATGACTCATCATGTATTAGATTTTCACCCTTACAATCTAAAAAATTGAAGAGAAGATGCCCAAAGAATAAAGGATGGCATGGCATGTACTTGGGAATTGGGATTGTGTAGGGAACCTTGGTAGAGTATGAAGGCTGTATTAGCCCTGAGGCAGGGTTTTAGTTCATGATATCGGTACTGATATTGGTCATCGCTGATACTAATACCAATACGAAAACGGATCAGCCATATTGTGTTGGAATAGGCCATTTTGTCACTCAAAATATCAATGAGGTTTTTTAGACCATTTTTCCCTCCCCTATTTTGATACCATCCATACAATACAACCGATATCTCGATATGAATCATCTAACACAGTCGATCCGTTTCCAATACCTTAAACTGTGTGCTGAAATAAATAATAGAAATGTTGCCCACTTAAGAAACAATCTAGAATTCCAAGGGGTTTTCTTCCCGTCAATATGCTTAAGTATAATGTTTCACTATTTGACATATGGCAGTACATGGGTTAGTCAATGTGATAGAGGACCTTTCTGTTTATCGGTGGTCATATTCTCTAATTAAATTAATGGAGAGGTAGATGAAAACATTTATTTAGTCAACAAATATGGACTCAATAAAGCAGTGGTGGTAAAATGGGATTCAATTTGTAAACCAAAGTCTGCATGAGGTCTTGGGATAAGACGGCTTTGAGATGTGAACAAGGCTCTGTTTGTAAATTGGCATGGCAAATTAAGCATAAAGACTCAACTATGAGTAAATTCTTCAGAGCAATATTTTATATTTGTCTAAGATAATGGTGTGATTAAAAAGAGCTATAAATCATATGGGGAGTAGTTTTCTGTTCGGGAGTATGGCCTACGCCAGCATTCCCATGTGTCTATCTCTCTCTCCTCCTCAAAACAAGGAGACAGAGATGTCTTTTCATATGGGGAGGAGAGAGATAGACTCATGGGAGTGCTAACGTAGGCCACACTCCCAGACAGAGAAATTTCTCCCAAATCATATTATGTGTGTCATGTGATAAGGAAAGTGTGGGAATTTGTCTCTCACCAAGAGAGATGGTGTGTGCATAATCGAAAAAGCATTCGATTTTGGAAGGATAGGTAATCAAATGTCTTGGATTACATTGCAGATTATAGGTGAAGTTTTCCCAATGTTTCATCGACTTTTCTGATAATCTTCTTCCTCATCACTCTATTTTTGGATGGAGACTTTTACATGGTAAGTTTCCATCGAGGACCCTATTTCTAGTAGAGGGGTTCGTACGACGACGTCTAGATGTGATCTCTGTCATTTGCCAGTTGGAATCGACCTTTCATATTTTTGTAGAGTGAATTTGCAAGAAAGGTTTGGATTAGTTTTGTTAAGCTTTTGGAGTGAATTGGCTTATTCAATTTAACTTTTCAGAATTGCTTCAATGTTTAGGGCTGATTCCATATAATCTTTGGATAGGAATGCTTAGAAATTTGATGGGGAAAGAAGATCTTCTTTGATCAATTTAGAATGGTCTTGAGTAACTTGAGAGAGATTAGTGCAAATCTGGAAGGTTCCATATAATCTATTTCAAATCTTATCAGTTCTAGAACATTGGGTTTAACAGTTCAACGTATATCTTCTTGTCATATTTCAGAAATTTTTTGATGTAAACTAGAATTGAATTGGATTAAAATTAAATATTGATGGGTGTTCCCTTAGGAAACTAGGAAGAGCAAGAGCAGGTGAAATTTATAGAGATCATGAGGGATCTGCTATCTATGTTTTCAGCAAGTATCTTGGTTGTAACACTACTTTTTAGGCAAAGTTTGCAAGACTCATTCATGAGCTTTATAAAGCCATGGAATTGGGTGTTCAAAAACTCTGGATTGAATGTGATTCAACTGACTCTGGATATTTTGACTCAATCCAAGAATATTTAATGGTTGTATTACAAGATTGGTTTTTTCTGCAATCCTTTCTATCTTCGATAGTTTGGAAGATTTCTTATTGCTATAAAAAATCAAATCCAATAGCAGACTTCTTGGTGAAGGATGCGATTAAACATGAATCTTCTTCTTTAGTTGTTTTTTCATCTTTTATCTATGAGAAATTACTAAGAGTGTCTTGTGTTGTCCTAGATATCGTTTCTCTATGTAATTTTTAGAGGATGGAGGTTGGTCTCTCCCTATTGATGGTAATGTCGAAGGTGGCTCTCTCTCTCTCTCTGTGTTTTAATATTCGTCTGGGTATACCCAGTCATCATCCTTGTATCTCCTTTTTACTCTTTTTAATGTAATATTTTTTTTATCTTTTAGATAAAAAAAATTGTGATAGAGAAATAGACAAGCATCTCATTGGGACAATTTCAATTCAAAATGAGTAAAGGAAGTAGTTAAAATTAGAAAAGATTTCATTTTCTATTTTATATTCATCTCTACTCTAAGGTATTTTGATGATTTTACTAAAATTTTGAATCAGAGTTTGAGCAATTTTCCTTGTTTACTTCGGACTTAAATTTGGTCATTGAGATGTATATATTGAGGTCATCTATCACATTAACTAACCTGTGTATTGTCAAGTGACAAATAGTGAAATGTGTTATACTTCATTAGGCATAGTGATGGCTAGAAGGACTCATTTCCAAATATCTCTTGTTTTTTAGTTTTTCATTAAAAAAATCATGTAGATTTACCTACAAAAAGTAAAGTTCCATTGATTTTATAAACTATTATTGACTAACAAAAGAAGAAATGGGCAATGAAGCCTTATGAAGGGCTGTAAGTGTGCATAATGACGGATGCCAAAAAAATATTAAAATTAGGATTAATTGGAATTTGGATTGGTCAATTCCATTTTGAACCAACTATGCCAAATCCAAATTTTCTTAACCATGTTGAACCATGGAATTTGAAATATGATTACTAATATTTAGATCAAGGATTTAGTTCGAATCAAAACGTCATTTTTTTTAAGGATTCAGTTTCCCTTCACCCATTTAGGACATTTCACCCACTATTATCCTAGGGTTTACAAACCCCTCATAGGATTTTAGTATGTTTCAAAGTATCCTCTCTCCGTTTTATGGTGAATGAGATTCCATTCACCTTGGGTGGAGGAAAACTTGGTCCCTTTTTATTTAAACAAAAATTGGATGTTTGTATTGTATCGATCTATTCGTATTGATCAAATATTAATATCAATCACGACTAATAACGATACAAATCGATTGATATGACCGATGTGATACTAATACCTTTCAGGTCTTTTAATAGGCCAGTATATTTAATTAGAAAAAAAAAAAAAAAAAAAAAAAAAAAACTGTGTAATCCACGCGTATAAACATCTCCCACTCTTTAAAATGGCTCATGAAATTCTAAGAATGTAAAATTTTCCATGAAACAAAAATAAGAATATGCCAATTAAAGTCAAAGATGTGGGTATGTGAAATTTTGGATGTGATTGATTAACATGATCCACCATTACATATGCTGCGAGGGCCAGGCTATATAAATTGGGTTGCCCATTAGACTTCTCTAGAACAAGATTCTGTCCACCAGATGTGATGCACAAATAAAATCTAGATCAACCAACAATTATTATTATTAGGAAAAAGATCTCTACTTGGTGGTGTTTCTTGTTCGACAACGGAGGCTACATAGACAAAAACCACCCAATGAATACCCCTTTATCGGTTCACTCAATAGGGGATAGAGAGGTCATTTAAGACAAAGGAGAGAGAAAGAGAGGGGACGTTAGCAGAAGCTATGCCTCGAAAATAGGGAGTCATTTCTCTTTCTATTTTACCCCTAAAAGTGCATGTTGAGCGGTGCATAAATTCCCTCCCCTAATCCTAATAATAATAATAATAATAATGATTCTCCTCACATAAAGTATTATATTAATTTTTTTAAATAAATAATGTTTAAAAAAAATCAATGTGAGAGGATGTAGAATACCCTGCTCATTCAGAGAACCCTCTCCCAAATAATAATAATACAGGGAGGGGTTTATGCACCGTCGAACATGTACTTTTATTGATAAAACAGGAAGAGAAAAAGCAAATGGAGGGATTATCAATGGTTCGTCAAATAGGGGGATGAGTTTTATTCCATTTTCATGGGTTGGCACTTTAGGGTGCTTCAGACCATGGTGTCAGTTACTTGGTCGACAAATCAAAAAACATTTTTTCTTGTTATAATTATCAATAAATAAATAAAGTCAATCTGACTTTTTGTCAAGATTTAAAAGTAATGTTGCGTAGGGATTAATCACCTCACAATATTAGAAAAAGGCTAGATTTTTTGGTCGTAAATTTTTTAGTAATAAAACTACATATAAGTAAGGATCTAGTTTTCCTTCACCTACGATCAGGGTTTTAAAGAATAGAATCGAGATCCAGATTGATTCGATCGAATTGGAAGGAATATGTTATAATGATATCTACCTTGACCATGCTGGAAATCTAATACGAATGAATTGGTTGCAGATCCTTAGAACTCTGCCACGATAAAGAAAGAATTCCTTCACCACTTCCATCAGTCCATCTGATTGGACCAGGGAGGGGTGTTTTTGACCCCTTTCAATATGGACGGTTGTGTGAAGGAAAACTATCATCTAAAACTAACCTTATCAAATATTTGGGATGATAAAAGAGAGGGACATAGGATGGCGGTTGGGATTTTAAAAAATCAAAGAAATACTACTCGTAATCATGGTATAGGGCAATCCGTATCGGTATCGCTAGCCACCAATCTCAGTATTGTATCAGTGAAAAGATATGGACCATGATTAAACAGTCAAAAACCCAATTTTTTTGGAAAATCAAAGGGAAACTTGTATGATACATGCGAATCTGTGCCGATTTGTATATGTATCGTATCGACTTTAAAGGTCATCGATATCCGATCTGATACCGTGCACTAAAAAGTAAAACCATGAATCATGCAATATACAGGCAATTCAAAGTACAATATTCTGTAATATCTTCCAACCAATAACTTTTTAAGAGATTTGTCCAATCAAAATAATATTTCTCTGATATTAATCTCAAAGTTTATTATTAAATATTAATAGAGTAATCCACCACTTTAACCCGAGTTTGAGTTAAGTAATCACTTCTTATTAACACTCTCTCTCTCGATCTTTAGAAGGAGGAAGAGACTCAGGATTTGAAAGTAAATATCTTTTAGAATCTCGAGTTGAGAACAAGAGGCCTTTTTTTAAGGACAACTCAAGAGAGAGAAAGAGAGAGGAAGAGAGGGAGAGAGAGAGAGAGAGCTAACGTTACGTTGCCACTCTTTTTCCCTGCTTCCCAATCCCTTCTCTCATTCTCTCTATCTCTCTCCTCTTCTTCAAGTACCCAAACACGCGTTTTCTTCAATTATCAATACTTCCTCTCTGAAATCCAGTGATCCTATCACTTCTATTTTCTTCGGCTTCTTTCCAGGTTCAAGCCCATCAAGAAATCAGTATTGGGGTTCTTCAATGCCACCAAGTTTGACAGAGAAATGAGGGCTTTTCTGCTATTGACTTGCTAGTTTTCCGTCTACATTAAGTGACGGGCTAGAGGGTATCGCTTTCATTTCTATCAAGTTTGGTTGATCTGCTAATCTTATTGGGAACAAATTGGGGACATTTTGCAAATTCTGTTTGATCTGGATTCTGTTGCTTTTAGCTACATTTAGCGGCAAATTTCTGAACTTCTGAGTTCTTCCTAGTGCCAGCCATTGGATTTCGTATTTCTGTTATGAAGAAATAAGTGTGTCTGGTTTACTGCTTTAATTCGATATCAGGTAGGTGGAGAAGTTTAGCACCGAAACGTCTAGTTTGCTCTTAATTTTGATCTTAAGAGGTGTTTTTTTTTTCTTTTTCTGTCGCTGGTGATATTAGGGTTTTTGCTTCTTTAGATCTCAGTACCAGTGCTTTCAGCTAATTACAGCGGAGATTTGTAATATCTTTTTCTGTGGACTTGATTTTTCTTTTCACCTCCTCTCAAGATCCGAATTTTAGCTTAAGCTGAATTCGGTTGGGAATTTATTGGTCTCTATCCTCCTTGTTTCTTAATAAACTATGATCTGAAGATAGTTGCTAACTGCTGGTTTAGACTCAAGTTCTTCCTGGTTCTTTGTCTACTGCCGTTTCCGAAGCTTGCGACATGTTTCTATCGGCTTCCGGCTTTGGAAAATTCTGAGGATTTTTAGCTTTGCTTGATAAGATGCAACCTGACCAGCGAAGAAAGGTAAACTAAATATCCTCTACTGATATTTATCTGTTTTAATTTGATATCATTTTCAAGACCAAATTTTGATGCTTATTTATGGGTTCTCTTCTGGTTTTACATTTTATTGTTTCCAAATGAATTAGTGAGCGACCAGCTTCATTTTTTCCTTCTCTCGTTGGAAGAAATAAATTGCAAACTGGTCACCTATTGTTGATTGCTTGGGTTCTTTATTCAGCTCTGCTGTTGCTTGCAAAACTGCATAGATAGGGTGCTAAGGGGGTGAATTTCAATTTAATACAGTTGTGCAGGGAACTTCTTTTTGCACATATGGGGCGTGACATGAGTTGAGGTGAACTAGATCATTAGATCTGGCATGAAGTCCTGAAAAAGTTGACATTGACCTCCATCCTGCGATCTGGAAATCTATTTAATCTTTGTATATGCTGTGTTTATTCTAGGTTATGTATTTGTTAGGTCTGATTTCAATGTCAGCTATCTATGGTGCCATATGTGGGTGGTTCATTTCCATTCAAATTCCTTCTTTGGAATCAATTTGGAGTCTCTGACTGATAAGGCAATGCTTGTATTGGATTTTGGTGATGCAGGGACACGTGGAAGATTTCTTCACTGAGTATGGGGAAGGTAACAGATACAAAATAGAAGAAGTGATAGGTAAAGGAAGCTATGGGGTTGTTTGCTCTGCATATGACACACATACTGGGGAGAAAGTTGCAATTAAGAAGATCAATGATATCTTTGAGCATGTCTCTGATGCAACACGCATTCTTCGTGAGATTAAGCTTCTGAGGCTCCTTCGTCATCCTGATATTGTGGAAATCAAGCACATCCTTTTGCCTCCTTCAAGAAGAGAATTCAAAGACATTTATGTTGTGTTTGAACTCATGGAATCTGATCTGCATCAGGTTATCAAAGCAAATGACGATTTAACCCTGCAACACTATCAGTTCTTTCTTTATCAGCTTCTTCGAGGCTTAAAGTATATACACACAGGTTATTCACAACTCCAAAGCCAACTTGATTGCAAATATAGATTATTTATATTTTGAATATGGAGTAACTAATATTGTTAACAGCTAACTGTTGGTTGACTGATATTCCGTAGCCAAATCTGATTTTCTCAACTTGTTTTTCTTCCTTCTGCTGGTTGTTTAGCAAATGTTTTTCATCGTGACCTAAAACCGAAAAACATCTTAGCAAATGCTGATTGCAAGCTCAAGATATGTGACTTTGGCCTTGCTAGAGTGGCCTTGAATGATACTCCAACAACCATATTTTGGACAGTAAGTTTCCTATCAGTCAACTGTAACTGGCACTTCAGATTTCGTACTTGGACCTTAACCTGTTAGTTGTGGGGTTGAAGTAGTTGATATACTCTGGTAATGCAAATTTATGGGCATTTGTATCTGTGTATTCCATTGCTTGCAGGACTATGTTGCGACAAGGTGGTACAGAGCTCCTGAGTTATGTGGATCCTTTTTCTCCAAGGTGCATGAACTGTTCCAGTTGGCCATTTATCTGGATGTACCTTTGATGTGATCATTGTGATAGTGATATCTATATCTCTTGGACTGTCTGATGATTTATCTTTAATTATTTATTTTTATTAATTTACTTGTCTTTGCCAACTTACTCTTCTCTACTCTCATTTCCATTTTGTTTCACTTCCCATGCTCTCAGTTCATCAAGTTGTACCTCCCATGCATAGTCTTTTATGTTTTTTATCACTTAATTTTCTTTGCACTCTCTCAGAGCAAATACACTTTTTCTAAACCTCTTCCTCCCTTATTTTACTGCTCACTGTTGCCATGAATTGATATTTCAATACTACTATTTTTAGGAGAAGTTGATTCTTTTAGATAAGGTTGCCTCGAGTATGCCTTTAGCTTCCTTTCCTTTTGGTTTTGTCCCTCGTTCTTTCTAAATATTCTTTTTTTTTTTCCCGGGGGGTGGGGGGTTGCATGTGGTAATATTTATTTGAACTTAGCTAGTTAAGTTTTGTCATTGAATAATGTTTAGAGGAAATGAAGATGTGCAGCGTTCCCAGTTCTCATTTTAGAAATTCTGTTCTTTTTACCCTTCCCCTATGCCCTCCCCCACCCTGGGGCCCCTTTAACAGGGTGGCTCTGTGAACTTAATTAATTTCGTGTATATATGATGATTATCACTGACATTCAAGTCTTGAGTGAATAAAGCACCGAAGAATGATTGGTCTTTCTTCGCAACGATAGGAAAATGGATGTTTGAATTCATGTGTCAGGGATGAACTGTCCATCCATTTCCTTTTACCTTTTTTTTTTTTTAAAAAAATAATTTTCCCTTTAGGTGGATGTAGATGTAGGGAGTTTACTAGAATATAGAGTACATAATGGCAAGATTGGGTTTGTAGAGGAATAGCTAATGGGATTATCTAGTGTTATGTCTATGAGATTGGCAGATATTGTCTTCCATAGCTTTACAGAGTTTAGGTGAGAGAACCCCTATCCATCATTTATGTTACTCTTCTGTTTTTGTGGTTGAGGTCTGTACTCAATTCATCTCAAGGGTATAGACAGATTAACGTGAGTCATCTTTGACTTTCCAATTGGATGATGATACTTTAGAACTACTTCCCAAATCAAGTGGTCCTTAGCTCATTTATTGTTGTCTTGGTAGGGGGAAGGAAGAAAAAAAAGAAAGCTGATGTGAGTTTGGACCTTGACTTTGATGGCTGCTGAAATCAGGTCACGTTAACCTGCGCAGTAGCATTGCTAAGAGTAAGAGTATTAAGTATCTGACTGCATTATAGAGGATGATATGGAAACTGATGGCTGTAGATGCTTCCTAAAATTAACTAGTTGATGGATGCCCTGAAATTTAAGTTTCTAGAGAACTGGTTTGGGCTTCTAAAAGAATTTCCCAATCCCCCAACCTTCCTCTTTAGACAAAAGGGAAAGTAACTGGAATTGGTGACAGAGTGAATTGTCTCAGAACACTTCTTTACCTTAAGAAGCCATCTGCACAACTTGTCTCTTAATCGAATACTAGCTAAGTTTGTTACTCCTAGCGTCACACTGTAAGATTTTGTCCTGTTAACAGTCTTTTTTGGTGTTCCAAAATTTCATCTGGAAAGAACTGTGGAATTAGACAATTACTTGTGAAATAAATGCCTAGTTACCATCCTAATGGCAATTCCCCATGAAAACCCTTTTGATTCACCAATCAGACATAATTACTCAATGGTTATTGTTTGCTTACAGTGAAGCTGAACAAACCTTACCACATGGAAAATTGGATCGAATGACAGAAATAGTGGCCTAGTGGATGAATTTTTTTTTTTTTTTCCATTTCTAAACCTGGGGTTCTTGGTATGTTTGGCAACTGTTTATTATATACTTCACCCATAGAGGGAGATTCACATTTTCTCTTGTATTGTTGCAGTACACACCAGCGATAGATATATGGAGCATTGGCTGCATCTTTGCTGAAATTCTAACAGGAAAACCCCTCTTTCCTGGTAAAAATGTGGTCCACCAGTTGGATCTGATGACTGATCTGCTAGGAACACCTTCTCCTGAAGCAATTGCCAGGGTTTGTTTCCTGTAGTAGGACTGTTGCTTTAATCTGGATGCAGTTGTAGTTTTAGTTACTTCATTCATTGATTTGTTACTGTTGCCGCTGTTAATTTGTACAGGTACGTAATGAGAAGGCCCGCAGATATTTAAGTAGCATGCGCAAGAAAAAGCCTATACCATTCTCTCAAAAATTCCCAAATGCAGATCCCCTTGCTCTTCGGCTGTTGGAAAGGATGTTGGCATTTGAGCACAAGGATCGACCTACTGCTGAGGAGGTACAGTGGACATGCTTTTTGACCTCTTTTATTTCTATCATGTGCCTGCTCTGTCTAACGGGGCAAATTTGTGCCACAAGGTGTCAGGCTTTGATGGATCCCTATTTTAGGGGCTTGGCCAAGGTTGAGAGGGAGCCTTCTGCTCAACCAGTGACAAAGATGGAGTTCGAATTTGAGAGACGGAGGATTACAAAGGAAGATGTCCGAGAACTCGTCTATCGGGAAACTCTTGAATACCATCCAAAGATGTTAAAAGAGTTCCTGGATGGCACAGAATCAACTGGTTTTATGTACCCAAGGTATTGATTACCATTTACCACAATTTTAAATTTTCAAAATTGCCAATTTTCTTTATATGGAGAGTGGATCCAAGAATTGTGTAGTTCCACTCAATCCAAAAGAAACCGAAGTTGTTTATTTTTAACCTTATTATCTTCTATTCCACATAGATGTTACCTTCAGCTCTAATTTCCATATCCAACTAGAATACTTAGGGGAACCCAGTATCATTCTAAAGTTGGCATGAGTAACTCTGTAGTTTTTCGGAAGTGAAGCTGTAATCAATCCTTGGGTTAAAGGTTTAGTCCCTTTACTTAAAGCCAAGGTTTTCGACCTTTTAACTTTCTAGGAGATAGAGCCTGGACTGTAGAAGTTTTTAAATTTCATCACATAAGCATTCAAGTTGCCAATTTCTGTTCTTTATTAACTGTCAGAAGAAGAAAGACCAGAGTGCAAACCCTAGTGCCACATTAAACCATATTCCCTACTTTGAAGTCTTGAGCATTTATTTGAAGGTCCCTTTACCTCCAAACTTGAATTCTTGAGTCTCTACCCTGGACACTGGTGAAGTATGACTATTGGACTTGTCTTTACAGTGCCGTTGACCAATTTAAGAAGCAGTTTTCTTATCTTGAGGAGCATTATGGAAATGGTTCAACAGTACCTCCACCTGAGAGGCAACATACATCATTACCCAGGTATATTTATTCCACATCATGCTTGTCATACTGCTCCATCTCTCCATTGAGACATCATCTTGGTCACTGATGGAACTTCTACTCATGCAGAGCATGTGTGCTATATTCAGACAACACAGTACATCATTCAGAAGAGGTGACTGATGACCTATCCAGATGTTCCATCAAGGAAATCGAGAAGCCGCAACCAGACAGGAGTTGTGGGGTCGCTATGACAAGAGGTCCTCCCCATGTTTCACAGAGAATCCAAGGTGATGTGTCTTCTTCTACTTACATTGGTAATGTCATCTTACCAAACTTCCCCTTGCTCTTTAACTTTTGTACTATTCTTTTTCCTTGTTCCTCTCGATTCTTTTTGTTCCCTCTTCTGAAATGTTCTAGATAAAAAGAAATATGACCAACAGTAGTTCGAATGTATATACAAAGAATTTTTTTTTTTACACTTCTTACTATTAGATAGTCCCCATAAATCTCATGATAGATACCCTAAGATTCATATTGAACTTCTTGCACAATTCATTTTTATGGTCAGACTTCAACGGTTCCTTCGGGTCGTGCCTATCAATAAACAACTCCCTCGTCGAAAAAAGATAAAACTTGTTATTTAATTGTTTCCCTATCTCATCAAGTCTGCTTGGCGAAAGACATCAATGCTCTAATTTTCTTTTCATGATTCTGTTCGGATCCTATCTTTATGACACCTAATTCTCTTGTTCGACAAATGATCCATTCATGTACAATAATCACATTGTATAGTGTAGTGGGTATAGTTTAGTGGTAAAAGTGTGATTCGTTCTATTACTGCAACTTTGTGCATTTTTACCTTTTCGGTCTTTTAGTTATAACAGTGACAATGCCATAATGATGTCATTAGTATTCCTGTTTGTGTTTCCAATTCCGTAGCACTGTAGGCTCTGCTCAAAGTATGGCTTCAGAAGAGGGGGTGGGTTTTGCCGCACTGTCCTGATGAAGGACCCTGTGTGTTGAGACCGAACAGGTTGGGTCTTAGGATTTAACCCATAGCAAACCCTAACCTGCTTGGTCATACCAGACCCTAATCATTAGGACAGTGCAGGGCCAGTTCAGTGTTTAACTTCTTCATTGCCATCCCTACCAAATACATATTATCACTGGCTGAAATAATAAAAGTTCACAGTTACATGAGCGAGTTGGTTTGCAAGTTTTCAAACCTAATTTGATGATGGTGATAGTTTATATACCACACCTCCCTAAAGTTTTTTTTTTTTTTTTTTTGTATAGGTGCAGCAGCTGCAAAGCCTGGGAAGGTAGTTAGTTCAGTCTTGCGTTATGACCATGGGACAGCAGCAGAGGCTTTTGAACAAAGAAGGATTGTCAGAAATCCCGCTGTATCAACTCAATATGTTGGTTCTGGCTGTTCATATCCTAGAAGAGTCCCCGGCTGTAAAAATGAGAGTGAAGAGGGTGAAGGACATGGACCACCCATTGGAGTGCAACCAAAACCACAATATATTGCTAGGAAAGTGGCTGCTGCACAAGGTGGTCCTGGTGGTCAGTGGTACTGATTCTTTGGCACATTAGTGCTTTAGTTGAATGGTGAAAATGGTCTGCTCACAGCGTCGGACGTGTGACTTTCAAGTTTCAAGAGAATTCATTTTTTGTCAGATTATTTTATTGGTGCAGCTGTGCTCCATCAGCAATCTTTGAAGAATGGCTTCTAACTGTTGAAGATGATAGAAGATGATTATTTCAAACGTTATGTAAATTACTGATGTGTAAGGTTGCATGGGCAAATCCGTGACTATACCCTGTTTCTATTCACTGAAAATACAAAAGCCTAGGATTAGGACCTTATGAGCCAGATAAGGGAATGTCCTTCTATTTGTTTTTTCTCCCCTACTTGTGGCCGCGAACAAGAGCCCCCGATTGGCTGCCACAACCAAATGAATAAAATGCTCATATTGTCTTTCAGTTCATTTTAAAACTCAGCAAGACATTGTATCTTTTACCATAAAACAACGTATGTAAATGGGATCCTCTCCCTCTCTCTCTCTCTCTCTCTCTGTCTTTTCCGTGAAATATTTTCTAAGATGACAACTTGAGAGCTTTGGAGTGCCAAGCTCTTCCAGGACATTTCAAACACAAGTTTCCAGTAGAATTTAATAAACAGTTGTGTGTATGAATGGTTTGCCGTTCACCCCTTCGAAGCCGCCAGTATCTGTACGAGCTTGAGCTTCCCCCTTGAGTTGTCGATCAATCAACTTTTTCATATAGCCTCAGTTGCAAAGTTGGGTTGCACAATCGGAGGGAGGAAATGAAGTTTTAGACTCAAAATGGTACATCTCCCTCTTAAGTCCGAATATTAGGAGAAAGAACGCTAACTAGCTGCGTGGTACTATGCAACTACACCCTGCCCTAACACAGGAGTCTACAAATGACCACCAGACCTCATGGAAAGATGGAATTTCCTAGGCACGCCAATCATTTAGTGCAACCCTGTGTCTTGGCACAGGGGCACCGCACTGCACATGCCAGATAGCGTTCTCTTCCCCCCTTCCACCCCCACCTCTAGTGATGCTAGTGAACCATAAAAAATTTTCATTAATATCAGCACTTTACATCCTCAGGTCTGCGCAATCCGAAGTTAAAAGCGTGACTGCAAATTTGCCATGACTGTAGGTCTCAACAACAACGGATTTTCTTATGCGTAGAAACAAAAATGGACTATCCTTCCCTGAGGCTATACTTCTGAAGGTTGTTAGAAATAAAAACACACACTAAATACAGAAAGAACAATAACTACAACGAACGATTAATCTTTTTAACCATATAGCTCAGGATCAGAACTATGAGGTACAGAGAGTTCACCAGAAAGCCCTGCAAGCTCTCTAGTGGAGAATTTCAAATTACATGGCAACATACAAATCACTAATCTTACATCTCTTACAAAAAGGTTAAAAGTAAACAAACCAGAAAATGATCCTATCATTTTTCTAGGCGTCTGGGCCTTTTCCTTCTATCTTTTTTCTTTTATGTTTTGGGTTTACAGGGATGATGTGTGAAGAGAACCGCCATGTTATATCCTTTGTTTCACACGTCTTCCATTAACATCACTGCCATCAAGTATGGCTTCATTACCATGTCCGCAGACAATGATGGAGTGCTCACCAATCTTTGCCACATATTCCAGCAGTTCAGTCATGACAGATGGGCAACTTTCCTTAAGATATTCAAAACCATCTGTTTGCATCACAGCTGCAGCAAAATTACAACCACCATTTAGCTTTTAATGGAATAATATTACAAGAGAAGTAATAAGAAAAGCATTGCCCACGAATAAATAGAATAAAGACTTATCATTCGACATTCAGTGACAATCACACTGATTACTTCCTAACAATCCTCACCTAATCTGAACATCAGACATACACGCTGTAACATTGCAAAGAATAGTACATATAAATGCTATGGTAATTCAAAATTGAATCCCAGATGGCACCAAATAGAACCTTCAATAAACTTTACTTAATTCTATAGCTTTCAAAAAGTGTTAAGAGAAGAAAAGGAGCAAATTTACCTCTCAAATTTTCTGGCAATGCAACAAATTTGAGACATACAGCTTTCAGTCGGAAACAGTGGTGCTGCTCTGCCAAGGCTAGTGTAGTTGCCACGGTGTTTATGGCAACATCCTCACAGAGTTTGGCCTCACAGAGCAACCTGAGCCTCTCAAGTCCATATCGATCTGCAGCTGCAAGCAGATGCTGACCCATCAGGGTGGAAGCCCACTTGGAGTTGAAACCAGTCAGCTCTTGCATGTCAGGGAGGTCATCCCAGTATATGAAATGGAGCAAGGCCTGAAAAAGATGCACATGGCCAAAAAAAATATATAAATTATGGAGGATTCAGAAATAAATACAATAAGGAAATGATTGACATCCCAGGAAAGAGAACCAGGCATTCCAAAGACCAACAATAACATAGAAACTGACGACCATAGCAACACGTTTTTTTATTGAACAAGCATAGTTACATCTAATTTATCCATAGAAGTACACCATGAATCTGCTTCTAGTTCAGTTCACGGATTTTTTTTTCCCACTCAACATCATCATGAAAACGATATAAAAAACCTGCACATACAACAAATGCAAATAAAGGAATTCTATACATAGGGTGATTCAACTCGTAGAAAAGGAAAATGTACATTCACAAAGTGACAAAACAGAAATGATACAAATTTGACAAAGTTAAGGATTGGACTTTATACACCACAGTAGCAGCATTTGGAAGCAGAAGCCAGAGCTGGAGTATGATCTGTGAGCGAGAGCAGCACCTTAGGAGAAGATTCTGGCTAAACATCTGTGGATGTTGTAATCATTCCTCCATGGCACCACAATTACTCACCTAACAAAAATAGCCAACTCAGCCACGTTTTCCTATGGACCTCTCTACAATACTATGAATAGCAATGCTAAAAAATAAAACGAGTTATCATTTAAATTATGTCACAATGGAAGGTCAAAAATTTCAATGTGTAATTACAAGAATATCAACATAAATCAAACTATGATGTTCAACAGTTAACATCACTAAAGAAAAAGGTACTCATCCCACAATACATGAAAAAGAAGATGAAGAAGAAACACCACTATCAGTTCAGCATACTAGAATGCTATAAGATATGCAAAAATCTGTTTTGAAAAGTACAAGTGTCCTCGACTGAAACCCTGAACTAGTGGCATCTCCATTACCAAACTAAGCTAATAAGACAAGCCAATGGTACTATGGGTACGAAAACAAATCAAGAAATCCATGTGAGTGGCACCTTGACAATTAAAGACACAAGCACCTCAGCTTTAACTAACCAATGAACTTAAATAGTCAAAATACCACAAGAATATAGGGCAGGACAGGACAGGACAGCACAGCAAATGAACCAAGGATACAACAGGCATCATAGAAATTATTCAAAATATCTATTTGCTGAGCTAAAACTCCCAGTAACTGGTTATGTAATAACTAAACCATGGACAGTAAAACAAATACTCAGTTCCTTCGTTACGTATCAACATTTCATATTATAAGTGAAACCAAAATGATGCACAAATAACTATGAAAGCAGGAAAAAATACAAACACGTCGTAATCTTACTTGTACCAAAAGAAGACTAAGCAACTCAAAAACTGAAACTAGAGGAACTCATAAACATAGTTTGATGATTCAATTACATTTTGAATTCAAGTCGGATCAAACAGGGAGCATTAATTATTTTTAGCAAAGCAAGTGCACTTATTCATCAACTTTTTGTGTCCCAAAGTGACACAGAGAAATAATAGATTACATGCAATTAACTGAATATCAAGTTTGCACCAAAAAAAAAAAAAAAACTGAATATGAAGCGATTAGGCTATAAAGTAATTGAACAACCTTAAAAGCTGGAGCCTCCATATCTTCAACGTTTATGCAATGAGTGTTTCGATCCTTCATTGGACCAAAAAGTTGTGCTCTGAACACAGGAGAACGAGCCGCTAGAACCAACTTGTGGGCTGCAAATGTCTCCCCATCAACTTCAAAATTTACATCAGTTCCCTTCCCACTTTCCAAGAGCTGCCCGAAATGTTGACCAATGTTAGAAGGTGGCATTGCAATGGAGTAAATCTTGGGTGGTTCTGTCCGTGATCTAACAACACCGACACTACAGTGAACTGATAAGCAATCGTCTTTGAGGTAATCCGATGTCTCCAAAGCGGTTCTTTTGAAAAAACGCTTGTAACCCCTGTAGAATACAACAATAAGACATTATGCGGTATTCATTAACAATAACCATTAAATTTACTACATAATGCGTCGTAAACTTCCTAACTCCCTTGTACAAGCTAGAAGATTGTTCAAACATATCCTACACAAAAATAAATACATAGAAAGTGATAAAGAAGTTTGCTTGTTTTTAACTAAAACAAGAAATGTAATCCACATTTAAACTTTGCACGGTTCCCTTACAGTTTGTATCACACATCAGAAACAAGACTACCATCAGAATAGAGCAAACACATAAAAATCATGTTAGGCACATGGGGCTCGATCTAGTGCATGTGCGGGCTAGATTGGGCAAGCCTCGTATGGGATAGGTTAAAGAGCTTGATTTAACGTGTTCCATCAACTCTGAAACTTTTGGCATATAGGTAAGTACCTAACATTTGGTATCAGAGCCGAGCACCATCTCACGGTTCGAGTCAAGAAAAGGGCTACCTTGAGTAGAGTGAAAGCCATCAAGAAAGGGCTACCTGCTTCCAGGCGGAGTGGAGCAGCTTGGAAAGGGCTGCCTACCACCAGAGTGGGGCTTGATCTAGTGTACGGGAGTCGGATTGGGCCAGCCCACTATGGGATAGGTTAAAGGGCTACCTAACACCAGAGTGGGGCACGATCTAGTGTATCGGCATTAGATTGGGCCAACCTAGTATGGGATAGGTTAATGGGCTAGATTTAATACGTTCCATCGGCTCTGGAACTTTTGGCTTATCAATCAAGTACCCAACAAATGACACTATCCTTTCTTTTATTAGATACATCCATAGGCTTGGAAAACCATGAAAGAATTTACAATTTAAATATGATGGAAAGGAACCGCGAAACCTGTGTGCAGATTGCTGTGCAAATACTCTCAAATCGCACCCGTGGATCCTACACCCTCTCTCAATAAATGCCCACCCCTATTGGACGATTTGTAACCCTCCCCCTTCATTGGTGCAAAACAGCACTCTGGCATCATAGTGAACCCTCCCCATATGATATATATAGTAATTTATGCATAAATACATAAGCATATTCAAAATCTCTAAAATGGAATTTGAATGCCTGTATGCTCCAATGATCACATGCCAGAATGGGTCGAAGTAATAATCTAAAACACAGAAAAGACTACGTGATGAGTTGAACCCAAAGTCCCAGACCCAGAACAACATAAACAGCTTGATCCACATTGCAGACATTATTGGAGCCAAGAACCAGATAATTGGACCATACAAACTGGTCAATTTCTTATCCATAATATATTTTCTAGGTAAATAGGCGTACTCATTCCCTACCTAAAAAATTATTGAATAACCCAATTTCACATACACTAAACCTCTAATCCAACAATTTAAACAGTTTGATACGCATGGCAAACAATATTGGAGCATAGAACCAGATAATTGGACCATACAAACTGACCAATTACTTATTCATAATATATTTTCTTTGAAAATTGGAGTACTCATTCCCAACATAAAACTTATTGAAGAACCTAATTTCAAATACACTAAACCTGTAATCCAACAGTTTAAATTGGTCTGCTTCACGTGGCAATTCAACCTTCAGTTCACGCTTAAAACATTCCCCAAATAATATAGGTACAATATTCAAATACATCGGTCCAGCAGTTGGAAACTCCTTTAGACTGCTTGGGATCAATTGTATTAGTGTTCTTGGAGACTATACAGATAAGCGATCCACTTTAGGCACAAATGGTTGGCTATCTTTAAAATGAGGACAGAAAGATCCTTATCTATCCAGAACCTCAGTACCAAAGGGGTTAGTACAAGTTATGTGTGGCTTTCTTCTGGTCTTGGTGGGTCTATGGAGATTCCCAGATTTGGATAACCCATCCAGTAGGCGGTTGGATAGAAATTCAATGTTTCTAGGTCCTCTTACCCTGTTTCAGTCTTTTCATATTTTTTTGTATCCACTGATTAGAGCGGTTCTATCGACTGCTTCAGGTCTTTCCTATTCCTCGTTCTCTCTCTCCAATGGAAATATGAATAAACATACACACATCGAGCTACAAATACAAACTTCTAAAGTATTTCCCCAAATTTTTCCTTGACAATGATGGATCTAAGGCCTCTACTGAACTCATGATGGAAGTGCTACAACAGATGAAAATAGAAGGGTGCATTTTGACTTCGTAGATGCAGCCTCCAGCTCAAAATTATAAAAGAAGGTGAATTATTCATAATTTCTCTCAGAAGGAATTATGTTGTTTTATATAACACAAAGATCTTCATTTCTCCCACAACAATGGCATTCATAATTTTAGCAATGAAGAAAAAAGGATCCAACACAAATGTACGTGTTTCTTCTCCAAGAAATTATGTCGGAAATTTCTCTTGCCCTGTGTGCATAAACCGCACTTTTAACAATTGACCATATGCCCAATATGCAACAAAAACTTTACAATTACGACCATGATCAAACAGCACTGAGCACACCTTCATATATTAAACTCCTAACACCAACAATGCTGCGAAGATTTTTAAAACCCAGGTAGCAGTCAGATTTCGTGCAGAGAAATGCAAAAGAAAAAACTACATGCCCAAAATCCAAACCTCTCAGGCAACAATCTATTTCATTAAAAAACCCAGAAACCCAAAATAAGCACAAATATCCAAAACCCAAGCCTCTCAATCAACATTCAATTTTTTCCTAAGCCCATAAACTAAAACAAAGGACACCCAACTTACCACATGCTTCCACGGTATTTAAGCGTGTATGGCCCGCTCTCCAGCGTCCTCCCAAAATGGCTGTGAACCTTATGTCTCTCTTTCCCGCTTTGATCTAAAAGCGTCAATTCGAAAAGAGCTCTGACATCTGTGCCGTCACTTGCTAACGCGATGAATAGAGAAACATAAGTCGCGTTGTCCTCGATGCTCTTCCCGTCGGGATAGAAATAGATTGCCCAGGCGTATCCACCCACCATGAAAGTGTCGGACGCGATGTATTTCCCGATCCCGAGACCCTTTGATAGAGAGTAGCCAGTGATCTTGAATTGGTGAGAACCATTAACAGTTTCGGTATGAGATGTAGATGTGGTTAACGAAGGAGATGAAGAAGACGAAGGTTTGGAGGTTCCTCTGCAAATCCTACCCATGCCCATCAACAATTGAAACGGACGACTCTGATTGTGATTTTCTCCTAGAGAATCAATTGCGATGTCTTAGAATGAATTGGGTTCTACGGGCTCCCCTGAAACACCACGCGAATCTAAATTGGGGGTGTGATCTAGGGAGTTTACAAGGTTTAAATACAAACAATTCAAATGAAATGAATTTGGTTGGACTTCGAATTAGGGTTCCTAAAGCTTTACAGTTAACGATTCCTGCGTTGTGGTGACGAATTCTGCTACAAGATCCAAATCGGCTTCTTATAGCTTTCTAGGGTTTGGTTATGGAAGGAAAAACTGAAGAAGGAGAGAAGCGAGGAAAAGTAGATCACGAATTCTGGATGACGTTTAAATAGACGAAGACGGATTGCTTTTTTTTTTTTTTTTGTTGGTAGGAGACGAAGACGGATTGCGGGTAGAGACAGGAGACAGAGAGAACGCCGAGAAGTTAATTACTCAGTGGGAAATTTATCAGCGCCACCCCTTGAATTATCTGATTATTTTAATACAATCCGACTAACAACCAAAATATCAAATCTCGGCCAAAAACTAAAGGTGATAACCTTATAACGCTTAATTAGTGATGGCAGTGGGTTAGATTTTTAGACTATTTTGCCCTTCCCCTTAAAACAATGGAACCTAGTCGTCTTCTTCCTCAGTAGAACGAAGAAGACTTCTCATCTCTGCAATTGGTCACTGCTGCCCATCTCTCACCTCTGCACCCTTGCACACACTCATTTGGTCACCTCTCACCTCTACAACTCCTCACATTCACTTCTGCAACCGTCGTCGAAGTTGAAGGAAGAAATTGACGGTTCACCTCTGCAACTGGCTCCATGCACTTGCACACATACTGGCGACCAAAGAACCCCGACGAAGCTCTGAAGAAGCGACCTCACTCTGGCGACTACCCACAAAGCCCAGTATTCCCAATGTAAGTTCTCACAAAACCAGGGTCCTCAAAATTGAATTTTTGGGTTTCAAAATTGATTTTTTTTTTTTTTGCCCTAAACACACACACACACACACACCTCTACACCATTCACTGACCTATAGATACACACACATACTCGAACCCCTCTTTTTTCCACTGACTTGCACACACACCTTAGCCCATTGCTGCTCCACTCAATTGCACACATACCCCACCCCACTACCCCTGCTGCTCCACTTACCCCCCACTGCCCCGTTGCTACTTCACTCAATTGCACACACACCCCCACTGCCCCTCCACTACTCCATTCAATTGCACACACACACAACCCCCTACTACCCCTCCCCCCTACTGCCCCCATTGCTCCACTAACTTGCACACCCCCCCTACTAATCCCTGTTGCTACACTCACATGCACACACACACACAGACACACCCCCTACTGCCCTTGCTGCTACACTCACTTGCACACACACTTACCCTACTGCTCTTGTTGCTCCACTAACTTGCCCCCTTTATATATTTATAGAACACACACACCCATATACAATTTATTTGTGGAGTGTTTTAATCATAATATTTGCCTATTTTTTTAATCATTGCAGGATGGATTTATTCACAATTTATTACTATTATGATAAGAATGTTTCACATAAGGTAGTTGACAAAGATAAGTATGGATATATTGATATGGTGTATGACATTTACAGTATAGTCCTAGGTCATATACAAGATGGTAGGGTTTGACTTTTAAATGCGACGCTTTACTACCTGGTGGGAATGATGATCTAGAGGTGCGAGATGATCAATCTAGGATGCAGCTATTTGACATCTATGATAATGATAAGATCATCAGACTGTATGTCTTTAATGTTCAAGGCAGTGAGCCTGACCAAAGAAGCCAATTTTATAAAATTAATAAGCTTGAACGTGATTGGTAGGGCCACTAATTTAAGAAGGCAAAGAAATGTAGGGCAAGAATCTACTATGTTGAAACAGCAAAGTGCTATTGATCCTAGAAGCAGTAGAATGCCAAAGAAGACTATCAAAAGGGGTGGTGCTACAAGCCTTTGTGCATCATGTAGGACAAGACTGGATTTAATGAGTATGAACTTGTGGAATTGAATGATTCATATGATGATGATAAATGGGAACTTAGTGAGGATGAGCTTGATAAAGAAAGTGGTGGAACTTCACACTCTTCAGATGATGGTGACAATGAATTTGAAGAAATAGTGGGTGATTTGTTTGATGTAGATACAGAGAAAGTTGATGAGGAAGGGGTTGTTGAGTCAGATAATGTTCCTGAGGAAGATAAAGATGAAGATGAGTCAGAGAGGGATGATACTTCAAATTATGATTCTGAGGAGTACCATTCACAATTTTCCAAAAAAAAGAAAGTGGGGTGAATGATAGGGGAAAAGTGGAGTTGGCTCAGGGGATGGTTTTTTATTTTGTGGATCAATATAGAACTCACTTGAAGAATTATGAAATTCAAGAGGGTTTTGAATTTCATAGGCTCAAAATGAGAGGAATAGAGTAACTGTTATATGTGCAAATGATGGTTACCTCGGAGAATACATGCTTCTCCTTCAGCTGATGGCAAAACTTTCATTGTAAAATCATATGCAGACAGACATACTTGTAATGGAAGAAAGACAAAAAATGCAGCAACTAACTCCAGGTGGATAGTAAGTAAACTTTCTCCCCACTTCAAGGTAGATCCTGCAATGACTATTAAAAGCATAGAAGCAATGATGAGGGTACAGTATGGACTGAAACCAAGCAATCAATAATTGTATAGGGCAAGAATGATTGCTAAAGAAGAGATTGAAGGCAATCATGCAAAATCATTTGCATAATTGTCAACATATATTGATGTGGTTGATCAACATAACCAAGAACAGTCATCAAGATTCAGTTTGTGGAAAGACATGTTATGAATGAAATCCTGTGTTTAAGAGGTTGTTTGTGTGTTTTAATGCATATATAAAAGTTTTTTTACAAAGGTGCAAGCCATTTCTGGGACTAGATGGCTGTAACCTAAAGGGAAAGTATGGGGGTATTTTTTTGCAACTATATCATTAGATAGAAATAATGGTTTATTTCCAGTTGCATTTGTGATGGTAGAGGCTGAGAGGAAGGACAGTTGAATGTGGTTCCTTGATTGCTTAAACATTGCTCTACAATCAGAGACAGACTTTATACCCCACTTGGCCTTTATGTCTGACAAACAAAAGGTTAGTAAATATTATTTGGGTTAATATATGTTAGATTTTTCTTACATTTATATGCCTAACCTAACATATATAATTTGTCAATCATTTATAGGGTCTAATTAATTTCATTCAGCAACAATTGCCTCGATGTCATCAGAGACATTGTTGTAGGCATTTATATGCCAACTTTAGGGGTGTTTATCCTGGAGCAATGTTGAGGACTACCTTTTGGGCTGTTGCCAAAGCATCCACTCTTGTTGACTTTTAGAAAAAAATGGGGGAGATGAAGGATATAAGTGTATGACTGGTTGATGAAAAATCCACCATCAAGCTAGTCAAAACATGCATTTGATCATGGAGCCAAGAATGACTATGTAACTAACAACATTACCGAGTCATTCAACCAATGGATTGCACCTTGTATAGACAAGCCAATTGTGAATTTGATTGACCAACTTAGGGTGCAGTTGATGACTAGGTTTCAGAAGAGGTATGCTAATGCCTACACTTTCAAGGGTACAGTAACACCAGCAGTTAGTAAGAGATTAGATTCAATTGAAAGGGCAGAAAGGGGTTGCACTGCATATGCAGCAGGTCTGTATGAGTTTTTGGTCAATGATGGAGATCACACAGTTGTGGTGAAGTTGGCTGACCGAACTTGCACCTGTGAAGTCTGGGAATCAACTGGACTACCTTGTAAGCATGCAGCCCATGGAATTGCTATTAAGAGGGAGAACATTGAAGACTACTTTGATACCTACTATACTGTGCAAAGATATCAGTTAGAATATGAAGAGATGGCCCATGCACAACCAGATATAGCAGGATTGTCTGAGAGTGGTTTATATAGTGTGGTGCAGCCCCCAGCTATGAGAAGGAGACATGGCAGACCCAATAAAAATAGAAGAAGAGCTGGTAATGAAGGAGCCCCTCTAGACTCCAAAGGAGATCAACATCAGTAAGATGTATCTGTTGCAATCAATTAGATCACAATAAGAGAACTTGCAAAGGGGGTGCAATGAAAGGGAAAGGGATAGCATCCACTAGCACAACAGCATGTGAAAAAAAAGAAGGAACAGGGTGGATACACAGGTAAGGTTTTTTTTATTAATCCTCTTAACTAGTGTTACTTTTTTTGCTGGTGTAGAGAAAGGAAGGTCGAACTAGCAGTCAGGGTAATACCAGTAATTCTCAGAGGCAAACCAGATCAAACACTGCATCTACAGAGACAAGTGGGTGTATACAAGAGAGGGTGAGAGCAAGGATGGGAACCATAAGGGCAAGAAGAAATGCAAAAGTTGCTAGAAGTTTAGCAACAGAGGGTAGTGGTCAGTAGTTGTAGGTGTTTGTTTGATTTGATGGACATTTGGGATTGTATTGAATGATTAAGTATTAGAGGAGTGCTTTTAGGGAAATTTGGGAAGAAGGTACTGTATTTGGAAAATTTTACCGATTCGTCCATAATCATAATTAGATGAATCTGGAAAATAGGAAAAAAAAAAGAAAGAAAGAAAGATGGCTCTAGCTGATAGGCTAGAGGAGATTGACTCAGGAACAAATTTCATTAGGAGCTCCATTGCAAAGTTCAAGCCTAGTTTTTAAGTTGTAATATTTGTGATGGAATAGATGAATGCTTTGATGGATTGTATTGAATGCTTTTTCATACTGTATTTGGAATTTGATTTTGCCAATGGATATGATCATGTTAGTATTATGAATTTTATTGTCTGCAGATTTTTATTTATGTGTCCCTTTAGTGTATTGGAACAGTTATATGTTGTCCAAATATGTTGGAACATCTAGTAGTATGTAAAAATCAATAGAATTGAACCAAATGTCAATGCCAAAGACCATTCCCTTTTCATTACTAATACCAACAACTTAGAGAATTTCAAAGTTACATCATACTTTAAAAACAAGCAGTACAAAGTTCACCACATAGAAAATCGATACAATTAGACACAAGAAATTTTTTTGCAGAAATCTCATCCTTTAGCTGTTGCACTCCATTTGGGTGAATTCTACTTCCAACAGTTATGTGATTGTTTCTTAGTATATTCGTAGACATGGGCAGATTTCCCATATCTTCCTTTTGGTAGCACCAAGCAAAAAATCACAGCTTCCTTTGCCTTTTTTGGGACAACTGTAGTAGAGCCTGTTTGGATTTTGCTCGGACTCTAAAATCCTAACTGCAACTCGGAATCCACATGCACATTTCAAATTCTCCAATTTCAATGCTCTTAAATTTTTACTGTTAACATTTGCTGATGTCGACATTATTATCTGCAAAATACACAAAATATATTAAACTCAACAAAATTAGTCTTACAATGTCTCTCAAGGTGTGTATGTGTGTGCTAAGTGCAGCAGAGGTGTGTGTGTGCTGTGGTACATCAAGAGGCAGGCGTGTGTGTGGGGGTGTTACTGTCACGCCCCCACCTCGATGTAAGATATTTTACCACGTAGGGGGTGACTGAGACAACACACCTCATCCCAATACCTACCAGGATCACAGATACAGTGTCCCGAGCCACAGTCCACTCAGTCATCACTCGTGATGACAGCAAGGAACGCACCCAAAAGGAATAAAACGTTCCAGTCACAGAGTTAGCGGAAGCGAAGTTAAATCAAACATGTGAAATTATAAAGCATCGGTTCTCTAATGATAACTCATAGTATAATTTCCATAATTGTAATCATTCAAACTCTCCTATAAATAAACATACAGTTTATACATGATTGTGGAATGAATATAGAAATTAAATAATAAATAATTGCCATTAAGGTACAAATCTTGGGTGTACATCTATATCCAAGCCACAGCCACTACCTCCACTTGAATCGTATCTAACGGTGATCGTCAAGAGGTTATCTGCATATCAACTAAAAAGGGATTACACAACGGGATTAGCTACACTAGCTAGTAAGGGAGCAAAGGAGAATGCACATACATCATATAATCAATATCAAGCAGAATGATGCATGCAAATGTTAGATTCATTTTCCACCTAGCACATAAATCTATCAATCAAGTGTATGCTACTGTGATAACTCGGGAAACACTAAGGGTCACTTATCCTATCGCCCCAGTGAAACCTCAATTATCATGAGGGGACCTACGCTGGTAGAAGTCATCATGACCATCCAGTGGCAGACCTCGATAGCCATCACTACCCCTGACCTGGCCTCTCCCGCCTCCACAGACATCAGGTGCTCAGACTATCCAATACATAAACCCGTATTGGCAAGGGTCGTAGCATAAGGGAATAAGCATTCTAGCCGCAGATATACTATATGCAATTCCTATCGTCCCAAGAGGTATTCCGGGTGCATCAACGTCCCATTCCATCTAGTACCTTGGTACCAGCACGACACGACACATACAGATCAGGATGGCATATATAAGATTTCATAAGTAAATAAATTGGGGTTCCGGTACTGGCACACCCGGCACCGTAGCCTGATACAATGGTGAGAATATTATCACATTCACAACAGTTTACATTTGAATAACAATGCAATGCGCACAATGCTTACAATTATATAATAGCATGCTTAAGATTTACAAATATATATATATATATATATATATATATTCAAACCCAACAAAGTCACCCCGAACCCACTCACCTAACTCGGGTGTCATCTAGCGTGGTTGACATAAATCTCACCGATGCACCAGCCTAGACATACAAAAGAAATCATTAAGGCATGTATAGGAGGGTCCCATGTTAGGCCCCCAAGGTTAAACTCAAGTTTCAATCTAGACAGCACGAACGGATTCACGGACGGTTTTAACAGAGGTGAGTCCATCCCTGACTCTGTTCAGGCCAAAGGTAAAGACAGAGCGAGCAAACCCACGGGTGGAACTTCTCACTTGGATCCGTTCGTGCATCCGTGCGAGTTCTGAGACACACCCGAGAGTGAGCGGACCCACAGGCGGATGTGCTTCCTTAGTCCGCCCCTGCATCCATTCGATCCCTGAGACATGCCCGAGAGTGAACTACCCCTGGGCGGATGCAACAGACTTGAGTCCGTTCCTTCATCCGTCCAGGTCATTTCACAGGGTTTATACTGGGCGGATTGACGGACGGTACCACGATTGGTGGATTCGGTCATTTGTCCACCGGCAGTCTCTTCCAAGATTTCAAAGGGTTTCTTCTCCAGCTTGAAGCTTGGAGCACCTTAACATTTCAAGGTTATGGAGGGGGTGTTTAAGCCTCCCTAGGGTCACTAGAACCTAGGCTCACCTCATGGATCCAAAATTCAACAAGGGTTGGGTTTCAAGGTCTAAAACAAAGATTCACCAACAATGGCTGCAATTGCAGCACTTAGGGGTCATTTCTATAGCTAGGTCAGCACCATTAGAGCTCCCAATTACGGTCAAGCATCACCTTGAGTCCCAAATGGAACCCTAGGTTAGCTCAAGCTCAAGATATCTTCCAAAATGAGAAGGGAAATGGAGGAGTACCAAGTTTCAGGTCTTACCTTCAATGGAGGCAGCAAGGACAAGGCTAGGTGAGACTTCTTGACCTCCTTCCTTCAACCATCCCCTCCATCTCTTCTCCTTCACCTTCTTCTTCTCCCTATGTCCGGTCAATAAGAGAAGGAGATGTGGGGCAGCCAGCCATCTTGGCATGGCTTCCATCCTCTTCCCTTCCCCTCTCATTCCTCTCCTACTTCTACTTCTTCTTCTTCCTTCCTCCTTCTCCTTCTTCTCTTGTCTCTTCTCCTCCATGGTTTGCTTGGGAGGGGGACTTATTCTCTTATCCTTTTAAGGATTAAATGGGCCTTAGGCCATGTTTGGTTTAGGTACCCCCAAAACACTTAGGGGTCTTTAGGTCTAAATGGGTTTTAGTTTAGGTCTTAGGGCATGTTTGATCCATGTCATAACCATTAGGTCCATTTAGTTAGTTAGGGTCTGTTTGGGGTGCATCCTAAGTCCATAGGACTTAATTGTCCTATGAGGCTTGTTTGGTTTAGGTTTAGGGTATAAAACCCATCATTCCTTTAAGTTAGGCTTTGTGGGCCCACTTTCATGGCCCATTTAACCAATTAATGGTAAGGACAGGGGTCCATATGGTCCAAGGGTTAACTTAGGGTGTTCGGGACACGGGGATGTGGGTTCCACAGGAAAATAATCCAAAAGGACAGGTAATAGCATGGGCGAATCCTCGAGCGGATTCAGTATGAGTGAGTCTGTTCGTGACTCCGGTGCTGCTGTCAGGGCCCAAACTTCAAGGAAAGTTGTGGGGCTTTGACCCACACTTCCAGGTCTTCAAGGAAAAAGTTATAAAAATATTTTAAGTTTAAGGCCATTAATGTTAATTGTAGACACTGAATTTTGTCATCCCCCGACGATGATGACAACAGGACACGGACAGACATCGGTATCTCTCTCAAGAAGGACTCTTGTCCCTACATCTAAATCAAATCACCCTAACATCCCTAAAATGACTTATAAGACCCTTTTACCAAACGCTGAAGGAGGTACTGCTCACCTTCCCCAAAATCAAGGAAAATTGGCACTACACCCCCACGGCACCTTGGGGACCCACCACAGAACCATTGTATTTTTTTCATGTCGCCATAAAGGGGTGTGACATCAGCCTGCTAACGTCATCCACGGCGTCATGGAAAAGTCCCCCATGACGCCGTGGAGATGGAGGACCTATCCGGGCCAGGCTGTGGGGCACTCCCCCCTATAAATAGGAGGGTCCCCCTCCCCTCATTTCACAATTTTTTCGGGCAGAGAGACCCTTCCAGCTCATTTTTTACCCCTTTTTCCACCAATTCTCTCCCTCTTGAGCGTCTGTTGGAGCGAGACTCCAAAGGTATGGATAGATCCTTCGATTACCCACTCGAGTAAAGAGCGATTCTTATCCCATAATTTTGTTATCCCGTCAGTATACGGATAACGAAAAATCCCCTTCGTAGCTGTTATTTTGTTTACATACTGATAACGAGAATCCCTTATATAGCTGTTGCTCTGCCCGAAGTGAGTGACGAAACCCATCTCATATAGTCCTTACTCTGTCCGACAAGAGAGAGGCAAGCCGATTGTCCGTCTCCACCTGAACCGTGGGACATCGCATTTTTCATATTTAGTGCATTTCCATTTATTTCTTGTATTTTTTGACAGGTATCTGTCTCTTTCCTTCTTATTATTTTTGGCGTAATGTAGACAATTAAAGTAATTCGCTTTAGTGTACATAGTAAATGATTTCTTCTTTGTCATGATTAGTGCATCATAACCTAGCATTGCATGTTAGTATATGATATATTATTAAGGGAGAATCTTCGAAAATAAGTATCTAGTAGAAATACCGATTTATCCGAGTGAGGTGGGTGCCTAACACCTTCCCACTCTCGTAACCTGACTACTTACCCTGAATCTCTGACCAGACCATATGGAATCACGTAGCCATTTCCGCTAACCCTGGATGGGGCTACACCCATTGGGTTCTAGGCCCTAATCCTAGGTGGCGACTCCATTTCTTTATGAAGTATGATCCCAATCCCCATGATGATATGTCAAAATGATACGCCGTTATTCATCGAAGCCAATCCTTGTCACCATAAGGCTGAGGAACCCTCGTCCCGAGGACCACAGTACTTACATTAACCATTGCCACCTAGGCATTGCCCTTTGGGCAAGGTTTAAATTACTCCGGGGCATAAGGGTATATTTGGGGTACGGGTGTAACATCCCCCCAACCTTATTAAAAATTTCATCCCCAAAATTTGAGGCAACCCGATCTCAAGGGTGAGGACTGTTAAATAATAATACCTCCAATTACCCACTACTTAAACTAAGTTGAAGGTCGGGCTCGGATGAGGCAGTGCCTATTTTTCACAACAAGTCAGGTTCTACAATTCTATTTCCTTATAGGGTCTCATTACCACAGAAGGTGTGGTTCATAATGACCCTAGGCTCTATTGGGTTAAGGGTCAATGGTTACAACATTCCAGAGGTAATATCAGGCCTTACACACTAAACTAAACCACCGAGAATGAAAAGTTCCCTAGGTCTTCTAGATCAAGTGATACCATTCTGGCCTTTACTACTCTGGTCATTCCTGGGTTACAGGACTTAACCTGTCCAGTCCCCAATATAGAGTTTACATTCTGAATGCTATCACTTCAGGTCATTGTAGTACCTAACCCAACTTTAGAATGATTTGGAATATTGATGGAATCTCCTATTGTTCACTCCCAGTACGGAGGGAACGCATTTGGTGATCCATTACTCCCTTCATATCTGTCATTGAAAAAGGTCTTGTTACATCCTTCAGTTCTAGCTTTCACAACCTTACAACCTACTACATAGTCATCTCACAAGGAAAGTCTATAATGGTCCTTTTTCGAGAGCCAAACAGTCTTTTAATGATGTTGGTTTAAGTCATTCCCTTGAGCAAGTTCCATTAGCTAACCTAGCCGACCATTATTAAATTTATTAACTATAATCCTGTGATCAACCATGAACAAGGATTGAGGTTCAACTAACTAATCATAGTAAGGTCAAGGCAAGGTCATAGCCAGAGCATCTCTTCAGCCACACAAGTCTAAGGTTCTAAGGGATATATATATATATATACGTAGGCATAAATTCCATAATTATATTCATATCCTTATGGACATATCTGTAACTTAGGTCAAACCCACAAAGGTAGACAAGCTCTAGGTATAGTATACTAAGTCATTTCAGATGTCACATCACAACTTAGAACTCCCTCTATGAGTCTAAACAAGGTTTGGATGAACCAAGTAAAGTTCAAATAGAGATTGTCGTTAGTCCATGAGGTGGCATGGATGACTTCCACATACACGTGGCTACTAATAACCACCCTAGGTCAAATTATCCAAAACTAGCCTATTATTTCCTTCTTTTTGTCTGGCTAAAAGTTGGATCCTATATACCCCTATAAGGGTTTCTACACCACATAGGTTTGGTTCTATTATTCATTCTTGGTTCACTTACTAACGGGGTCGAAGGATTTTCACCCTCGAAGGTAACTCTCTCCTTTCACATAGGAGGGGAGTCACAATGTACACTAAGACCTGCCATCTTTTGTTGGCTGGCCCAGTCGTGTACAAGTCCTAATCCCTTTCAATTCCAGGTATTAAACTAAACTTAAGTGGTCCCCACAAATGGGTTACACAACAAGGATGTCCAATCTAGGGTATAGGCACAAAATCAACACATATGGGTGTGGTCAAAAGGTCTCCAAATAATCTGGGCTTAAAATCCTAAAAGAAATCGGACGGACTGACGAGTGGTATCAGTACTCTGGTTCCGTTCGTGGCTCCTCCACAAAGATAGGGAGAGCGGACTAACGGGTGGATGCGGAATGCGAATCCGTTCGTTCGTTCGTTCTCAGAAGGTCAAATGGCCGAGTGCATTTGAATCGATCGGATCTACGGACGGACTCATAGATGTAGATCCATTCGTTGATCCGCACAGTTTTTAAAAGTAAAATTTTCAAGTTTTGCGCGGAGCGGATTAACAGGCAGAATCACGATATGTGGATCCATTCGTTCGCCCGTTCGCGGGATTTTAACAAAAAAGATCTACGAGTTTTAAAACTCACTTTTGGGGCTTGAAGGAAAGGTACACGACCGTAGGGGATAAACCTCTATAGGGTTCTCTGTTTGGGCTTCCTAGCACTTCCTTGAGTGGATTTTCTTGCAAATTCAAACCCTAAGATCAACTCGCACACTCTCAGGGTATGGTTTCTCTTCTCCTTTCTCTTCTCCATTCTTTCTTCTCTTCATTTGGGAAGTTTGATATGATGTCTCTTCATATCTCTTTTTCTTTCTCTTGGATTTGAGATGGATAGTCCTAGGTTGTGATTAGATTTAATTTTGTTTACATCGTCATGGCCATATACACTAAGATCATGCCAAAATTGATTTAGGCTAAGGTTTTTTTTTTTTTTGGGTTCAAATCAAGCCCTAATCGATTAATGGCACTATGTGGATGGCTTCTTGTTTGTTTATTGCGTCTCTTATAGATTTTCAAGTATTTGCAAGCATCTTAGAAGTTGTTTGTCATGGTTGCCATATATAGTTGGATTACTTGGATTATTTCTAGGTTTTTAATTTGGGTAAATCCTCAATTCCTCAATGCTTTGGGAACTTTTTAAGTTCATGATTAATTCTTTGTATGCCATAGGGTCTCATAAATCATCTCATTATCTTACCTTCAAACATATTCTCTTGATCATCTTGTTGTTAATATATCCTTGGTATTATTCCCCTTTTTCCTCAAATAATTTAGTTCTTGTCTCTTGTTGGGGTATTTCACTCAATCACTTGCTTGCTTGGTGTTGATTGGAATGTAAGATAATTAAAAGCATGTATTGTCCACATCAACCTCACTTCTTCACGTCCACACACTAAGGATTTCATATAAACTTCAAGTGTGAATTGATCTTGTCTCTTTTCCTTCTCAAACATGTCTCCAATGATATTCATCATATATAGCCCTCTCTTCAAACCATTTCCATATCACTTAGGTATTTTCCTCCATAATTTAATTGCAAATCTTATATCATTATTCCAATTTGGCTCACATTTGTTGTCTTTCTTTGGATGGTGCCTTGTGTGTGGGTGACTAGCCATGGGTCCCAAAAGAAAGAGAGACCTATCCATTGTGCCTTCCATTCCTACTGCCTACAACGTGCATCGATTCACTTTAGAAAGCACTGAGGGGATCTTCCGAGAGCACCTGTTTAACAACAAGATTCTTATGGAGAGAGATGTGACAGTGGAGGAACTTCTAGCATACAAGGTAGGTGCTAGATTTGACCAGTTGAAGTGGAATGGCATGTTGGCCCAGCTAGAGTTCTACTACCCCACCTTGGTCAGGGAATTTTACTCTAACTTGGTACTGGTTAAGGAGGAAGATGATGAGTACAAGCTAACTTCCTTTGTGAAAGGAGTTGTCATTAGTTTCACTGCAGTGAAGTTAGGGATTCTTCTCGGTGTTTCTTCAGAAGGTGAGAGGGTTTACTATCGTCCAGGCAGTCACCCAGACAAGTGTTTGCCTCCAGATGAGAAGCGGAGGTTGTTCAAGGTTCTCTCAAATGACAGGTTCGAGGAGAATGAGGATCTTTCCCACTTCCCTCCATCTCAGCGAGTTCTTATATTCATTGCCAAGACCAATCTGGCTCTTTCTAAGGCTCACAGTACACTGCCTCCTTTGATGTCTGTGGTTCTAGCTCACTCCTTGTACACTGGTCGGCCTATTTTCCTGCCTCATGTGGTCATGCAGCATATGGCTCGAGCAGTAATGAATTCGGACCACAACAATAATTTACCCTACAGTAGACAGCTTACCCGTATCTTCCTATGCCTTAGGGTTGACCTTGACCGTGAGCTCAGGGAATTAAGTACTGAGGGGCCTATTGGGTTCAATACACTGCAGAAAATGAATTTATATTATGATTATGACAGTGCAGGGGAGTAGGTCAAGTATGGGGATGGTAGAGGGGCCAGGGATGATGAGGATGACAGCGATGATGACCTTGAGTTTATGGGTTTTGGACCTTTTGCAGCAGGAGCTTCAGGTGCACCAGGGGGAGGTAGTGTTATCTTGATGGCTATCAGGCAATTGAACCTAAGGATGGTGGATGGCTTCGATGATGTTAAGAAGCAACTTTTCGACCACGCTAAGCTTCTAGAGGGCATAGAGCGAGGAGTGGATGATATTAATGCCTTCCTGGGTCGCGGTGGTGGTGGCGGTGCAGATGATTAGTTCAATTCTTTTTCAGCAGTTCTCTGAAGTTATTTTGGACCAGTTCTTTTGATTACTTATCTTTTGGATTTGGGATGATGGAACTATTTTCTTTTACTTTTCTTTTTGTTTTCTTGCATTTTCTCTTTTCTTTCTTTTGATTAGTTGGTTGAACAATTTAGGAACTTCTTTGGAACTTTCAGTTATGGTGGACTTATATATTTTGATCTGAGATGGACAGAATTAGATGTTTTGAGTTGGAACAGGTGGGATCTTCTAGTTTAGGTTGGAAAAGGCACAGTTATGCCCAATAGGAATTTGGAACAATTTGAAGTTATGATTAGTTATATATATATATATATATTATATTTGCTTACTTCATCTTGTTTTGGATTATTGTTGGTAATTTGTGGATTGATTTTATTTGCTTCATTGTTTGTTATGAATCTTCACATATAGATGCCCATCTATTACCTATTTAAAATCCAACAAGTAATTGCATAATTATATTTAACAGCCTATGTTTCAAGCACTAATTTTCATGTTGCCTATTATTTTCTAAGTTCTTGTTTCCACTATAATCAGTCTTCTCCTATGTCTGCACGCAATCATTTATGCTCTTGAGATTTTTAATTTACAACCTAATTTGTGGAGAGTAAATAAAGAGGTTACGCCAGACTGTGGTCGATGCAGAGCATCATTGCTCTGATACCACTTTGTCACGCCCCCATTCTGATGTAAGATATTTTGCCACATAGGGGGTGACTGAAACAACACACATCATCCCAATACCTACTAGGATCACAGATACAGTGTCCCGAGCCACAGTCCACTCTGTCATCACTCATGATGACAGCAAGGAACGCACCCAAAAGGAATAAAACGTTCCAGTCACAGAGTTAGCGGAAGCGAAGTTAAATCAAACATGTGAAATTATAGAACATCGGTTCTCTAATGATAACTCATAGTATAATTTCATAAATGTAACCATTCAATCTCTCCTATAAATAAACATACAGTTTATACATGATTGTGAAATGAATATAGAAGTTAAATAATAAATAATCGCCACTAGGGCACAAATCTTGGGTGTACATCTACATCCAAGCCACAACCATCGACTCTACTTGAATTGCATCTAACGGTGCTCATCAAGAGGTTATCTGCATATCAACTAAAAAGGGGTTGCACAACGGGGTTAGCTACACTAGCTAGTAAAGGAGCAAAGGGGAATGCACATACATCATACAATCAATATCAAACAAAATGATGCATGCAAATGTTAGATTCATTTTTCACCTAGCACACAATTCAATTGGTTAAGTGTATGCTACTGTGATAACTCGGAAAACACTGAAGGTCACTTATCCTATCGCCCCAGTGAAACCTCAATTATCACGAGGGGACTTACGCCTGTAGAAGCCATTATGACCACCCAGTGGCAGACCTCGATAGCCATCACTACTCCTGACCTGGCCTCTCCTGCCTCCACAGACATCATGTGCTCAGACTATCCAACACATAAACCCCTGTTGGCAAGGGTCGTAGCATAAGGGAACAAACATTCTAGCCGCAAATATACTATATGCAATTCGTATATTCCCAAGAGGTATTCCGGGTGCATCAACGTCCCATTCCATCTAGTACCCGGATACCAGCACGGCACGACACATACAGATCAGGATGGCATATATCAGATTTCATAAGTAAATAAATTGGGATTCCGGTACCGACACACCTGGCATTGCAGCCCAATACAATGGTGAGAATACTATCACATTCACAACAGTTTACATTTGAATAACAATGCAATGCACACAATGTTTACAATTATATAATAGCATGCTTAAGATTTACAAATATATATATATATATATATATATATTTAAACCCAACAAAGTCACCCCGAACCTACTCACCTAACTCGAGTGTCATCCAGCGTGGTTGAAATGAATCTCATTGATGCACCAGCCTAGACATACAAAAGAAATCATTAAGGCATTTATAGGAGGGTCCCATGCTGGGCCCCCAAGGATAAACTCAAGTTTCAACCTAGACAGCATGAGCGGACTCACGAACGGTTTTAGCAGAGGTGAGTCCGTCCCTAACTCTATTCAGGCCAAAGGTAAAGACAGAGCGAGCGGACCCATAAGTGGAACTTCTCACTTGGATCCGTTCATGCATCCGTGCGAGTTCTGAGACACACCCAAGAGTGAGCGGACCCACGTGCGAATGTGCTTCCTTAGTTCGCCCCTGCATCCGTTCGATCCCTGAGACATACCCGAGAGTGAATTGCCCCCGGGCGGATGCAACAGACTTGAGTCCGTTCCTTCATCCGTCCAGGTCATTTCACAGGGTTTATACTGGGCGGGCTAACAGACGGTACCACGATTGGTGGATCTGGTCGTTCATCCGCCTGCAGTCTCTTCTGAGATTTCAAAGGGTTTCTTCTCCAGCACTTGAAGCTTGGAGCACCCTAACATTTCAGGGTCATAGAGGGGGTGTTTAAGCCTCCATAGGGTCAATAGAACCTAGGCTCACCTCATGGATCCAAGATCCAACAAGGGTTTGGTCTCAATTTGGTCCAAGGGTTGGGTTTCAAGGTCCAAAACAAAGATTCACCAACAATGGCTACAATTGCAGCACTTAGGGGCCATTTCTAGAGCTAGGTTAGCACCATTAGAGCTCCCAATTAGGGCCAAGCATTACCTTGAGTCCCAAATGGAACCCTAGGTTAGCTCAAGCTCAAGATATCTTCCAAAATGAGAAGGAAAATGGAGGAGTACCAACTTTCATGACCTCCTTCCTTCAAGCATCCCCTCCATCTCTTCTCCTTCTCCTTCTTCTTCTCCCTATGTCCGGTCAACAAGAGAAGGAGATGTGGGGCAACCAGCCATCTTGGCATGGCTTTCATCCTCTTCCCTTCCCCTCTCATTCCTCTCCTACTTCTACTTCTTCTTTTTCCTTCCTCCTCCTCCTTCTTCTCTTGTCTCTTCTCCTCCACGGTTTGCTTGGGAGGGGGAGAGATAAGAGAATAAGGATTCTCTTATCCTTTTAAGGATTAAATGGGCCTTAGGCCACGTTTGGTTTAGGTACCCCCAAAACACTTAGTGGTCTTTAGGTCTAAATGGGTTTTAATTTAGGTCTTAGGGCATGTTTGGTCCATGTCATAACTATTAGGTCCATTTAGTTAGTTAGGCTCTGTTTGGGGTGCATCCTAAGTCCATAGGACTTAATTGCCCTTTGAGGCTTGTTTGGTTTAGGCTTAGGGTATAAAACCCATCATTCCTTTAAGCTAGGCTTTGTGGGCCCACGTTCATGGCCCACTTAACCAATTAATGGTAAGGACAGGGGTCCACATGGTCCAAGGGTTAAGTTAGGGTGTCTGGGACACAGGGATGTGGGTTCCACAGGAAAATAATCCAAAAGGGCAGGTAACAGCATGGGTGGATCCTCGAGTGGATTCAGTACGAGTGAGTCCGTTCGTGCCTCCGATGCTGCTGTCAGGGCCCAAATTTCAAGGAAAGTTACTGGGCTTTGACCCACACTTCCAGGTCTTCGAGGGGAAAGTTATAAAAATATTTTAAGTTCAAGGCCATTAATGTTAACCATTGCCACCTAGGCATTGCCCTTTGGGCAAGGTCTAAATTACCCCGGGGCATAAGGGTATATTTGGGGTGCGGGTGTAACAGTTACCCCCTACAGCAAGGGGCATGGGGGAGGTACTGTGCTAAGTGCAGCAAGGTCAAATGGGGTTGGGTGTGTGTGTGTGTGTGTGTGTGTGAGTGTGAGTGTGAGTGTGAGTGTGAGTGTACAGTGGTACAGCAAGGGGCAAGCAGGGTGTGTGTGCTAAGTACAGCAAGGGTTGGGTGTGTGTGAGTGTGTGGTACCGCAAGGGGCAGGGGAGGGGGTGAGTGTGTGTATGGTACAACAAGGGGTAGGGTGTGTGGGTAGGTGTGTGGTATAACAAAGGGTAGGGTGTGTGGGTGCGTGTGTATGGTACAACCATGGGGCAGGGTGTGTGTGTGTGTGTGCTATGGTGCAGCAAGGGATGTTGTGGGTGTGGGTGTGTGTGCTATGGCGCAACAAGAAATGTTGTGGGTGTGGGTGTGTGTACTATGGCGCAGCAAGGGGTGTTGTGGGTGTGTGTTGGGTGTGTCTGTGTCTATGTGTGTGGGTGTATGTGGGTGTGTCTGTGTCTATGTGTGTGGGAGTGAGTGTGCGTGGGTGTATGAGTGTGTGTCTGTGTGTGTGGGAGTGTGTTCGCAGGTACATCAAGGGATAGAGCAAGGGTGGGTAAGGTAGTTAAGGGTGTGTGTGCTGTGGTACAACAAGGGTTGTATGGGTGGGTGTTTGTGTCTGTGTGGTAGTTGGAGAAGGGGATTGGTATGAATTACGGGTAAATGCTTTGGTAGCAGGAGAAAGAGAAGGATGAAATATGTAGTGATAGTAGGAGAAAGAGGAGATAGAATGGAGATAGCAGGAAAAAAAGAAGAGATGGAACGGGTAGGAGATAGAGTTTTGGTTCTGTACTTCGAGTTTTGGCTAGTTTGGTTGCAGGTTCTCCGGTGTGCTGGTCGCAAGGATGGAAGATGGAGCTCGGGTGCCCTATTTCCTTCACAAGTTTGAACTCCAACAGTAATAAAAGGAGGTGGGGCTGGGGTTTTTATGTTTTAGTGTAGAGGATAGTTTAGTCATTTGCATTACACTCAGTTAACCCCGTTAATTTTTTGGCCAAATTTGATATTTTGATACTTAATAGGGTTGCATTAAAATAACGAGATAACTCAAGGGGTGGTGTTGATACTTTCCCTTACTCAATTTAGCTTTTAATCAATTATTATATATATAATGATATTCCAAATATCATCTATTCTTTCGGAAAAAATTATTATTAAAATAATTAAACAAACACGTGGTAACATGTGCAATTCAGGTCGTGTCAGTGTCAATCTCAGTCAGCCCAATTTGGGACAATTGGAGGGAGAAAATGAAGTTTTGGACTCAGAATGGTACATCTCCCTCCGAGTCTGAATATTGGGAGAAAGAACGCTAACTAGTCATTGCGCCCTTACACAGGGGTATGCAAAATGACCGTCTCACTCAATGGAAAGACAAAATTTCCCAAACACGGCAATCATTTTGTGCACCCTTGTGTCATGGCACCACACATGCACAGGCCGCGTTCTCTTTTCCCTGAATATTTTTACATAACTTGTTACCAATGATGATAGTGAACCATAAAAATTTGGGTAAATTACAGATCACCCCTTGGTTTTCAATTGAAACTCAGATCACCCCCTGGTTTTTGAAAAAACTCAAATCACCCCTGGTTTAGACCCCAAAATGCCAAATTAGTCCCTGACGTTAGTTTTATGCTGTTAAGTGTAGGGGTGTCAATTCCAGGCCCGGCCCGATAGAACCAACCGAGCCCACCCGATTAAAGCCTGACCCGGCCCAGCCCGCTTACTAAATGTGTCGGGCTTGGTGTGGGGTTTTAGCCCGTTGGGCCCCCGACCGGACCGACTGATTCCAGGCCCGACCTAGCCCGCCCGGTTACAGCCCGATCTAGCCCGACCCTTTAACTTTAACTACTAATTGGTTTTCTTTCTACTGTAAGTTACAAATTGCAGATGATATGAGACCTCATCCATTGGTTATTAGTGCATTGGCAAAGCTTTCCAAGATCATTCCCAAATGGAAAATCATCCCAACCCAAGATATAATTGACCTCGCCATTAAAGAACAAGAAAGGAGAGATGAGGTAGTATATACATCTGAACAGATAAATAAAATCTCAGTATTTTTTTTCTGCTTTCTTTACAGTAAATTAATCAATAAATAACCAACTTAAGGGGTTTATGGTATTTGGTTTATTAATAATTTGTTGACTCAAACCCCTTGTGTTACAAGGGAAAGCCACGCCTAAAAATTGGCTTTGGGTTTCTCAGGGTCAGCTTAGACTTGGAAAAGAATCTTTACCAGGTCAGTTTTCACTTACCCAGTTAGCTTGATACTTTCAATCTTTATATTTTTTATTTTTTTCCTGTCTTGATTGAAAGTATTGTTTAGTAATCAAATTAGTCTCTCATTACCATATGACAACTATCATATATAAACTATCTTTAAATAAAGTTTGAAGTAAGTTTTTATTTTGATTTAACGGTCAACTTTTTTCTTCAGCCCTATGTGGCTGCACCGTTTAGAGTCCGATTAAGGACCGATTAGAGTTAAACATGCCCACAGCCCGGTTATGACCCGATTATAACAGCCCATTTATAACCTGAAGCCCGACCTAACCCTACCGAGCCCGACCAAGCCTGGCCCGAAAACTTAAACGGGCGGTCACGGTGCATGCTTGTAGCACCGTGAGACCCGGCTAGGCCTGACCGAACCCGACTGAGCCCGATCACTGGCGTATCCACGAGATTGATCGGCAGGAGATGGAAATGGAGGCACGAATGGATCATTGAATAAAAATGAAAGATTACGTTTAAGGCTTTCCGGTGAGGCTGCGATTACTCGGTGACAGAGAATGGATTGTTGAGATGAGGCCGCCACCAGCCTCAACATCCTCAAAAGCAATGGCTGCTGACGACCTCAACATGTCTCGTCTCTCTCTCTCTCTCTCTAATGTCAATTGCAAGAATAACGTAGGGTTTGGTCTGTTCAAGAGCTTACGTTCTAGGTCGTCTGGTAAACCTCTGTTCTACAGAAACATCGAATGCTCAATCAGAATTGCACATAGAGAGAAGGGGAAAAGAAAGGGAGGAGGTTGAAGGATTGGAAGCCTCCGCTGGAGAGGTATAGGAAGGATGCTCTGGTAGTGGTGGGAGACGAAATGATGATTGTTGAACTGGGAATGAGCCTGAGTTTGGGTCGATTCCGTTTGGACAAACTGAGGTTGGAGCACCACCACCACCGTCACCGCCGCTGTCGCCTCCAAGAGTTACAAGAGAGAGAGAGAGAGAGAGGGCAGTATTGTAAATTTCATTCTAATGTTTTAGTACAAAGGTAAAATAATCCTTTCACTCAATAACTAACAGCAGACGGGCTTTCTAGAGAGCCCCAATGACCAATCCTGGAATGAATCGCGAAGGATCCAATAAGCCCAACGTTGATTTCTTCAGACGTGTCAATTGGGAAAATACGTCCTTAGTGACTAGGATGGATATCTCGTATCCGAAAACTAACAGTTCGCCCTGTTAATCCTCCAGGACCTAAATAACTCAATTTTCGCCCACTGATTTGAGTTTTTTCAAAAATCAAGGGGTGAACTGAGTTTCGATTGAAAACGAGGGGGTGATCTATAATTTATCCTAAAAATTTCTTATACCAAAAAACAATTCTTTAATATCGGCACTTGCATCTTCAAGTCCCGTTATTGTTTCCCAAGCTATTTTCTCTGTGCACAATCTGAAGTTAAACACGAAACAGAAAATTTGCAATAAATGTAGGTCTCAACAATGGATTTTCTTATGCGAAGAAACAAACATAGACTATCCTTCCCTGATGCTATACTTCTGAAAGTAGTTAGAATTAAAAACACTCACACTTGTCAATACACAAACCTAATCAAATGATAGCTGAAACCCTTAACCACTTGAATACAGAAAGAACAATAACTACAACGAATGATTAATCTTTTTAACCATATGACTCAGGATCAGAACCATTGAAGCACTGATCTGAATACAGAGACAGAGTTCACCTGAAAGCCCTGCAAGCTCTCTAGTGGAGAATTACAAATTACATGAAACATACAAACCACTAATCTTACATCTCCTACAAAAAGGTTAAAAGTAAACAAACCAGAAAATGATCCTATCATTTTTATAGGGCTCTGGACCTTTTCCATCCATCTTTTTCCTTCCTTTTTTTTTATGTTCTGGGTTTACAGGGATGAAGTGATGAAGAGAACCGCCGCCATGTTATATCCTTTGTTTCACACGTCTTCCATTGACATCACTGCCATCGAGCATGGCTTCATTCCCATGTCTGCAGACAATGATGGAGTGCTCACCAATCTTTGCCACATATTCCAGAAGTTCAGTCATGACAGATGGGCAACTTTCCTTCAGATATTCAAAACCATCTGTTTGCATCACAGCTGCAGCAAAATTACAACCACCATTTAGCTTTTAAAGGAATAATATTACAAGAGAAGTAATAAGAAAAGCATTGCCCACGAATAAATAGAATAAAGAATTATCATTCGACATTCAGTGACAATCACACTGATTACTTCCTAACAATCTTCACCTAATCTGAACATCGGACATACACGCTGTAACATTGCAAAGGATAATGAATTTTTATCCTATGCAGTTACTGGACGGTGCAGTGCTACATCGTGCGGCAGCTGCAGAGGCCATGTGCACCATGTGGGGCCCGCTGTGCCACATGGCCACTGCTGCGCCGCACGATGCAGTACTGCACCGTGCAGTAACTGAAGAGGATAACGATTCAAGAATAATACATATAAATGCTATAGTAATTCAAAATTGAATCCCAGATGGCACCAAATAGAACCTTTTATAAACTTTACTTAAATCCATAGCTTTCAAAACGTGTAAGAGGACAAGAGGAGGAGCAAATTTTACCTCTCAAATTTTCTGGCAATGCAACAAATTTGAGACATACAGCTTTCAGTTGGAAACAGTGGTGCTGTTCTGCCAAGGCTAGTGTGGTTGCCACAGTGTTTATGGCAACATCTTCACAGAGTTTTGCCTCACAGAGCAACCTGAGCCTCTCAAGACCATATCGATCTGCAGCTGCAAGCAGATGCTGACCCATCAGGGTGGAAGCCCACTTGGAGTTGAAACCAGTCAGCTCTTGCATGTCAGGGAGGCCATCCCAGTATACGAAATGGAGCAAGGCCTGAAAATGGTACACCGCCATGGCCAGAAAAAATATTAAATTTAAAGCAAAAAAAAAACATAAATTATGGAGGACTCAGAAATAAATACAGTAAAGGAATTATTGAGATCCCTGGAAAGAGAACCGGGCGTTCCAAAGACAAAAAATAACTTAGAAACTGACAACCATAGTAACACTTTTTTATTGAACAAGCATAGTTACACCTAATTTATCCATAGAAATACCATGAATCTGCTTCATAGTTCAGTTCATAGATTTTTTTTCCTACTTAACAACCATCTTTCATCATGAAAAAGATATAAAAGACCTGCACATACAACAAATGCAAATAAAGGAATTCTATACATAGGGTGATTCAACTCGTGGAAAAGGAAAATGTACATTCACAAAGTGACAAAACAGAAATGATACAAATTTGACAAAGTTAAGGATTGGACTATATACACCACAGTAGCAGCATTTGGAAGCAGAAGCAAGAGGTTAGGAAGCCAGAGCTGGAGTATGATCTGTGAGCGAGATCAGCACCTTAGGAGAAGATTCTGGCTAAACATCTGTGGATGTTGAAATCATCCTCTATGGCACCACAATTACTCACCTAACAAAAATAGCCAACTCAGCCACATTTTCCTATGGACCTCTCTACAATATTATGAATAGCAATGCTCCAAAAAAATATATATAAATATTATCCAATGGAGGAGAACATACAACTCTCAAACGAGTTATCAATTAAATAGTGTTGGGCAATAGAAGGTCAAACCATTCCATGTGTAATTACAAGAATATCAACGTAGATGAAACTATGATGTTCAACAATTAACATCACTAGAGAAAAAGGTACTCATCCCACAATACATGAAAAGAAGAAACACTCTCCATGATATGTGAAGCCAACTTTATGGTAAAAGTTTCCACCACCAGCTCAGCCTGTATACTAGAATGCTATAAGATATGCAAAAGTCTGTTTGGAAAAGTATAAGTGCAGTCCTCGACTAAACCCCTGAACTAGTGGCATCTCCATAACCAAACTAAGCTAATAAAACAAGCCAATGGTACTATGAGTATGAAAACAAATCAAGAAATCCATTTGAGTGGCGCCTTGACAATTAAAGACACAAGCACCTCAGCTTTAATTAACTAATGAACTTAAATACTCAAAATATCACAAGAATATAGGACAGGACAGCACAGTAAATGAACCAAGGATACAACAGGCATCATAGGAATTATCGAAAATTTCCATTTGCTGAGCTACAACTCCCAGTAACTGGTTATGTAATAACTAAACTATGGACAGTAAAAACAAAAAAAGAATCAGTTCCTTCCTTGCGTATCAACATTTCATATTATAGGTGGTACCAAAATGATGCACAAATAACTATGAAAGCATGAAAAAAATACAAACACATCGTAATTTTACTTGTATCAAAAGAAGACTAAGCAACTCAAAGACTGAAACTAGCGGAACTCATAAACATAGTTTGATGATCAATGATATGGACAAGGGTGATGATTCAATTACATTTTAAATTCAAGTTTTTTAGCAAAGCAAGTGCACCCATTCATCAACTTTTTGTAAAAGAACTGAACATGAAGCGATTAGGCTACAAGGTAATTGAACAACCTTAAAAGCTGGAGCCTCCATATCTTCAACCTTTATGCAATGAGTGTTTCGATCCTTCATTGGACCAAAAAGTTGTGCCCTGAACACAGGAGAACGAGCCGCTAGAACCAACTTGTGGGCTGCAAATGTCTCCCCATCAACTTCAAAATTTACATCAGTTCCCTTCCCACTTTCCAAGAGCTGCCCGAAATGTTGACCAATGTTAGAAGGTGGCATTGCTATGGAGTAAATCTTGGGTGGTTCTGTCCGTGATCTAACAACACCGACACTACAGTGAACTGACAAGCAATCGTCTTTGAGGTAATCCGATGTCTCCAAAGCTGTTCTTTTAAAAAAACGCTTGTAACCCCTGTAGAATACAACAATAAGACATTATGTGGTATTCATTAATCAAAATCATTAAATTTACTACACAATGTGTCGTAAACTTCTTGACTTCCTTGGACAAGCTAGAAGATTGTTCAAACATATCCTACACAAAAATAAATACATAGAAAGTGATAAAGAAGTTTGCTTGTCTTTAACAAACTAAAACAAGAAATGTAGTCCACATTTAAACTTCGCATGATTCCCTTACAGTGCGTATCACACATCAGAAACAAGACTGCCATCAGAATAGAGAAAACACATAGAAATTATGTTATGTGCCTAATGGGGCTCGATCTAGTGTATGGATGCTAGATTGGGCTAGCCTAGTATGGGATAGGTTAAAGGGCTTGACTTGACATTTGGTATCAGAGCCGGACACCACATCACGGTTCGAGTCACGAAAAAGGCTACCTAGAGTAGAGTGAAAGCCATCAAGAAAGGGCTACCTGCTGTCAGGAAGAAATCCTGGGGCAGAATGGAGCCGCTCGGAAAAGGGCTACCTACCACCAGAGTGGGACTCGATTTAGTGAATGGGCGTCAGATTGGGCCAGCCTAGTATGGGATAGGTTAAAGCGCTACCTACCACCAAATTGAGGCTCGGTCTAGTGTATGAGTGTTAGATTGGGCCAACCTAGTATGGGATAGGTTAAAGGGCTTGATTTATTGTGTTCCATCAGCTCTGGAGCTTTTGGCCTATCAGTCAAGTACCTAACAAATTACCCTATCCTTTCTTTTATTAGATACATCCATAGTCTTGGATAAACGTGAACGAATTTACAATTTAAATATGATGAAAAGGAACCGCACAACACCCGTGTGCAGATTCCTGCGCAAACCCTCTCTCATTAAATGCCCACCCCAATTCGATGATTCGTAACCCTCCCCCTTCATTGGTGCAAAACAGCACTCTAGCATCATAGTGAACCCTCCCCCATATGATATATATAGTAATTTATGCATAAATACATAAGCATATCCAAAATCTCTAAAAGGGAACTTGAACGCCTATATGCTCCAATGATCACATGCCAAAATGGGCCGAAGTAATAATCTGAAACACAGAAAAGACTACGTGATGACTTGAACCCAAAGTCCCAAACCCAGGTCAACATAAACAGCTTGATCCACATGGCAGACATTATTGGAGCAAAGAACCAGATAATTGGACCATACAAACTGACCAATTTCTTATCCATAATCTATTTTCTAGGAAAATAGGCTTACTCATTCCCTACCTAAAAAAATTTGAATAACCCAATTTCACACACACTAAACCTCTAATCCAACAATTTAAACAGATACGCATGGTAGACAATATTGGAGCATAGAACCAGATAACTGGACCATACAAACTGACCAATTACTTATCCATAATCTATTTTCTTTAAAAATTGGAGTACTCATTCCCTATATAAAAATTATTGAAGAACCCAATTTCAAATACACTAAACCTGTAATCCAACAGTTTAAATTGCTCTGCTTCATGTGGCAATTCAACCTTCAGTTCACGCTTCAAAACATTCCTCAAATAATATAGGTGTAATATCCAAATACATCGGTACAGCAGTTGGAAACTCCTTTAGACGGCTTGGGATCAATAGTGTTAGTGTTCTTGGAGACTATACAGATAAGTGATCCACTTGAGGCACGAATGGTTAGCTATCTTTAAAATAAGGACAGCAAGATCCTTATCTATCCAGAACCTCGGTACCAAGGGGATTAGGACAACTTATGTGTGGCTTTCTTCTGGTCTTGGTGGGTCTATGGAGATTCCCGAATTTGGATAACCCATTAAGTAGGTGGTTGGATAGAAATTCAATGTTTCTAGATCCTCTTACCCTGCTTCAGTCTTTTCATATTTTTAGTATCCACTGATTAGAGTGGTTCTATCGACTGCTTCAGGTCTTTCTTATTCCTCGTTTTTTCTCTAAAATGGAAATATGAATACACATACACACATTGAGCTACAAATACAAACTTCAAAAGTATTTCCCTAAAATTTTTCCTTCACAGTGATGGATATAAGGCCTCTGCTGAACTTGTGATGGAAATGCTACAACAGATGAAAATAGAAGGGTGCATTTTGACTTCGTAGATGCAGCCTCCAGCTTAAAGTTATAAAAGAAAGTGAATTATTCATTATTTCTTTCAGAAGGAATTATGTTGTCTTATATAACAAAGATCTTCATTTCTCCTACAACAATGTCATTCATAATTTTAGCAATGAAGAAAAAAGGATCCAACACAGAATGTACGTGTTTCTTCTTCAAGAAATTGTGTCGGAAATTTCTCTTCCACTGTGTGCATAAACCGCACTTTTAACAATAGACCATATGCCCGAGATGCAACAAAATTTTACAATTACAACGATGATCAAATAGCACTGAGCGCACCTTCATATATCCAAACTCCTAACACCAACAATTCTGCGACGATTTTTAAAACCCAGGTAGCAGTCAGTTTTCATGCAGAGAAATCCAAAAAAAGCCACATGCCCAAAACCCAAAACCCAAACCTCTCAGGCAACAACAATTTCATTAAAAACCCAGAAAACTAAAATAAGCACAAATATCCAAAACCCAAACCTCTCAGGCAACAATCAATTTCGTTTAAAACCCAGAAAACCAAAATAAGCACATATATTCAAAACCCAAGCCCCTCGATCAACATTCAATTTTTTCCTAAGCCCATTAACTAAAACAGACACCCAACTTACCACATGCTTCCACGGTATTTAAGCGTGTATGGCCCGCTCTCCAGCGTCCTCCCAAAATGGCTGTGAACCTTATGTCGCTCTTTCCCGCTTTGATCTAAAAGCGTCAATTCGAAAAGAGCTCTGACATCAGTGCCGTCACTTGCTAACGCGATGAATAGAGAAACATAAGTCGCGTTGTCCTCGATGCTCTTCCCGTCCGGATAGAAATAGATCGCCCAGGCGTATCCACCCACCATGAAAGTGTCGGACGCGATGTATTTCCCGATCCCGAGACCCTTTGATAGAGAGTACCCAGTGATCTTGAATTGGTGAGAACCATTAACAGTCTCGGTATGAGATGTAGATGTGGTTAACGAAGGAGATGAAGAAGACGAAGGTTTGGAAGTTCCTCTACAAATCCTACCCATGCCCATCAACAATTGAAACGGACGACTCTGATTGTGATTTTCTCCTAGAAATTCAATTGCGATGCCTTAGAATGAATTGGGTTTTAAGGGTTCCCCTGAAACACCACGCGAATCTAAATTGGGGGTGTGATCTGGGGAGTTTACAAGGTTTATTAAATACAAACAATTCAAATGAAATGAATTTGGTTGGACTTCGAATTAGGATTCCTAAAGCTTTACAGTTAACGATTCCAGCGTTGTGGTGACGAATTCTGCTACAAGATCCATAAGGGCTTCTTGTACCTTTCTAGGGTTTGGTTGTGGAAGAAAACTGAACAAGGAGAGACAACGTTAGAATTGGAGACGTTTAAATAGACGAAGACGGAATTGCTGGTACAGACAAGAGAGAGAGAGAGACAGAGAGAACACGCCGAGAAGTTAATTACTCGATTTAGATTTTAATCAGTTATTATATATATAATGGTATTCCAAAATCCAAATATCATCTATTATTTCGGAAAAAGGCTAATATTAAAATATTTTAAAAAAAAACGCGTGGTACATGTGCAATTCGGGCAGCGTCGGGCCGTGTCGGTGTCAATCTCAGAGCCCAATTTGGGACGGTGGGACGGCAACTTGTTGGAGTTCACCATGGGTACCAATTGCTAATTTGGTTAATATGTGTCTCTACTGTTAGTGACTGGAACAAATTAACTAAAAAAATTTTGTTAGTCAACGGACATACTTATCACGAGACCCATGCCACACCAATGGTAGCACAAAGAATAGAATCTATCAACCTCGTTGGAACTCATACGGTTATGATAAAAAAAAAAACAATAAAAAATCATACTTGAGAGTCATGTAACTATTAGCTCACAGCATGTTTAGTCTTTCCTCAATTTGGCTTATAACCTTGGAAGAATCTCTTCACCTTGAAATTTGGGTTTTTAGCTTTGGCGTCAGTCAATGGTATCTTAGCGGATTGTCCGTGCACTAGCTATGTAGGATACATGACCGACCTAAAGAATTGATGTGATGAATGTACTCCATATATAGTCACGAATGGGAGATGAAATTAGTCTCACATTAGTCGGATAGTCTATGACAATGTGACTTATGATCTTGTAAGAGCCTCTCTACCTTAATACTTAAGATTTTAGGTTCATAACCAAGAAGGAGATGAGCATTTAATCTCCACATTAGTCGAGTATTGTATGATAATTTGACTTATAACCTTGGAAGGGTTTCTTAATCGTGAAACTCGGGTTTTTGAGGGTGTAGATGTCATTAAATTGTATTAGAACAAAGTATTTGTAGCAAAGTTATCTCGTGTGATACAAAATTGAGAGCTGATCAGCTTCTCTACCAAAGTCAGAACCACTGAGGTCTTCAACTTATTTATTTTCTTATGTTGGTATATTTGGTTAGCCATAAATGAATTCATCCTTAATTGAAGAAATTAGGATCTGGTGGAGGTATTTACCAAAGCAGAGGAAGCTTTCCAAGAAGTTTTTGAGAGGTAAGTAAACAAGAGTTCAGCTGAGCCGACACCAACCAGAAGCTATCTAGGTGGTCGCCTCCCTCCTTAAATGCTTATAATCTGAACTGTAATGCGGCCCTACATTTGGAATCTAGCTCAGGTGGTCTGGGTTATGGTCTCCAAAATCATGAAGGCTATTCGATTGGGGTCTTATCGAAACCTGCAAATTTCTCAGAAGTCATAATTAGGGAGGCATGGGCCATTAGATCGGGTCTGGTCTTGGCAGTTGATATGGGAATTTAACGTATTCTCATGGAGTCTGACAACGAAGAAATCATCAAATTGCTAGTGACAAACTCGAGCTCATCACCAATCTCCATCTTTGGCTTTCTCTCGGATATTCATACCTTGGCAGGAAAGTTTACATGTTCTTCCTTCTCCCATGTTTCTAGGGATGCGAATGTAGCGGCCCACTTCCTAACATATTGACCATTATCCCTTTCTTGACTTCTTGTTCTGTGTAATCACGATGTCTTGAGTTCCTCATTCCCCTTCTGTAATAAAATTCCACTTACCCAAAGAACAAAAAAAAATTCCACAAGGCACTTACGAGTAGGGATGTAAACGGATCGGATTCGAATCGGATGTGATCGGAGTCGGATATTCCCTGGTCGAATACGGATACCTCTAAACGGATTCGGATGCGGATCGGATTCGGATTTTCAACCATCCGTTTACATCTCTGCCTTGTGTAACCCGGACCTTCCTCCCCCTAGCGGATACAATTCACTCTCAATCCATATCTCTTAGATCATGATTCTCTTTTCATCATATTCTAGAACTTATTTAATCTTCAAAAACCCTTGAAATCATTATTTACTTAATTTTGTATTATTAAGTATTCGGATTTTTTTTCGGACGGATTTTAATCGGAGTATTCGGATTATTTTCCGGATATCTCTAAACGAATACGGATGCCCCTAAACGAATACGGATGCGAATTCGGATTCGGATTTCGGTTATCCATTTACATCCCTACTTACGAGTAGGGATGTAAATGAATATTTGTAAATTCGTATTCGATCCGTGTTTGTATTCGTTTAGAAGAATTCGAATCCATCTGAAACTAATCGGATACGAATATGATAATCCCCCTATCCGATCGATTATTATCCGATTCGTTTAGCAGTTCAATGATAATAAAATATGTGAAATATAACTTTGTGTTTGTCTATCTTTTTAAGTTACCTTATTGGATTTTGTTATCTTATTTTTATAAATTTATAAGTTAAGATAATGTGATTCTTTTTCTAGATTTGTTATTGGTTTATATATATTATTTTATGCAATGTGCTACATGGAATTACATATCTATTAAAAAATCAAAAATAAAAAACGTAAGAGAATAAAAGATTAAGAAGAGTAGAAGAAAGAGTAATAACTGAACTCTCAAGTGTCAACCCTAACCTTCATCATAAAAACGGTAACTATGTCAATGGATAGTCGAAAAATCGTATTCGATCTGTATTCATATCCATTTGGGAGAACCTGTATTCAAAAAATCATTATCCAAAAATTATTCGAATCCGTCCGAATACCGATAGGATATTATCCGAATCCGTCCGAATATAAACGGATACGAATATGATAATGCCACTATCCGACCGAATTCGATCCATTTACATCCCTACTTACGATTTTACGAGCATAATAAAAAAAAAAAAAAAAAAAAAAAAAAAGGGTTAAATGCTGATGTAAATGTGACCATATGATTCTTTAAAATGGACGGTAGATATCATCTGACGCATCAAGTTTAACAAGAGCTGTAAGATACACAGCAGTGTAGCTGAAATTAAAAACCAGACAGAATCTACGCATGAAACCAATAACGAGGCGAAATAAGTATTAAAATATGAGGCCACGATCACTCGAAAGGGTCCAAAAGGCCAAAAAATATTGACAAATTTGTTGGCTTCGTTTCGTAAATCGAAACCCCCAAGCCAGCCTTCCTCTGGATTCCCTAGGGCGTGCGAGCCCACAGATTGTAGCAGGAAATTCCTCGAGTGGACGCACAAGACCCAATTTTTATTTTGAAGTTTTATTGTTGCCATCCGAGCTTAAAACCTTTCGTATTTCTGGTTTTTAAGGATTGGGGATGGATAATCTATGATTATGGTTGTGGGTGTTTGGGTTTTCTTTGGTAGGCAAGGTACAATGGTTGAGTTCTGAACCCTCAAAAGGAGGGAGATTTAAGCTCAGAAATTCCTTTTCTGAGCTGTGGTTCTCTCAGATATGGTTCTGCTTTGTCTGATGGCCTCTCCTACATCACCTCATAGGCTTTTTCACAAAAGGCAGGGCCTCTGCAGGGAACTTGAGGTAATTCATGATCGATGTTTATCTTCGCTGATGGATTTTATTGGATTTAATAATCTGGATTGTTGATTTCTGTTGTGATTACAGTTTGGTTTTGTTGAATTGTAGATCTTCTGACAAGGGATGGTCAATTGTTTCTCCCTTATCTTTCCTTGAATATTCATTCAGACTGTTATCTAAGTTTTGCAAGGGTAGGGATCTGATTGGATTGGGATCGGTTTATGCCGAATTCTGTTTCCTGAATTTGTACTGACTTCTGTTGGTCTATTCCTCGATGGAAGTTTCTTCATGCTATCATTAGGTTGATAAGTTGGTATTCTATTGGGTAACTATTGATTTTATTTGAATTTTGCAAGGTTAGGATCTTGGTTGGATTGCTTTAGAATTGTGTGCACAGAATTCTTTGATGCTTTGATAACTTTCATAATTGTTCCCCAATGAAAACTTTTTGATTAATTTTGAAACCTGGTTCTTCATTGTTTTCAGTGTAAAGTATTTATCTACCAGAGTGGAAAGAGTATTAGTCAAAACCTAAAAGCACCTGGAAGACCACACAGTCACACATTCACCCTCCACCCACCTATTCATTCCCACCCCTACCCCGTTTGGAGCTCTCAACCATATGGTTTTCCAGCGCTTTTGAACGACTTATTGTGCAATGTATATGAACAAATTGATCTTCTCATCCTAGTGAAACCTTATCATGTACGTATATGATGGTTCTCTCCATCTAGCAATTGCTGAACTATTGAAAATTTTGGTTGATGCAGGAGTTCCTACCTTTTATGCCAACTCCTGGAACAAGACAACAGATGATAAGATCTGGTTGCTTTAATATAAGACCACTTCAGCTTGAGGATCCATGGAAATCCACAACTTGGTTATCAGAGCAAATCAAGCTTGATTCAACCATTAAGAGGCCTGTGCTTGTTGATATACAAGGTTTGCATCTCATTATCTTCCAGCACTAAATTTTAGAGTGATTACAGGATACTTCTTTAAAAGATATTCCTTATTTTTTATATTTTTTATTATTGTTGATTTTCATAAATGAAGTTTGTGATTACATCGTGCATGCATATGGGCTCTGTTATTGTTGTGCTTTAGGCTCTCAGGTCCTTTTCCTTTTTAATCCATTTGTGTTTTGTTTTGGTAGCAGAAACTCGCCCTGACTCGGTGCTCTTGAGCTTAGGCATTGCTGAACAGTGGAGAAGGCATGAAAATATTTTGCAGTTCCTCATGTCTCTATCAAATGAAAGATTAAGAAATGGGCTAGATATTTCTCTTATGTCTGATTTGGGGTTACAAATACTGGCAATCAACATGCATCCACAGCCATATGCTTCCCTTGATGATGGATTTTGTCTTTATGAGGTTGAGGGTGACGAGGCTCAGCCTCCCTTTCTCTACCCAAATGGGGACTCAGCTCAGAAACCTCTTCTGGATTTTGTTGGGGATTTGGCTCGTGGTTCAAAAGTTACAGTTCAACCAGATGGTCAAGTCCTGTTGGCAGGATCCGGGGTTGAGATGAAAGATTTACTTTCAGTTGTCGCTCAGTTTTACTTGTCAAAGAGTGCAACTAGATGCAGAAGGCAACAGGTGTTGGTACCACACTATACCAGGTTTGACCATTTGAACCCTCATTCTTGCAAATTAAAATTTTTTCTTGTTAGAGGCTCCAAAATTTCTTGTCTATTCTGTGCATGCACAAGCTGACAGTTATGAGATTCTTGGAAATTGCACTTCTTGGTAGTCATGTTTATCAGTAATACATTTGTGGAAACATTTGAGAATCTACAGTCCATCACTCCATCCTCAGTACGTCATCCACTAATTCTTGATCATAACCTTTAAATCAGCTGGCCACCCTTAAAGGAGATGTGGTCCCTAAACAGATCAAAAGGACATTTCCAACTTTTGATATTGCTCCCTTAACCCAGTAATCTATCATTTTAGCTGCTCTGTTAGTAATGGGATGGAACGTAAAGATTCTATATTTGCTCTTATTTCTGGATTATACTCATCAGAATGTGGCCTGCTTTTTGAATAGTTTATATGGGCAGGTTAGTGGGCCATCTCTAGCTGTGATAAACCTAGGATCCATCTCATGTATTGCCATATAATTCATTAATACTGATTGAATGTTATTATTGTTCTTTGCTGCAATTTCGATTGTTTAAATAAAACCAAATTTGTGTTTCATTTAACCTGTTGCAAGATATGTATTTGATCATGAACTGGTATCATTGTAATCTTTTTCCTGAGATGGTTAAGTAGCCACTTGTGCTAACTCTCTTATTTTTGCAACAAAGATTATGATTTATTGACTTTTAACTGTGGAGTTCTGACCCAATCTGCAGTTCATGACATGGAATCTTGTTCCTCTTCCAGTCATGGGTAACTTCTCATGCTCCTATCAGATAACTTGAACACCTCGTAATGGTGAATTGACATTACTTTTATGAGGAGAGTAGGATGGTTATTTGCAGACATCTGGGATGCATGTCTTGTGGGTAGGGTTTGACCTGGGTCACCATTTGATTGGTGCTCCTTTGAGATTTTCTGTATCCAAGATTGCATATTCGTGTATCAGAAGAGTCAAATAGATCAGATTGTTGGGATTGTGAATCCAGAATCAATATATATATTATGCAATTTCTTTTTTATAGCTGAAAGAGGCCAATTGATAAAAATGAGTTGCATTTTATGGAACTCTTCTTTGGTTTACTGTCAGAATTAGGTGCCCTTTACCTTTATCACTATGGATATTGATGCAGGCCTGGAGAAGCATTCCACTTGTGTCATAGGCTGACTCAGCAGCCTTCTAGAAGACCCAATGTTGAGCACGTTATGTGTAGGGATGGAGATTTAATTTTCTATTTTATCTCTCCCAAAATGAAGATTTACTTTCCTATTTTCCCTCCCCCAATAGTATGCTAAAAAGTTTTGGCTTTCCTATTTTCTTTCCTATTAGTTTGGAAACAAAAGTCAAGCCTTACCGTGTGGAGATTTACTTGAGAAGCAAGGAGACCACTACAACTAGCAAGGAGAGACAGTTTAGGGGTCTTCTCCTTATTTTCTTTATTTTTTTAATTATCTATTTTGTGAGCTATAGAGCCCTCTATTGATTAGTATTCCTAGTTAGCTTTCTTTTATTTGATGATGTAATTTCTAATTTAATCTTAGCCGTAGGATTTAGTAGGCTTAGAGATTGGGATTAGGTTTTATTTTGGTTTCTTATAAATGTAAGAGTTTTGCTCAATGTAAGTAGTAAAGAATGAATTAATGAAATATTACTCCATTGAGTATTTTAGAACCTGAAGTGTTCTCCCCCGTAACCTTGGAAAGTTATGTTGCATCCTTGAAGAGTTGCAATTTTCCCGTGTCCTTGAAGAGTCATGTTAAACCCATTGTGATGTCTTTGTTCTTGTGTCCATGTTGTTCTTGACTCTCCTGATCCGTATCTTCCAGTGAGGCTGCATTAGATATCTTCTGTTGCAGAATTTTCACTATAAGGCTTTCGGTTATTTCTGTCATGGTGGATATTCTGTCAAATTACCGTAACTGCTATTTTCTCGAACACGCTTGGTTTAACCATATCATTTATTGGACAGGATTAGTAGGAGTGACGCACCTTGTATCCATGGAAATTCTCTGGAGTTAAATACTATGACAGTTGCTCCTCTCAAGAGGTATCTGTCAATGCTTTTTGCGTTTAATCTTCATTTTATTATCATGCACAAACTCACTTGTCTGTATGTTTGTTGTTTGTATATGGAAATTTTTCATAAAAAATAATCTACGTTTTTTATGTATACCATAACAGTTGTCTTCCAAACTTAGTAATGATACAGGGTTTCTTTTATCAATTGCAACCGTTGCAAAGGGTTTATTGCCTAATTGCCTTAAAAATTGTCTTGTAAATGCAGCAATTGTGATGCAGTTTCTTGCAGGGGTGTCTAGGGTATTTTCTATTTAAATGGGTTATTTGTAAATATTATTATAGATTTATATTCATTATCTCTTGTTAGCTACGGTAAGAGGTAGAGTTCAATTCAGTTTTGGTCTTAGATTAGGAGTCTTTGTTTTCTGTTTTGTTTTAAATATATGTAAGCATATACCCATAGTAATTGAGTTATTATAATTGAACGAATAGAAAATATTTTCTCTTAGAGTAGACTGCTTTGCTTGAGTGCTTGTGTGGATTGGGCAGAACCAGGTCTGGTCGACAACCTCCACTTTCTCTTTCGTCTCATTGAATGACTCTTTTCAGGTCAGATCTTTCTTTCTTCCTTTCTTATCTCTTCTATTTCTCCTGTTCTCTACTTGTTCTTTATTCTCCTTGTTTGTTCTTCATATTTTCCAATAGCTCTTTTCAAGTTTCAAGTCAGTAATCGAATATGTTCTGCCACTGAGCGGTACCCTGTTTTCGTGCCAATTTTTGGCAAGTTTAAAGCCTTCATATCAGATTAGCTATTGATCAGTTTGGTCCCAAATTACTCATCTGAGTTCTATTTGTATAGTTCTCTTAGATTCTGCCCTTATTTATCAGTTCTTACATAAGTTTATAGATTGTTTACATAACCTGCTCTGTTTACTGGTCGTGCTGTAGTTGTTCCATCGCAGTATCTTAACTCTTATTATTCAAGTATTTGCTGTCTTTGGATTGGCTACTAAGGCTGTGCGATTCCATCGTTGATGTTCCAGCATCACCCGGATTGATTTTAAGTTGTTACAGTTCAGTCGTTTTGCTTAGGTTTCCACTGGTCCTCTTCCTATCATAAGGAAGAAGAGAAGAAGCACTGTTCCTTATTTATAAATAAGGACACCTTTATCTAATTTACACCCAAATTTACAGAATTGCCACTGGTCTTTTATCTTTGAAATTTTGAGTGGGGATCCCCTCCCCACATGGTAACCATCCCACCCCATCGTGAACCATTCATGGGAGTGGGGAGAGGATCGGACTCTATCAAATTTTATCACCTTGGTGGGACAAAGCGACCTACATCAAGGTTATTGAACCCGAGATCGCATCATATTGACTTATTGTACATTATAAAATATTTAGAATACGAGGGCGAGTGACTGGTCACGTCATGAAATTAGTCATTTTGATCAACATGGCTGCGGGTTTAGGTGTTTGAACAGACTACGACCAAAAGCGTGGCTACTTCAACCAAAAAAAAGGGCGACCCCCTATTCAAACCGAAATAAGTACCTAACCTCACTTACGAAGAAGTTTTTTCTGGGCTCCAAACTATTTCGGTTTGGTTTTGTTTCATGTTTATAAGAGTGGACTTATCAAATAAGGAATCAGACCGCTCCTAGTGTTCGAACTAGTCATTGATAAAGAAGAGAGTTTTTCCAAAGATGAAGACCTAGAAAGCCCTAGAGCTAGAGCTTGTCGAGAAAGTCGCTTTGAAGAGGGGCACCCTTTCCCTATGGGGATAGGATCTCTTTCTGCATCTACTGATGCTAATTCAGATGCTTTTGACACAGCGTTTGATTTGGCGTTTGTGGCTCATTTGATTGATTCGTAAACCGGGTGCTTCAGCATTTGAATAATGTTTCATAAAGAATAGAAAAAAAATAATGAGAAAGTCAATATCATCTAGGAGAAAGTTTTCCTTCACAGCACGGGAAGGGTTCAGCCACCATCCTAGGGTCCTAAACATCCCTCCTATTTACGAATTGTCGAACATACCCCCCCACTGTTGCACGATACCCTCTCCCACCCACCCGAAAGCCGTGGTGAAGGGATTCCCCTTCACCGTGTCTTAAGGAAAGTCGGTCCTAGCATCTATATGATCTCTCCATTATTGTTTTAAACTGGAAAAAGCGTGTGCAATCAATTAATGATCTCTAGGTTTTTCCACAAAATCCCATCTATTGTGCTATAAATGCTACACTTCCTGTGTTACAGTTCCCCTTTCCAATTGTTGGTTTAATTTTTTTATTTTATGTTCTTTATAACATTTCCACTCATCATTTTGTGTTCACTTGTTTTTTTTTTTGAGGGGGTGGGGGGGTTGGTTCTGAAACAGTGAATAAGTTTGTAGAGAAATTTATTCTACGAGAATGAGAATGTAAGCTTTTCCGCTTTCTTCTTTAGGAGGAAAGAGTTTGCCACTTCAAGAATTTTTAAGAAAAAGGTCAACTTTCCTTTTGGAAATCAACTTTGAAATGGATTTGCTTCTGTCACTGTCAAGTATTTGAGTATCTGAAACAGTGAATAAGTCTGTGTAGAGAAATTTAATTGACGAGAATGAGAAAGTAAGCTTTTCTGCTCTCTTCTTTAGGAGGAAAGAGTTTGCCACTCCAAGAATTTGGGAGATAAAGGTCATCTTTCCTTTTGGAAATAAACTCTCAAATGGATTTGCTTCTGTCACTGTCTAGTATTTGAGTATCCTTGCATAAATATCCTCTATTCTGTATAAGGGCGTACCCAGTGCACGAGGCTCCTGCCACTGAGGGGTGTGGGGAGGGTAATATTGTACGCAACATTACCCCTGCTTTCGCAGAGAGGCCTGTTCCCAGACTCGAACCCATGACCACTTGGTCACAATGGAGCAACCTTTACCTTTACCGTTGCACCAAGGCCTGACCTCAAATAAACTGTAAACTGTTTAATGAATCATCAAGATACCTCGCTCTCTATATTATATACTGTGGACCACTGACCATCGAACCACAATCCAGGGCCAAGCTGTTCAATTACTAGTGTACGGCTTAGGCTTTGGGAATAACATGATTGGAATCATTGGTGTAGAAATTAGTGAATGGCTTGATTGATCAATGAGATCAGTCAAGCGCTCTATTTATAATAATAATAATAAAAGACATTACAAAGGGAAACACTGTTCACGATACTATTCACGTGAACAGTGTCACAACCCAGATATAACTCTAATTCTAACTAGTTAAATAGAGCTAGAATAGAACTAGGAAAGGGAAAATAACTAAAATAGAAATAACACCCCATGGGTCGATCTTATATCATGGATCGACCCATGTCACACGTAATACCCAAATACCCATATTCCAACACTCCCCCTCAAGTTGGTGCGTAGATATCAGTCATGCCCAACTTGCACACTAGAGGCTGAAAAACTTTTCCACTTAAGCCTTTGGTAAACACATCAGCCAACTGTTCCCCAGATTGCACATAAGGAACACAAACCGTCCCATTATCCAGATTCTCCTTGATAAAATGACGATCAATTTCAATATGTTTCGTCCTATCATGCTGCACTGGATTATGGGCAATGCTTACTGCTGATTTACTGTCGTAGTAGAGTCGCATAGGCAGAGTAATAGGAATACTCAAATCTTGTAACAAAGTCTTGAGCCACAATAGTTCACAAATACCAAGAGCCATAGCTCTAAATTCAGCCTCTGCACTAGAACGGGCCACCACTGTTTGCTTCTTGCTGCGCCATGTAACACAATTTCCACCCACAAATGTACAGTAACCTGTGGTGAATTTTCGATCATGGGAACCAGCCCAATCTGAGTCAGTGTAGGCCTCAATCTGTAGATGATCATGACGAGAGAATAATACTCCTTTACCAGGAGCCGACTTCAAGTATCTCAAAATCCGGAATACTGCTTCCAGATGATTAGACCGGGGATCATGCATAAATTGACTGATAAGACTCACAGCATAGGCAATATCAGGCCTAGTGTGAGATAAATAAATTAGTCGCCCAACTAGCTTCTGATTTCTCCCTTTGTCCACTGGTTCACCATCAGTGTCTCGGAAACGAGCATTTGCCTCAATGGGAGTATCCACAGGAGAACAACCTAACATGCCAGTTTCAGAAAGAAGATCTAGAGTATACTTGCGTTGAGATAAGAACAGCCCTTGAGAAGAATGGGCCACTTCAATCCCTAGAAAATAGCGAAGTATGCCTAGATCCTTGATTTCAAATTCCTTGGCCAAATAATTCTTCAACTTGGAAATTTCAGCAGGGTTATTTCCAGTTACAATTATATCATCGACATATACTAGGAGGAGAGTAATAATGCTGCCCGATGTCTTGATAAATAAAGTGTGATCTGCATTACTTTGTTTATAACCAAATGTCAACATCGCTGTCTGTAAACGACCAAACCATGCACGTGGTGATTGTTTTAGACCATACAACGCACGCTTAAGTTTACAAACCTTGCCATGAGTTGCAGCAGATGAGAACCCAGGAGGGACATCCATATATACCTCTTCCTCTAATTCACCATGAAGGAAGGCATTTTTAACATCAAGCTGCTGTAGACTCCATCCTAAGTTCACAGCATAAGAGAGAATTACCCTGATAGTGTTCATTTTGGCAACAGGTGCAAAAGTCTCCAAATAATCTATCTCATATGTTTGAGTAAATTCGCGAGCAACCAGCCTTGCTTTAAAACGATCAACAGTTCCATCAGCTTTTTGTTTAATTACAAAGACCCACTTGCAGCCAACAGTCTTCTTTTGTGGTGGAAGTGTGACAAGATCCCATGTACCACTCTTCTTTAGAGCTAGCATTTCTTCGATCATGGCCTCCTTCCACCTAGTATCTGCAAATGCCTCTTGCCAAGTCTATAGCATGGAAACAGAGGATAAAGAGGAAACAAAAGCATGAAATGATGGGGATAAAGATTCATACAAAACAACCTGTGATATTGGATGTTGCGTACAAGACCTTTTTCCCTTTCTAAGAGCAATGGGTAGATCAAGTGATGGATCAGAAGTAATAGGAGAAGTAGCAGCATCTAAAGGATTAGAAATATTACCAGAGGAGGTGTCATTCGATCCTGGGTCAGAGGACAACTCTTGGTCTGGTAATGCTGCAGTGGTGGGCTGTTGTTGCCCTTTTTTCTTTCGATAATACTGCTGTGTGAAATCTTTCACTGGCTGTACCTGCTGCTCCCCTTGAACATCATTATCTAAAGGTACATGATAGTCATCAATAGGTTCATGTAGAGGAGGAATGGGAATCGGCACTTCTTCTAGAGTAGGAATGGACTCCCCCTGAAGAGGTGCCGAAGATGGAAAGAAAGCCACGCCCTCATGAAAAACGACATCCATGGAAACAAAAACACGACGAGATGTAGGATGATAACATTTATACCCCTTTTGGGTGGGAGAATAACCAATGAAAATACAGCGGAGACCGCGGGGATCAAGTTTGCCATGGGTATAGTGGTTTCAAACAAAACAAACACGCCCAAAAATTTTGGGAGGAATAATATAAGAAGAAGACCCCTTCAAAAGATCAAGAGGAGATTTATAGTCAAGTACCCGAGAGGGCATCCTATTGATAAGATAAGCAGCTGTTAAAACAGCCTCCCCCCAGAAATGAGAAGGAACATGCATTTCAAACATAATAGAGCGAGCTACATTAAGAAGATGTCTATTTTTGCGTTCAGCCACTCCATTTTGGGGTGGAGTGTCAACGCAACTGGTTTGATGAATAATACTCTGGGTAGCAAGAAATAATTGAAAGGCTCCATCTAAATATTCACGACCATTGTCACTCCTGAGAGTTTGAATGGTAGCTTGAAACTGAGTTTGAACCATGCTATAAAAGACTTTAAAACAGGAAAAAACTTCACTCTTGTGTCGCATGAAGTAAACCTAAGTGGTGCGTGTGTGGCAATCAATAAAGGTGACAAACCACTTAAAGCCAGAAATAGAAGAGGTACGTGAGGGACCCCAGACATCAAAATGAATCATAGAAAAAGGCTTAGAACATCTTTTATTTGAACTAGAATAAACAGAACGAGTTTGTTTTGCAAAAACACAAGCCTCACATAATAAAGAGTGAGGGTTACAATGCTGAAATAAAACAGGAAAAATCTTAGCTAAGGTTCCTAAAGGTGGATGGTCCAGTCGACGATGCCATCGGTGCAATTCAGATAAATGATGTTCAACGGAAGTAGCAGTAAGAGCCTGGCCAGACATAGTAGCAAAAAAAAATCTGCAGAGCTTCAAAAAAATACTGCGCTCCTGCAAAAAAAATCTGCAGATCTTCAACAAAAAAGTTGCTGCAGGTCTTCAAAAAATTGCAGGTCTTCAATAAAAAATCGCTGCAGGTCTTCAAAAAAAAAAAAGGAGGAAAGGAGTCTGCAGATCTTCGCACAATATGGATTTGCAGGTCTCGAGAAAAAATTCTGTAGGTCTCGAGAAAAAAATTTTCAGGTCTTAAAACATCTGCAGGTCTTCTAAATAAAATTCTGCAGTGCTTCAGTCTTCAAACATGGAGAAAAAAATACTGCAGGTCTTTGAGAGAAATCAATCTGCAGGTCTTCAATCTTCGAGAAAAATAAATCTGCAGGTCTTCTAAAAAAATCTGCAGTGCTTCAGTCTTCAAACATGGATCTCACTGTGCATGGAGATCATAAAATAGGATAAAGTAAAGGAGGTAAACTTTAGGGCAAGTACTAGATCATATTTAGATCACTTCAAAGTACTGCCCCCATGAAATAATGGAAACGAGAGAAGGGAAGAGAGAAGGAGGGTCTCGGTTGATTTAGGGTTTTAGGGTAATGGGTTAGTTGATCTAGGAGAGATCAATTGTGGAGGGAGACGATAGAGGAGAGCAGAATTAATTTCTTAGATATCGAGTTTAGGCTCTGATACCATGTAGAAATTAGTGAATGGCTTGATTGATCAATGAGATCAGTCAAACTCTCTATTTATAATAATAATAATAAAAGATATTACAAAGGGAAACACTGTTCACGACACTGTTCACGTGAACAGTGTCACAGCCCAAATATAACTCTAATTCTAACTAGTTAAATAGAGCTAGAATAGAACTAGGAAAGGGAAAATAACTAAAATAGAAATAACACCCCATGGGTCGATCTTATATCTTGGATCGACCCATGTCACACGTAATACCCAAATACCCATATTCCAACAACTGGATTCTTCCTAATGGCTGACTAATCATCCAAAGGCTGGGGTTAGAAAATCAAAAACATATCTAGAACTGGAGAGAAATGCAACAACCAGTTCAACGTGGATCAGATCTCGCCCAAGATCTGGTTGAGTGGCCTATTAGGTATGAGGACTGGTGCAGCAAAGTTATAATGCCAATCCAACGATTAGATTTGAACAAATCAAAGAGTTACTAAAATATCAGGTAGCTGAAATTGGAAACTCAGAATTGGTTAGTTAAAGAAATAGTAACTAAACTCCAAGAAAGAGCAAGTGGGTTTCGAAATAGAAACAAAGGAGTATATTAATAGCTAGGCTGACATAATTAGCAAGTAAACCAGAGTTTAGAAACTAGCAGAAAATAGAAAGTAGTGGTGTGAAAAGTGATGTAACAGCATCAAGGGATAGGCAGCGTCGCAGCGAACTGCCAGTACAGCTTGTAATCGATGGGAGAGGAAGATCGCAATATCAGCACTAGAACCTGGTATGAAAACAGGGGAAAAGACTAAGTGATGGTATCCTAATCACCTATTATCAGTGACAAGGAAAACCAAGAACAAACAGAATTGCAGGACACAAAACAGACCGGAAATGAATTATGTTCTATAACTCACAGCAGGTTAATCTGATGGGGATAGACCTCTGGTCGAAATTATCAATCAACATGATGAACAAAATCTCAAAATCTGGTCTATATCCAATTCCGGTTGTACGAGGTACAAAATCTGTATTTAAGTTTAGAGGCAGATTGTTGACGTGTTTCCTCTTGCATGACCATAGCCAAAGCCTCATCAACAGAGGGAAGATCTTAGGTTGGATGGAGGAGCGAACATGATGAAAATCCGCTCGAAGGCCCATAAGAAGAAAGCTGTTTCTTCTGTAGAAGTGACACTTACGGGAGATGGTGGGATATTTTCCAGGGGCTAGAGGAATTAGACAAGGAGCACCGGACGAGCAACCTGAATGAATGAGAGCTCAGGGCCGAAGGTGGCTTTGCTTAGTACATAAGCTGATAAGACCTGTGATTGGATCCTGCATCAATGATTTTTGAACCTGTTCGTGCTGAAACCTAATCCCATACGTAACTCCTTCACCTAGCTTCTGGATAGGGAGTTCTGTAACTGTCATGGCATTAGTAAGTACCCAAAGCCAGAATTAGATAGTAAGGGAAACAGAATATAAACTAAATAACCTGGACAATACAGCACGTGAATCCCTAAAGAAGTTCTGCAGAAATCAGGTTAGAAAGCAAAAAAATGGAAGTTTTTACATTGGGAACAGTGGCTGGAACATAGCAGTTAATGACTACGAACCTGTTGCACCATGTGCAGGTCAGTAGCTTGAAAGCTTTGATTAAAAAAAAAAACATAGGGTCAGACTTGAGACTACACATATATGCATTGACAGAATATAGATAGAAGAAACTGAAGTATGGAAATACCAACAGATATTAGTAAGGATCGTTACCAGTGGAGGAGGACAGATTCACTCATTGAATTGTCCCACAAGTTGCAGAAGAAGAAGAACTGAACAGTAACTGGATATGTTGGTCTCCCACCAACTTGAAGGTCTCCCACCAGACATCTCACCTAGGGCTGCGTCTCACAGCACTGGATGTCTCTCACATTCACACACATACACAAAGCACTCAAGGATGGTTATTAAATCGTGGGAGGCTAGGGACTGCCTCCTTTATTTATAAACTGTTGTTGCAAAAATGCAAACCGAATAAAAGTTACAAGGAAAAATTCTTTTGTGGGAGGCTAGGGACTGCCTCCTCCTTTATTTATAAACTGTTGTTGCAAAAATGAAAACTGAATAAAACAAGGAAAAATTCTTTTTGCCATCATCCTATTTAGAGGGCTCATAGAAATACCTAGGATGGTGCCACAATCCGTTCTATAGACAACAATGTGTTGAACACTGGAACTACTTCAATAAGCCTTTGCGTGAGGTATCCATATAGCCAAGAGAAACCATGAACCAGACTAGAAGAGCTTGCCCCACCCATGAGTAAATATTTCGTAGTAGCCTCATTAGACTGTACATCTCTCTTGGTATATCTAGATAATAGGTAGGAGCATACTTGGACAGTATCACTGCTATCGTGAATTATATAAACAGCTGGCTTCTCGAACAAATACGACAGAGGATCAATTTGGGCTAGCAGCAACACCTGGCATGCTTCTTTTTTTTTTATATTGGAGAACTAATTGGATTAGTGCAAGTGGACCGAGTGGGGCGCGCTTTGGAAGAAGTGATCTCTTACCAAGCTGTCTTATTGGGAATAAAACGAGCATCTTTTAATACTCAAATTTCATATTCCAGGCGAGTTTTCAAGAAACTGCTCGAGTTTTAGCAAAAGCTGCTCTACGGGGTCGTATTGATTGTTTGAAAGGTCTGAAAGAAAACGTTGATCTGGGGAAAGTGATATTTGTTGGTACTGGATTCAAAGGATTGGTGCACCGTTCAAGGGAACATAATAATATTCCTTTGAAAATTTAAAAGAAAATCTATTCGAGGGGGAAATAAGAGATATTTTGTTCCACCACAAAGAATTATTTGATTTTTGTAGCCCAAAGAATTTCCATGATATATCAGAACAATCATTTATGGGATTTAATGATTCCTAAAAGTGGATTTCTCATTTTAACTTTAACTACTCGGTCTGATCATTTGAGTTGGTAATGGTAGTAAAGATAATAACAAATAAAAAGGAATTAAATCTCGATATATCAATGGCCAATCTCCGGTAGAAAGTTCTGTTGGAACAATTATTTATTTTAAGTTAACTCGTCTCTTTTTATTATTATTATTATTAAAAAATAGGAAGTGTGGAGAGATGACAAGAAGATATTGGAACATCAATTTGGAAGAGATGATGGAAGCAGGAGTTCTTTGCCGGAACACACCATAGGTTGGTCCAACCAAGGTTTAAAGTATCGGTATCGGGTATCGTATCGGAAAGGTGATTTAAGAGATGTATAGTATCGTATCGGAGAGTATTAACCATATCGGGTCATGTATCAACCCTATACAGTTTATACTTTTTAAATATCGTATTGGTGCCGTATCGTATCGATACCCTAAAAATAAGATATTTATCGGCTAGTATTGGCGGATACGTTAAGCTACTTAAAACCTTGGGTCCAACAATCAGTTGGCTCCTCACTGAGTGAATAGATAGCAGTAATAGCACCATGCAAGTTCCTCAATCGTGTTCCTTTATCTTGTTGTGTATTTCTGCAACTCAAGAAAGGAAAGGCTTCTATTCTTGTGAATTATAAAGAGAAAACTTGTGCATAGAACCGCTAGGCTTTGGGAATTTCTCAGTTCTCTTTTTTGTTTTTTGGTCCCATAATGCTCAACAACTTCTTGTTTGATTTGCTGCTGTTAGAACACCACAATATTCATCTTTTTGGGGTTAATGCTCTCAATGGTGAATCGATCGTTCACTATACTTTTAGTTATGAGAGGATGGAATGGAAGAAAAGTAATGAAACCTGCGATGGCTACTGAATAACCTCCTTTGACTTTCTCAATATAAAATAGAAACTGAATAAAACCTAATATTGTCAATGACTAAGCACACAAAATAGAAACGAAATATAATAGTAACTAAATAAAGTATCAATCTCCTCATAATCTTCTCCTTGCAAGGCAGTTTGACAGCTCGATATCTTCTGGAAAAATCCTCCTTGCAGTAGCAATCTGAATAGCAACCTAATCCTCCATACAATAGTAGTCTAGTCCCCCAAAATGTGTTCCATCGAATTCACCAAGAAACAGGCCAAACCAGACCAGGTTAAACCAGGTCCTTGTTCCTGCGGACATACTTGTGCTGGAATCTGTGATCCACATCACTAAGAGAAGTTAGTTAAATAGCAAAGCAAACTATGGAGTAAATAGAAATAGGAAAATAGTATGCGCAGGGATGAAAGTATGCAGAAAACTAACCTGATTCTATGAAGGAAGAAGAAGAAAGGATACTATAAAGAAAAGAGGGATATGATTTTGGAATCACCACCAATCGAATCTATTGAATCACAATAGTAGTGGTTGGAACTGAATCACCACAGAACAATTGGGCAAAAACCATCTTCATTCACTCATAACATATCGGAGGGCCCAGCCCTGTACATATATTTATAACCTTGCCTTAGACAAACTCAGACTTGAAAATACAGACTCTGTAAAATAGAAGCTAACACCTAATCTCGTATTCATATTTGGGCTTATAGAATTGGCCCATGACAATAGAAAACCAAAAATACTAATAAACCCATGACCCATATAACCCATTGGGGACTAAATTTGTCCTCAAAGATGTGGAGCTATCTAAATGATTTGTAGACCATTTGTCTGTCTTTTAATTTTTCCTAAGATTTAATGACATTTTTGCCAATTACACGGTTCCAAGTTCCAACATTTATCTTTTAAGTTTTTATCCTAATGCATGAGGTACGTTATGCAACTCTACATGCAAGTTTATTGCATAATTTGGAAGGAAAAATATCTGCTGTTGAACTACACAGATACGTGCACAAAAGTTTCCAAAAAATTGGAGAATGTAATGGAATAATTTAATTGAGCACCATCCACCTTCACCGGTTATGCTATGTTGTAGCATGTGATACATTTTAACTGGATTTAGGTCACAGCTGTGTCCTGCACTCGCTTTTATGTTTGTGTCTGTTGCAACATGTTTTAGTTTCCGGTATTAATGTTTCATTCCAGCTGTTTCCATTTCCACTTCTGATATTCTTTCAGCATTCCCAGCCCTAAGAAAAATAAGCAAAAGTCATCACCAAGGAAGAGACACAATAAGAAAACAGGGAGAGAGAGGGATCTCTACAGGAAGAACTACTTCCATGCTTGTGAAAGCCTTCTGACCTTAATTCTGGAGAAGAGACAGGGGAAGACTGCGATCCTCTCACTCAAAAAATCAGGGCCCGAACTGCCAGAACTTCTAAATCAGTTCTCAGCTGGAATTGCTGGAACTGGTCTTGCTGTTATCTTCTCAGTCGTCTGTAAGGTCGTAGGTGGGAGGACTCCCTTCTGTGCATCAAAGCTCTTGAATACTGGATTTGGATTTGGGCTAGTTTGGCTCTCATGGTCAGTGAACAGACTGAGAGACACAATCATCAATATCAACAAGAATTCGAGCAAGTTGGACTTAAAAGAGGATGAGATGATGAGGAGAGTGGACAGAAGCATGAATGAGATTTTCTTCAAGGCGGCGACTATTATGGCAGTGACAGTACTGAAGTTTGCATGAGCTAAGGTATGAGAATGATAGGGAAAGGCTTAGTCAGACCGCTCATATTGTGTGGAAACTTGAGATGGGACTAGCTGACAAGCTTAATGTCGGGGCAGTAATGTTGCAGAAAGCTTTTGGGCTAGTTGACCTAATGTTGTGGCAGTTGACATGGTTAATAACTTCTGGGAGGTTAGTGTGGCTTCACTGCGGATATATTCGGGGCTAGCTGATCAAGTTTCATATTGTGGGAGTCAATGAGGTTAAGAGGGTTAATTTCTGGGACAGTAATATAGTCATAACTCATAATTTGAAAGAGCTTTGTACAAAATATAACTAAGTGTAATTTGTTATAAGTAAAGCTAATTTTTCTTAGGCATCTTGACATTTTGTTGATCCTTGGAGGGACAAAATTATTGTTTCAGTGCAAATAGTTTGTTGTTTTTTGCTGGGAACTGGATTTGTGTATAGTGAATTAGTAATTACTTTATTAATGGGATTGATTTAAATGGTTCACACTACCAAATGTCTTTTAACTTAAAATTTCTATATTTATGTACTAAAGTTGTTTAAGCTGGATTCAACCTGGATGAATCTTCACTGGTTTTATGTAGAAAGAGTCTCACCCAACATTTGAACTGGATGATTCCCTCCTCAAACCTGCAGGTCCTCTTTTTTGGTGAAAAATGCAATCCTTATCTTATGATGAAAAGAATTAACAAAGAAATTGTTGAAACAATCTATTTTCACCTTGGTCAGCAAGAGTGCTACCTCATTTTATGTTTCTCAAAGCATACAGGATATGAGTGACACTATTGTATCTGTTCCAGATGATGTTTAAGCTATAATAAGTTCTTATGCAGCCCTCGACTTCTGATCAAAGTCCAAAGCCATGGATGGATTATTAAGCTCAACAATGGAGTAGATCGGTGATGCACATCTTTAGTTGTTGAATTCAAAAGACATTGCCATTAGAAAGGGTCTAAAAGAAGCACAGCAGCAGGGATTTTCTGCAGTTGTTGAACTCAAAGACATTGCCATTAGAAAGGGTCTAAAGGAAGCACAGCAGCAGGGTTTTTCTGCAGTTCAACCCCGATCCGATGCTCAAACTGTGGTTGAATCAAATATAATAAAAGGTGTGTTGGTCGGTATTACCAGAATGGTTGAACTCAGGTTGTACCATGACTTCTACATACTTAGAAATTAGTATCTGAATGTTTCCCTCTCCCCCCCCCCCCCCCCAAAAAAAAATCCATTGCATTGTAGGAAAGCAAGAGGTTGAGTGGCTGCTGGAGCAAAAGCACATGGTGCGAATTTGAAGTCTCTATATACATGGATTTTATGCTCGTGTGCGAGGCTCCCACCATTGCGGGGTCTGGGGAGGGTCATAATATACATAGCGTTACCCTCACTTTACGGAGAGGATGTTTCCCGACTTGCAAAGAAGTATGTTATACTAAAATAGTAAAAAATAAGGTTACAATTTCTTTTTACTTACCACCATAGTTCGAAATATCATCTCGTCTCGTCATTTTGGGCTGGTCGAAATTTTTGAAATTTTGGTGAAATATGGTATTTCTTCTGTCATATTTCGGCATTCCATCTCAGTGGGTTTTTTGTCATATTAAGGCATGATACTTCATGTATATTCTTATTTAAGCTAAAAAAACACATTTAAACCTTCACACTGCAAAAAAAAAAAACACTCAAAGTAGTGTTTTGGGTTTGCACCCTTGATTGACAGTATACAATTGGACCTTGATGTATAAATATTTAAATACACATTGTTTAAGTACTAATAGACATAATAAGAAATTTAAACAAAGTAATGAAACAAAAATAAAGTTAAATGTAGCCTTTAGTTTAAATTTTAAACTCATAAAGTCATAAGTGATTAAGTTCATAAGTCATAAACTCCATAATAGTCAATAGTTCAATAATATCATTACAATCCAACAAGTATTGAACATAATATTTTCAAAAAAGATAGTTTTAGAGAAAAAAGAATTATCTTAAACAATGAAAAAGCCTTCACAAATGTGCCAGAAGGTGTTTTCGACTTATTTCCGGCGACAATCCATCGAAAATGATGAAGAACAAGTGTTACCCCTACAAAGAATGGCTTGGAAGAGACTTGGAAGACCAAAAAATAAAAAATAAAAAAATAAAAATAAAAACAACAACAACAAAAGCACTCTCTACAAGGTCTTGTTCGAAATTTCGACTAAGACTAGCGAGATGTTACTTTTATACTTAAGTTTAAAGAGTCACGTGCATAGGCATGCAATAGTTTCGGCGATATTTCGGTGACATGTTGAAATATACCAAAATTTCATGAAATTTTGACAAAATTTAAACATTTTTCATTTCGGAAGCCCATCTCGTCTCGATAGTGTCAAAATTTATGAAACTTTTGCCGAAATTTCGGTGATATATTGCGAAATTTTGAACCATGCTTACAATAAGATTTTTCCTTCTTGTATTTGGATGTCAAGAAAAAAAATGAAAAAAAATTTGAATTTGAGGAGAGAAATAGATTACATCATCATGATTTTTGTCTCATATGTTCTTTCTTTTCTTTTCTTGCCATCCAAACATAGCCTTCATTAATTATGCTTGTTGGCACCCAATGGTGCTGAGGAATCTTCTATTTCAATTTCTTTACCCCAAAAACACCACTTCCCACCCCAAAAAAAAAAAAAAAAAAAGAAAGCCATATAAGTTGGACAGCATTCATTCTCTCATATTATAAATCTGACACGAGGAAAAAAGGCCAAATGTTCTCTGTGTCTGGGGCACAGAATGCGTCCAGACACATGGGGTGGGCGAAATGACTGGCGAAATGACTGCCCCAACCCCCTGAATGGCCGCCCCACCCCTTTTTGAATGGCCGCCCCATATGTCTGGGCGCAGCCTACGTTCCAGGCAGAGAACAATCGCCTAGGAAAAAATTATAGAATCAGAAAAGCTTGTAAATCTAATTTTCTATTTCTAGACAACCAAATGGATGACTGAACTCGATTGGTCCATGAAAAACTTATTTTCTAGAAAAAGGAGGCATTTTCAATAGGATTTACTCTTCGATAAATTCTGTTGGCCGTTTCAAACTAAAAATTGATCACACGGGAGGTGTAAATTTGTAAAGGACATAACCAACAAACTCAAAATGTTTTATTGAACCAAAAAAGATGTGTTCAAGAAGCAAAGGCAAGGGGATTGCAACAAAGACTACTGAAAGCAATGTCGATGTGGTGCAATAGCAGAGGAGTGGATAGACTGCTAGGAATTGATTGACTGCATGCCATTGGCAATGAGATTTCCTCCCCCCTCCCCCTCTTTTGTTTGATCTTAATGCTACTTTAAAAACTTTTGGGTATTTGTATTCATTTTAAAACAGAATAGATGCTTGATATCACTTGCCCATAAACTTGCCATTAAAGCTAGAACTAGTAAACTTAGAGGAGAACTATTGAAAGACCTTAACTACGAGTTATTTTGTGATTAGCTTTAATGATAATTCTATTTCCATTTAAAAAGAAAACTATAAATTGATCACAATCTGATATTATACATGGATAATTTCCAAGTTATTACTACTTGTGATCATGGAAGAAGAACATGATTTGTCAATGATTAATTTAGTTACTTGATATTCTTAAGTTTCATTAAACAAATGCTTTTAAGCCTCCAAGGTTTCAACAAAACCAGACCCAGTAGTGCAATCATATCAAAGAATCAGGAAATGACCAATTTTGACATGGCCAATTGATGGAAGCCCAAGCAGCAGCTGTGGCAAGATAGTCATTCTCACCTTATCTTCTTTTTAAATATTTAAAAGTTAATATGGTTTTGGGATCCAGATTCCAGGGTAAAGTAGAGAGACAGCAATTGGAAGAAAGCAAAGAGTTTGGCTGATCTGTTGAGCAACCACACCTGTAACTTGCGAGACCAGACTTCTTAGAGAGAGAGAGAGAGAGAGAGAGAGAGAGAGAGAGAGAGAGAGAGAAAAAGCACAGGAAAGCACTAGGAAATCCTCCTCATCATTTCACAGCTTAAACTTGCTCCCGAAGTTCATCTTCTTGGTTTTTGGTTAAACCCACATCAGATCTCTCTTCTGGTAATTCCATTCTGACAATTCACAGCACATCCCAACAAAATCTTTGCAACCTTGGACTAGACAATCTCAATTTCTATTGTTCTGTTTGCAACACTTCAATCCTCAGTGATTCATTTGAACCCTAGAGCTTTCATTTGGCAGTTTAGTTGATCTTGAAATTCCTGGCCTGGCAAGGCAATATGGATCATCCTAGTCCACAATCGATAGAAGGTGGTGGGGGCATACGGCTGCCGATTGATAACAAGTTGAGTGATAATTGGGGTTCCGGTGGAACCGACACCATATTTGAACCTCAGAGAGACAGCAGCAGTGCAGAGCCTGGTTCTTCAAGAACAACTGTTAATGCACCAGAGAAGAAGCTGACTCTATTTGCTCTTCAAGTTGCAGTTCTCGAGAAAATGGCTACTGGGCTAGGAACCATGGGATTCATATGGGCAACCGTTGTTCTTCTCGGTGGTTACGCCATTAAACTATCCAAAATTGATTTCTGGATCATCACCATCATACTCTTAATTGAAGGCGCCAGAATCTTCAGCCGCAGTCATGAACTCGAATGGCAACACCAGTCTACATGGACGATAGCAGATGCGAGCATCCATAGTTTTCGAGCACTGAAATCGAGCTCCCATTTGATTGTTCGAGCCATGAAAGGAATTCGCGGGTCAATTTCTAAACACCAAAGCCGAGAACTCAAAGAGAAGACCAATGACGAAAGACCAAGCAATCGGTCGACGCGTACATGGATATCATCAGAAGTTCCCCTGCTTCCATATGCTAGTAGGTTTTTTCTATCTAGGAACATCAGTAAGTTATTCTATTGGCTTCAGTTGTTATCAGCCTTAGCTTGTATAACGCTTTCAGTAGTGAGGCTTCTGCAGTTGAGCCATGGTAATGCAATTGAACCAAGCCCAGAAAATAGGAACCATAAATCTGCTTTGATTGTCTTTTATGGGTTGGCCTTGGCCGAATCTTTCTTATCTCTGCTAGAGAAAGCCTACTGGGAATGGACGATTACGTATCGGAAATTGCTGGAAGAAGTGAACAATGAGTGTGACTTAAGAAGCTCCGGCATGATTTCCATCCAAAGGTTCTTCTATGATGCCTATTCGGAATGTATTAATGGAAGCATCTTTGATGGCTTAAAGTTGGATTTGGTTTCTTTTGCTACAGAGCTCTTGGCTTCTGATTCCAGCGACGAGCAGCTCATTGGGGCTCGAATTCTTCAGAAATTCTCAACGAATCGTCAATTCTCTGATGATACACTCCAGAAGATTGGCACATCTACACTGGTTATTGAAAGACTGGTGGAGATGTTGTACTGGAAGAACCCACAAGAAGCAGAGATCAGGCAAGCAGCTGCAAATATTGTGTCCAAACTTGCTGGGAAAAAGCAGAACTCTCTTAGAGTTGCAGGGATTCCTGGTGCAATGGAATCAATAGCATCTTTGCTCTACACTCAACGTAGCTCCGAGGGTGCATCTGACGAAATCTTGGAGAAAAAGATCGTTTACGATCGAGAAAATTATGAGTTTTCCGTTTTTAATCAATTGGGTCTCACCATTCTGAAGAAACTTGCACGCGACAACGATAATTGTGAGAAGATCGGTAACACGAGAGGCCTCCTGCCCAAAATTATTGACTTCACACATACTGGAGAAAGGTTGCTCAAGAACAGTCATGACAGAGATAATCGAATATTGGCGGTTAAACGATCCCTGCAAGCGCTCAAGTTGCTTGCAAGAACATCTGGTACTGTGGGCAAGCAGCTGAGGCAAGAGATTATGGAGATTGTTTTCACAGTAAGCAACATCAGAGAAATTCTCAAGCATGGTGAAGCATACCCAATGCTTCAAAACCTTGGAATCGAAATTTTAACTAGTTTGGCCTTTGAAGAGGAGGCAAGAGAGAAGATTGGGAGTACAGGTGGAATCATCAAAGAACTACTGCGAATTTTTTTCCTAGAGCGAAATCCCGAAGATCAGTATCATGTGAGGGTTGCAGCAGGGGAGGCAATTACAATGCTGGCAATGGAGAACGATAGGAACTGCTCTAGGATATTGAATCAGGAGGTACTAACAAAGCTCATGGGGGCACTCAAAGATTCAGCGCTTCGCATAAATTCGGCCAGAATTTTAAGGAATTTACTTACCTATGCTGGCCAAGATTGCTTTGTACAATTAAAGGAAGTCTCTGCTGCTGCACCCACAGTAAGTTCCTCATTTATCATATGTGAACCCATTTCATCTAGCATTTTAGAGTCTAGTAATAATCATTCTTACAAGTGCTTTGGGTCTTGATATATCCTAATTAACAGGTGCTGAAGGCAATAATGTCAGAAGAGAACAAACTACAAGAAGTAATGCTCGGGCTCGCAATACAGGTATTCAGATTCATGACTCCTCAAGAAGCAAGTATTGCGCTTAATCAGAATGGAATTGATGAGGGCAAATTAGCAATGAAACTCCTGAAAATTTTGAAATTGTACCAATACCCATTGGCCAAAGTTCCTAGAATAAGGCGGTTTGCGATTGAGCTAGCAATTTGGATGATGACAAACAACAAAGCAACGGTTCGAACTTTCAAGGTTCTTGGAATGGAGGAGGAGCTTGAGATTCTGAGAGAGACCACATCAGAGATCGAAAGCTTCAACATATTCTCTGGAACCGTTGGACTATGCCGGCACGACATAGCAATTCACTCATTAGTCGACAACGCACTTGAGTTGCTGGCAGATGGATGAAATTTGGAATTATGTTGCTCACTCTGCAAATCCAACAATTCGTTTCCATATATTAGGTGGAAACATGTTTCAAAATTATTTTTTTTCATACATCTGTTGCAATCTGACTGTTTTGTTGCAAATAACATTTAATTGATCCTTTGCATTAACAACATTTTAGCCAATTACAAGGTTCCAAACGTTATATTTTAACGTTATATCCTTAGCACATTATGCATCCTCTACATGCAAGGTCAAAGTCTACCTAACTCCGGCCTCGTTTTGTGGTTCCAGCTGATCTTTGAGACCCTCTGGCTGAAGTTGGTGATGGCTCTTTCCTAACTTCGGCCTCCATTTTCTTTGCGAAGTTATTCTTTGTCCTGCACTTGTCAATATGTTTGTGTTTGCAACATGTTTTTGTTTACATCATTAGTGTTTCATTCCTGCTGTTCCCTTCCGTTTCCACTTCTGATATTCTTTCATTATTCCCAGTCCTTAGAAAAATAGACAGAAGTCATCACTGTAGGGAAAGGAAGGGATCTCTACAGGAAGAACCACTTTCATGCATGTAGAGCCTTCTGACCTTAATTTTAGAGAAGAGGCAGGGGAAGACTGTGATCCTGTCACTCAAGAATTCGGGGCTTCTTGGCTGGAATTGATGGAACTGGTCTTTCTGTTTTCTTCTCAATCGTCTGTAAGGTTGTAGATGCAAGGGTTCCTTTCTCCTGTGCATCATAGCTCTCGAATACTGGAGTTGGATTTGGGCTAGTTTGGCTCTCGTGGGCTATGAACAGACTCAGAGACACAATCATCTATATTAGCAAGAATTCGAGCAAGTTGGCTCAAAAGAGGATGAGATAAAAGAGATTTTATTCGGGGCAGCCACTATTATGGTGGTGACAGGACTGAGGTTTACATGAGCTAAGAAAGGGTACACGAATGATAGGGAAAGGCTTACTCAGTCCGCTCGTATGATGTGGAAACTTGATATGGGACTAGCTGACCAAGCTTAATGTTGTGGCAGTAATGTTTGGGCTAGTTGACCAAGTGTTATGTTGTAGCATTTGATATAGTTAGTAATTCTGGGAGGTTAGTGTGGCTTCACTGCAGAGATATTTTGGGCTAGCTGATCAGGCTTTATATAGTGAAAGTCAAAGTGGTTAATAAGGGTTAATTTCTGTGACAGTAATATAATCTTAACTCTTATGTTGAAAGAGCTTTGTACAAAATACAATAAAGCTTTATATCTTTTAAATAAAGTGTTTTTTTGTTCTCAGGCATCTTGACATTTTTCTGATCCTCTGAGGGAGAAAAAATTTGTTTCAGTGCGAAGAGTTTTGTTGTTTCTTGCTAGGAACTGGATTTGTGTATAGTTAACTAGTTATAAATTGGATTCATTACATGGGTCATAATCTACCAAATGCCATCCAAGCTTAAAATTGCAATGCCTATGTAAAGTTCAGCAATTGGTTGGTTTCAGGGAATAGGTAACTCTGGCTCGAATGCAAGCTGGATTCAACCTGAATGAATACTCTCTGGTTTGTGTAGTACCCAATGTTTGAACCATAGATGATCCCTTCAAACCAGACTAAAACTAGAATACTGAGTTCAATAGCTATGGTGGTTCACATAATCTGTATATCTAGAAATCAAGTCCTCTATTTTGGTGTAGAACCAAATCTGTAACTTATGATGAAAAGAATTAACAAAATTTTGCTGAAAAAATCGCCTATTTTGACCTTTTTTGGGCGAGAGTGCTACCTGATCTTATATTCTCAAAGAATTAACACACTGCTCTATCTGTTCTGTTCCGGATGATTTTCCAGCTATAATAATAAGTTGTGATAATCAAAGTCTGCAGCCACAGGATGGATTATTAAGCTTAACATGGAAGTTGTGTGTCAGCAGGAGCAAATCACTGATGCCCTTCTTCAGTTTTCCCACTCGAAGCCATTGCCATGAGAAAGGATCTAAAGAAAGCCCATAGCAGTAGGGGTTTTCTGCAGTTCAACTTGTGTCAGATGCTAAAAACATTGTTGATTTCCTACAAATTGAAGACTAACTCCGATGGAAGACTGCACCGTTTCCCTTATATTTTTTTTGAATAGGTAAGGGGGATGGGAAGATATAAACCAGGAGGCTTGAACCCAAGACCTCCTGTCCTGATAGCAATGAACTTTTACGCACCACAAGCTACCAAGTGTGCGCTAGCCAGTTACTTGTTCATAAAATCTCTCTTTTAATTGCTTCCTGTTCCCTCCCCATATTTTGGAAATCACTACTAGAGTTTGATTCTGTTTGATACAATTAACCGACTGGAACAATGTTTACACGTACAAATCATAAAATACTTTTTGTTTTTTGGCAAGTGTACTGTTTAACTGCATATATTCCTTCGCCAAGGATCATGGTTTGAGGTATCTAGTATCGGCCAAATCGATATTGATAGTATCAGTATCGGATCCAATCAGGTTGGGAATCATATCATATCAGATGGTTTTACACTTTTACCCTCAAATATGCCAATATCTAAGTGTATTTTGTTTGACAAGTATAACTTTTGTCTGTACCATTTCAGACAATTGAGATATGCTCTACTAAATTAGACAATTGATATGTTCAGAACGTCCCATGTTTCTCCATTGGTCGGACCACCAAATCATCTGTTCGGGTGTGTGTTGTGTTTTAAATTTTATCAAATTTCTTTCTTTTTTTTTTTTAGATTTTCTTTTGTGACTATTCAAGTCAAACCAATTGAGGAAACCATTTAAACACATTGCTAAAAAGACATTTCCTCATCTACTCAACACTTGTAGCACAAAAATTTATATTATTCTGTATCATGTTTAATTAGAGTTTCATCTTTTCCTTGTATTCACTTTTTCTTTTCTCTTTTTTTCACCTTAAGTTGTTTTTATTTAGAATTTCCTAAGAAGTCGCCATTGTTTCGAAGTATTCAGTGCATGGATTCCGTGTTGAGCATCTCTTTCATTCACGATATGTTCAGAACGTCCCATGTTTCTCCATTGGTCGGACCACCAAATCATCTGTTCGGGTGTGTGTTGTGTTTTAAATTTTATCAAATTTCTTTCTTTTTTTTTTTTAGATTTTCTTTTGTGACTATTCAAGTCAAACCAATTGAGGAAACCATTTAAACACATTGCTAAAAAGACATTTCCTCATCTACTCAACACTTGTAGCACAAAAATTTATATTATTCTGTATCATGTTTAATTAGAGTTTCATCTTTTCCTTGTATTCACTTTTTCTTTTCTCTTTTTTTCACCTTAAGTTGTTTTTATTTAGAATTTCCTAAGAAGTCGCCATTGTTTCGAAGTATTCAGTGCATGGATTCCGTGTTGAGCATCTCTTTCATTCACGATATGTTCAGAACGTCCCATGTTTCTCCATTGGTCGGACCACCAAATCATCTGTTCGGGTGTGTGTTGTGTTTTAAATTTTATCAAATTTCTTTCTTTTTTTTTTTAGATTTTCTTTTGTGACTATTCAAGTCAAACCAATTGAGGAAACCATTTAAACACATTGCTAAAAAGACATTTCCTCATCTACTCAACACTTGTAGCACAAAAATTTATATTATTCTGTATCATGTTTAATTAGAGTTTCATCTTTTCCTTGTATTCACTTTTTCTTTTCTCTTTTTTTCACCTTAAGTTGTTTTTATTTAGAATTTCCTAAGAAGTCGCCATTGTTTCGAAGTATTCAATGCATGGATTCCGTGTTGAGCATCTCTTTCATTCACGATACAATATCACAAGTCCAATACACCGATATGTAGTCCGAGGAACACCAAACGACATTGGTGATGGTAGATTCTTTTTTTTTTTTGGCGTCAGCCCTAGCCAGTCTACCTAGACTGACGTTGGCTGACTCTGAGGTTTGGGCCTGGTTCAAGTATAACCCTGAGCCATGCCTGAACCAGGTTTTGGGTTTAGGCTAGCTCTCACCTATGCATTAAAAAAAAATAAAATTTTAACATATTTATTTGAAAACTTATTTTTGACCCGTTTATCCCAAGTTCATTTGAAGAAATTGGATCAATGGAGGCATGAGGAACTTCCAGACTCCAGAGCTATAAAACATTAATAGTTTCCATGAGTCTAACACCGGGGGTGACAAAATGAGATGTCTATAACTCTTTAATGCACACCCTACACATGGTGCACGCTCTTCATACAAATTTGTTTTTTTTTTTATAATACTTCATACAAATTTGTGGCATATGTCAAATTTAATCCTAATCATTGAGCAATTCTAATGACCTAATCAATCAAAGATCTGCAAGTTCCATTATTCTTTCTATCTTTAATTATGTCTATAACAGAGGAGTTATCTTTTTATTATTATTGGGTTGCTTTACTTTAATACTCTTAACAAAACCCTGCTAGCAAATTGATTATTATGCAGCCTTGGCATAACAACAAACCTGTTTAAGCCATGTGGCTGATGATGTGGCAAATGCCAGCCATTAAATAAGTAGGGTCCTATTTTTTTTTGGTAAAAAATAAGTAGGGTCCTATGAATTAGTCATATGTAGAATTTGATGGTCCAAGTCATCCATTTACTCAAACCTTATTGGTCTTCAATTCAAGCCATCTGTTTCTCCTTGACTTCTATGTTTGGCATTTCAACAAATTTTAGTCCTCTTTTTGACCATTTATAGGACTTGGATTGGTCTTCAAAGTAAATAATAGAAAAATAGATAGTTGAACAATTTTGAATAACTGCCATATGACACTGTTCTGCAACTACCTTCTTAAAAACTTTAAATTTAAAAATCAAGATTTCATTGCTCCTTAGTTCTAATCATGGAGTACTTTTATATATGGCCCAATTAGTTTCACTTTATTAGTAAAAAGCTCCTTTTTTAGGTTTGAATTTTTTTACTTTTCTTTCTCTTAATCACTTCAACTTTGAACCAGAATTGAGAAACAAAATGGGAGGGTCCTTGTAGGAGTCAATATGCCTAGTGAATTATAACACTTCCTTTTTTATCCCCTGCGGTTCTCTGTCTAGTATAGTTCTTGCAATTCCTCTCATGGGGGGGGGGGGCAGAAATGAGCACCTTATCCCCTGGCCGAACACACTGCCCGAGTGGGGTCCACCCCCCTCTTATTAGAGACACTAGGGAACTATACCGGGCAGGGAATTGCAAGAGATAATTTTCCATCCCCATCCCTATCAAATGGTGGAAGGCACAACGTACCATGTACTTACATGGTCTATGCATAAGAACAAGCATAATTATTATAAAATTATACTAATATAGATTAGAAATGACTAAACAATCTCTCCAAATGGTTAGTATTTGCTTTGACTAGTTACAAGTAAAGGGTAAGGAAGAGAAGTGAATTCAGTTTTGAAAAAAAAAATTGTAATTATAACCTGTAATTTGCCTAAAACTTTTATTATATTGATAATTATATTTTCAAATGTATATTTATTGTATTTTTCAAATCAAAGGAATTTGAATGCAAAGTACAGTACATTGAAGAGAAAATAATCTACTCTTCAGTCTTCACTTCATATGCATTACTCTCATATTCTCTCTTTTCCTGACATTCTCTTTATCCTCCATGACTGCTTTGCCTCTTGTATAAGTACCATAGGTTGCACTCTTTCCCAACACTCATTGGATTGACGTGGGAGAATCCAATACATATGAATGATATATAAATCTTCCGTCAAAATTTAATAACCAACTTTAAAATATTTTGAACTTAGTAATTACATATCATGTGAGATAATAATTATAATAAAAAAGCACTTTTCCTTTATTTCTCTTTCAACCTGAGGCATGGAACCATAGGAGCTCATGTGCATCGTGAAAGACTTGCTTAATGAATGCATTTGCACAAGGCTGGCCCTCGCAAGTCCCATCATAAAACCATGAGACAATTGACATGAGCTCTTAGATGAGAAAAGTTATGTGAAAGCTATTTAAAACGAAGGGAAAGGAAAGAGTTTTCCTTTTCTTCACATGAAGAGAATTGGTGTGGATTCTTATGAAACCTAACATGAAAGCTATTTAAAACGAGGAAAAGGAAACGATTTTACTTTCAAGAAGAGAATTGTCGTGAGCTTTTAATTTGTGTTTGATATATATCCACTTCATATACATCACTCTCATATTCTCTCTCTTTCTAATACTCTCTTTATCCTCCCTGACTACTTTGTTCCTTTATACGTTCCATACGTTGCACTCTTTATCTACACTCATTGGATTGATGTGGGAGATTCCTATACATATGAATGTCATATAAATCTTCTCTCCCAAATTTAATAACCAACTTTGAAATATTTTGAACTTAGTAAGTACATAGCATGTGAGATAATAATTATAAAAAGGATTGATGTTCTCTGTGCCACAGCATAGGCCGAGCCCAGGCACATGGGCTGGATATTTCTGCCATTCAGGAGGGCAGGGTGGTCATTTTTCCCACCCCCATGTGTCTGGGCGCAGGCGCACAGAAAACATTTAGCCTTTTAAAAAAATCCCATTCCCTTTTTTTCTCGTTCGACCAGAGACACATGGAACCATAGGAGCTCATGTCCAAGGTGAAAGACCTGGTTAATGAATGCATTTGCACTAGGCTGGCCCTCGCAAGTCCCATCATGAAACCATGAGATAATTAGCATGGGTCTTAGGTAAGAAAAGCTACTTGAAAGCTATTTAATACAAAGGGAAAGGAAAGAGTTTTCCCTTTCTTCTCATTCTCATGAAGAGAATTGGCGTGAGTTCTTAGAGATCCTAGCTAACATGAAATCTATTTAAAACGAGCAAAAGGAAACTGTTTTCCTTCCAAAAAGAGAATTGGCGTAAGTTATTAATTTGTGTTTGATATATATTTTTAAAATAGATTCTAAATCTAGAACGCAATTTGCAAGTGTGAAAATAATGAACAGTTTAGATTCAAAATATGTTTTAGACCCATAATTTATTCTAAGAATGCATATCAAACTTTTTTTTTTTGGGTAGAAAAGAATGCATATCAAACACAACCTTAGAAAACCTGATATTTAAATTGAAGGAAATAAGAAAAAAATAAGGGTTTTCATTCACATTTTGTTTTAAAATCTCGATTGCTTCCAATACTACCCTCTCCTGGTATGATCGACTGGATAAGAAGTCTCCTTCTCTGATATCAATGTTCCTCCTCTAAGTTCAATGGTCCTTACCAACTAGACCTAAAGAATGTCCAAATACATGCCCCTTACTCTTTCTCACAGATTCTCATTACTTGCCTTCAAATCAGAAGAACTAAATACTGTCTTACAATCATTTCCATAAAAAGAAAAGTAACCGGCAATTAGAGATGTAAGCGGATTTAAAAGATCGAATATGGATCGAATGTGATTGGATCCAGATATCCCCTGACTTGATACGATACCCTAAATGGATACAAGTTTTTTACCATCCGTTTATCTCCACACACACACAGATATTTGCAACAGATTCTCATTTCACGTTGTGCTGATTGGGCAATGCCAATAACTTAATAAAAGATCTAAAAACAATAATTCTTGGACAAAGTTTTCCTTCTCAAAGTACCCCATCCTAGGATTCACAAACCCCATTGGTTTTAGTATAATTCTCAAAGTACCCTCCCGACATCCTCTCTAGGCAAATGGATTCCCATTAACCTATTAGCTTTAAATGAAGGAAAACTTGGTCCATAATTCTTCTACCTTTAATCATGATTTTAAATATTGTTATTGGTCTTGGCCGGTATCGATACTAATATAGATCGATTGGATCAGCCCATATTGGAAGGTTTTGTTCCCATTTCCTTGGAATTTTGGTATTTGGACGATTTTCCCCTTATTACAGATTGTTTCGACGATCTGATACCGATATTTGAAGCCATGTCCTTAATGACTTAAACAAAGGAATTATCATTTTCATTTGGTAGGGTTCCCCACAACGTGGGAGGAATTTGCATGTCACACCAATGATTGTCCTGAAAAAGATATTGTCCGTATGGGACCCACATACCTAGAGCAATTTAAAAAAAAAAAAAAAGGTGTACCTAGTGCACGAGGCTCTTGCCACTACAGGGTCTGGGGAGGGTCATAAATCATAATGTACGCTGCCTTACCCTTGCTTTTACGATGAGGCTATTTTTGGACTCGAACCTGTGACCACTTAGTCACAATGGAGCAACCTTACCATTGCACCCAGAGTAATGAAAGAAAATATTTAAAATATTTATATGAGAGGGGAATTGCATGCTGGCATTGTTAGAAAGTTTTTCTCATTTTATTATGAGATTTTCTAATTGACATCCCCAAAAAATGTTAAATAATGTGTAACATTATTTTTTTGCCTTTTGATATGACACAGTCAAACAACTTTTATCCAATAAGGGAAATGGATTCATTTCATGTTGATAATGTCATAATAATAGTCAATTTCAACTTATTTTTGAAAATCCGAACTTAAAGAAACTTTGAAAACAAAACAAAAGACAATCAAAATACGATGTCAAGTTCTAAATACTCTTATAGAGTTACCATTCAAGCATTTCATATTATTATTATTAAGTCCTTTCACTCCATTAGTTTAATCAACTCTTATTAATTTAATTTTAACAAAAGCATACCAAATTAATCATTGAGGAGCCTTGGAGTAACAGAACCTCTTTAAGCATTGTGGTTCATCACATTTCAAGTTCCAATCGTTGAATAAGGCCCCAATGATTCTTTTCTATTTTGAATTCGTGGTCCAAGCCAACCATATTGCCCATCTTTTATTGGACTTCAATCCTAAGCATTCTATTTGGCATATTTATTTCTTCTACCTTTGACTTGTAACCATTTTTAATATTTTTTATGATCTTTAGAATCCTTGGATCTATTGGATAATTTTGAAAAAATAGACTTCTTGTACACCAAATTTGAGTCCCAAATGAACTACCAAAGGACAACAACAAGTAGGCCATGTTATGCAATTATCTTTAAATTCAGTGCATTGATGATTTTGTTCTTAAATTTACTGTAAAGACCTATGCAACGATCTCTTGCCCTAATAAATAATATTAGACAAAATAACTTTATAACCATTTTACAAAACATTAGAATTGGATCTAGATTTATGTTTGATTATACGTACACTCTCTCTTTGATATTCCCCAATTAAAGACAATGGATTTCGTGTTGAGCATCTCTTTCGTTCACGATACAATATCACAATCCAGTACACCGATATGTAGTCCAAGGAACACCAAACATTGGTGTGCCAAAACCCGTGATGCGTTGTCGCAATGACAAAGTCCTCTCAAGGCAAAGAACCAACTGAATTCCATAATAGAGAATCTCATTCCTCAACAACTTGCAATAACACATGTGAGACTCCGTGATTCAATCCAATACATATATCGCATGTGTACTCACATCTGTCCCCTAGAATCACAATTTATAGAAGCACATAATGTGACGATCAGATGAATAGCGTGTCCAGCCGTATCCCTAGTCGAAAACGTTTAAAGGAAAAAAAAAATTAAAGACAACCAAAACCCATTAAATAAGTATTATGCATAAAATAATCTAATTTATTTAAATATAAATTCGGGTTTTCCAACAATTAAAAGAAGCTAAAGAGCAAGGCTGTAGGGTCCAGCAAGACAGACCCAATTCAGACCACTTATGGCCCAAAAGAGAGCCTCTTAACGGCCCATGATTAGGAGAAATTTTTTTACAACTTTATCAATTATAAGGGGCATTTATGTTTCCTTTTTTATTTTAAGAAGATTCAAGTAGGTCCAGAAGTGGGACAGTTATGGGAAGCCATATGATACACCATTTAGAAGAAAGGAAGATGAAGTTGAGGAATAGCACTATTTCAAATCACCTTGCCATTTCACTCCAATTCCATCCAGTTGAGGATCGATTTGCTAATACAACTCAATGATCCCTTTAATTATCAATAATATAATTAGTCTGAGTTTTAGGTTATTTAATATTAGTCCATAATAGAAATATTAATTCTATTCTAAATAGAATTCTAACACATACATACGAAACCCAATGAGAATTAAGAGACCGAAGAAACTGCACTTAATCATTGCATATCCAGTAATTCAGCATTGCAATAAATTTTTGCCGAATTTTATAACTTATGTTTAGCAAAACTTATACACAAATAAAAGTCGATTAACCTTTTGGGATTGGTGTCTAGTTTGTGTGATTACACTTTCGTTTAAAAAAAATAAATAAATAAAATCCTGATACACAATAAAACATCCTACATAGTTTTGCAAATTAAATGAGAATATCATTAAATCATGTAGGAAACAACTATTACTACTAATAGAGAAACAATAACAAGAAGAATTTCAAGATTATCTCTAATCTGTAGATTTAAAATACTTACTCATATTTCCTAGCAAGAATCCAGGACAAACAATGTTCAATATTGAGTCAGATAGACCTGATCAGCTAGTTCTAGTTGTAAGTTATGCTTCACCCACCGTAGTAGGTTGACCATTGGTTTGGGTAGTCAACATGAATAATTGTTTTGAGGCACCCACGAAGCTACAACCTGCATAACATAATTTTATATATCAGAGAAAAAACTCACACATGCTACATAATATTGGTTATTTTACTTTTTAATTTTGGGGAAGATGAGGGCAATTTGGTCATTTTACTTTTTAATTTTGATGGATTTTAATCATAAGGGCATTTTGGTCATTACAGTCTTTAAAACTAACGTCTAATGTCCCAAATTAACAGACAGGACCAAAATGCTACAATTTGTTTAAAATAGGGGGGAGTTTACAATTAGAAAAGTTGTAAGGGAGCATTTAGACAAATAGGCATTTTCAGGGGGGCATTTGACAAAAACCCAAAAAAAAAGAGAATGTCCCAATGTGCAAGGTTCCCACTACTGTAAGGGTTTATTTATTTATTTTTTTTGATGAACACTGCAAGGTTTGGGAGGGCAAAATGTACACGGCCTTACCCTTACTTTGCGAGAAGTTGTTTCCATGATTGGAACCCGCAACCTAATGGTTGCAATAGCGCAACTTAACCTTGCATTTAAAGTTCCCTTATATTAAGTTTGAGGGGCAGTTAGGGATTGTGATATTAATGAACATCAAACTCTTCTGCCATTAACACTAAGCCTTGTTATTTTTGTTAAACATGAACTTATTCACAGTATTAGTTATTGCAATTATTATTATTATTATTATTATTGTTATTTTATTATTAGTATTATTATCCATTCATTTTATAAGCTTCAAACCTATTATGTTTTTTTTTTTTGTAAAAAAGCTTATTATGTTTCACTGTCCATATGTTTAGTAGGTTTGTTGATCACCTGAACCCTATAGTCATTCTGCTCTTTTTCTTCCCCACTCCCCCATATTTTATAGTATATCCGAGAATAGTTATTACCAGTTTTTGCAACCATCACTTAATTTTCTTTTGTTTGACATAAGTTTACCTCTTATGTGCTTCAATGATAATGATCAAAAGCTTTGGAAAGAAGATCCACATGCGTATGTGAGAAAGGCTTATGGTGAGTATTTTTTGAATCTTTATTTACATATCTATAAAAAGATGATGCTCTTCTTGCTATTGGAGCATTATCATGATTTGAGGCATCGGTATCGTATCGTGCGATAGGTAACGGTTTTGCTAGTAGTCAATCGCGATACCATGTCGATATTGTATCGGTGACACTGTATGGGAAAGGGGAACGGATATGTACGACAATTAATATGGTACGTGTCATTGATAGAATATTGACACTATTACATCGATCTTATATCGGCCATAACATTGTTTATGGTAAGTTCAGATACAACAATAATCCAGGAACGGATACGTATTGTAATTAATCTACCCATACGGCAATAATATGTTTTAAGAAAAGGTGACACAATAAAACGTGTACCACAATAATACGGTACATATTTAATACGTGTTTTAATACAACTGCTCTTAAAAAGTCCGGGAGCAAAAATATGTGTTTATCCCAGTAAAAATCAAGGAACAAACTGATTTTTTGCAAATAAATTCTAATCTCTCATGCCTTTATAAACACTTAAAACCAATATACCTTTCCAATTTGAAATCATTTCTCATTCTTTCGGATCTCTACATCTAATATTAATTAAGTTTAACCATGTCTATCAAAATAAATATTGATAGATAATCCATCAACCACAATCTATCATAGCAAATACGCTATTTATCAGTAAAAAAAAATAATAATAATAAATAGACAACTATTTAACAAATCAAAATATCGTCATTGAAATTATTTCTTAATTTTTTGGTTGTAGATAACCAAATGGATGAGAGATAGATTATTATCTATGAAATCTCTATTTCGCATTTCTAGTAAGATATTTTCTTTTAAGGGAAAATGTTCTCAGTGGGTTGGGTTGGGTTGGGTTGGGTTGGGTTGGGGGGGGGGGGGAAATGAATGTCCCATCCCCTATGAAAAGCGGAAACCATGCCCCCTAGATGCTAGCGTATGCTCTCATTGGCTGTCGTGTGCACATGGCCCTTGTGCTTTCCCACAGAGAATGTTTCCCCTTTCTTTAGTGACTAGGTCATTATGTTCTATTCACCATTTCAAACTTCAAACTATTAGAATGCATTGTTATACATGGATAATTTCTAAAGTATGCGAGTTTTCTTTCACTTACCATGAGCATCGTCAGCATCAGATTGCCAAAGAGGAGCATAGTTTTGAATTTGTCAATAAAAAATGGGAGTGAAACAATCCAATCAGTGGGACACTTCACCCAAGTAGAAGAATTTTTCCCAATTTGGCATTCCGAATTTCATTAAACAAATGTGTTTAACCATTCAAGACTACGATGTCCAAGCTGAATGATCGTCCCATCCCCCATGAAAAGCGGAAACTATGCCCCCTAGATGGTAGCGCATGCCCTCATCGGCTGTCGTGTGCACATGGCCCTTGTGCACCCCCACAGAGAATGTTCCCGGGCCCCTTTCTTTAGTGACTAGGTCATTCCGTTCTATTCACCATTTCAAACTTCAAACTATTAGAATGCATTGTTATACATGGATAATTTCTAAAGTATGCGAGTTTTCTTTCATTTACCATGAGCATCGTTAGCATCAGATTGCCAAAGAGGAGCATAGCTTTGAATTCGTCAATAAGAAATGGGAGTGAAACAATCCAATCAGTGGGACACTTCACCCAAGGAGAAGAATTTTTCCTAATTTGGCATTCCGAGTTTCATTAAACAAATGCATTTAACCATTCAAGACTACAATGTCCAAGCTGAATGCCTCCAACAAATTCAACACCACACGATACAAATTATGTCTATGTTAATGTTGTCAATTGATGAAGGGTCAAGAAGCTTTACAAATAATATACAAATAAGTTCAAATATATCAAAATCCGAATTTAACAAACCCTAAAAGCTAATTGTATCGTGATACCCTCTTGCTCTTTAACTTCACAATGATTCTCATATGAAAGGTTTACTCTTGGAATATACGTTCCAAATTCTAGGAATGTGACTATATTTATTTCATCACATGTCTTTTTATGTAATGCTATTAAATTTTTTTTAAGAAATAGAACTTATCCTCAATAAAATATAAGGAGAAAGGTTATCTGAACATATGCACAATTGTCACTTCAACCATCACATTTACATAAACGTGAGCTTACACACACACAAAAAAAAAAAACACGAGTTTATACAAAACCATTTTTGTACCCCTTGGATGAAGGGTGGTGGTATACATACACGGTCGTAAATGAAAATCAAACCCAAATTATAAAATTGACAAGAGAAATTAAAAAAAAAAATTTACTAGAACTGAAAATTTTTGTATACCTAATTCTCTATTATTGGATAACCAGATGGATGAGAGATATATTATTTATGGAAACTTACTTTATTTTTCTTTAAAAAAAAAGCATTTCCAATGAGATAATTTTTTTAATGATTGGGTCATTAAGGTCTATTGACCATTTCAAACTCCAAACTGATCAGAATTCATTGTTATATATGAATAATTTCTGAAGTACGGAGTTTTCCTTCATTCACCTTGGGTATCGGTGACATCAGTGCCAAAGGGGAGCATATTTTGGACTTCGTCAATAAGTGATGGAAGTGAAACAGTTCAAAGTTCTAGCTCAAGTGATGAGAGTGAAACAATCCAAAGTTCTAGCTCATTGACTCGAACAAACTTAATACCGCGCAATATTCGAATTGTCCATGTTAATATCACCATTTGACGAAGGCTCACAAAGTGGTTTTGAGAGTTACGACACTATAGTAATTCTCATCATATCTTTTCGGTGAGGGTATTTTTTTTTACCGTAGATGAAGAGAATTTGGCCATTCGGGTGTAGGAAGATTGGGTCTTATATTCCCCCCCCCCCCCTCCCTCTCTCATTTTTTTTAAGGCTAATAAGAATGTTTCAAGAAAAAGGGAAAAAATTCACCCAAGGCAACGTCCTCCCCTTCCCTTTTTTTAAGGATAATAAAAAAGGGGAAAAAGAATCTAGAAAGGCAACGGTCCTCCCTTCCCCCTTCCCCCTTCCCCCTTCCCCCTTCCCCCTTTTAAGGCTAATAAGATCTTACCAAAAAAAAAAAATTAAGAGTGTTCCAAGAAAAAAAAGGAGGAAAAAAGTCAAAAAACCCAAAAATGTAATGTGACTCTGTACAAGGAGTGTCAAAAAAAAAAAGATGATTGCGTGCACCCATGTAAGGCAAAAATCTCACACCTGTTGATGGTTCCGTGTATGCTCCCATTGGCCTCCCTGTATTTTCTTGAAAACCCTATTCCTTGAGGAGACAGGAATTTGAAGATGTCAAGAAACATATACGTGAAAGCAAACACAATAAATAGGAAGAAGCAACAAGAGCAGGAAAACAGTTGACTTCGACAAAACTGTTGAAATACTCAACAAGATGCGTCACACCAGATACTTGGAAGACAAGAATTGACAGTTCCAGAGAGAGAGAGAGATTAAATCCTTGGTGCAGGTATAAATACAAGAGAAAAGAAAACAGACAAAGAATTTTGTTTGAAGAAATCACAGACAGGATCCACTTACTCTTGTTTTTAATCACCGCCAATCTGGTCTCTCTTCTGCACAGCATAAAGGTTTAGCAATTTCACTCGCAATTCACAGCATATCCTTCTATTTGCAACATCACAATCTTCATTGATTCATTTCAACCCCAAAAGTTTTCATTTCGCAGTTCAAAGTTGATCTTGAAATTCCTGGGCAGGCAAAATGGATCATCTTAGTCCACAATCCACAGGAGGCGATGGGAGCATACGGCTACAGATTGATGACTCCGGTGGAAGCGACACCATATTTGATCCTTCAAGAGATGGTGATCCATTGGGAAACAGAGAAAGCAGCAATGTAGACCCTGGTTCTCCATCAAAACCAAATGTCAATGCACCAGAGAAGGAGATAACTCTATTCTCTCTTCAACTTGCACTTCTCGAGAAATTAGCCACTGCGTTAGGAGCTATGGGATTCATCTGGGCAACCGTTATTCTTCTTGGTGGTTATGCCATTACACTATCCAAAATTAATTTCTGGTTCATCACCGTCATACTCTTAATTGAAGCCGCCAGAATCTTCAGCCGCAGTCATGAGCTTGAATGGCAACACCAGTCTACATGGACGATTGCAGATGCCAGCCTTCATAGTTTCGAATCACTGAAATCAAGCTCCAATTTGATTGTTCGAATCATAAGAGGAATTAGCGGGTCAATTTCTGATCCTGAAAGCGAAAGCAGAAAACCCAACGAGGCAAGACCTAGAAAACAGTTAAGTGGTGGCCGAGAACTCAAAGAGAAGATCAAAGAGGACAGAATCAGCAATCCGTCAAGACGTACATGGAAATCATCAGAGGTTCCCCTGTTTCCATTAATAGGTTGGATTTTTCTATCTAAGAACATCAGTAAGTTATTCTATTGGCTTCAGTTTTTATCTGCCTTAGCATGTATGGCGCTTTCAGTGATGGGGTTCGATAAGTTGAGTTATAGTAACGCAATTCCAACAAGCGACAAAGCTACGAACGAGAGAGCTGCTCTGGATATCTTTTATGGTTTGGCCTTGGCCGAAGCTTTCTTGTCTCTGTTAGGGAAAGCCTATTGGGAATGGACGATAACACATCGGAAACTGCTGGAAAAGGTGGACAAGGAGTGCGATATTGGAATGATTTCTCTCAAAAGGTTCTTCTATGATGCCTATGCGGAATGTATTAATAAAAGCATCTTTGATGGCTTAAAGCTGGATTTAGTTTCTTTTGGTATGGAGCTTTTGGCCTCCCAATCCAGGGAGGAGCAGCTAATTGGGGCTGGAATTCTTCAGAAGTTCTCGAATAATCCCCAATTCTCTGGTGATACACTGCAGAAGATTGGCACATCTACATCGGTTATTGAAAGATTGATAGAGATGTTGAACTGGAAGAACCCACAAGAAGCAGAGATCAGGCGAGCAGCTGCACAGATTTTGTCCATACTAGCTGGAAAAAGGCAAAACTCTCTTCGAGTTGCAGGGATTTCTGGTGCAATGGAATCTATATCATCTTTGATTTACGCTCAACGTAGCTCCAACGGTGTATTTGATGAAATTGGGGAGAAAGTGTTGGTTTTTGATCAAGAAAATTATGAGTTTTCTACCTTTAGCCAATTGGGTCTCACCATTCTCAAGAAACTTGCAGGCGACCACGATAATTGTGAGAAGATCGGTAACACAAGAGGCCTTCTGCTCAAAATTGTTGACTTCACACATACTGTAGAGGAGGTGCTCAAGAACAGCACTGACACAGATTATAGGATATTGGCAGTGAAACGATCCCTGCAAGTGTTGAAGTTGCTCACAAGAACATCTGGTACTGTGGGCAAGCGTCTAAGGCAAGAGATTGTGGAGATTGTTTTCACAGTAAGCAACATCAGAAAAATTCTCAGGTTTGGTGAGAAGTTCCCAAAACTTCAACATTTGGGAATCAAGATCTTAACTAGTTTGGCCTTCGACATTGAGGCAAGAGAGAGGATTGGGAGCACAGGCGGAATCATTAAAGAATTGTTCCGCCTTTTCTTCGAAGGGCCAAATTCCGAAGAACATAATCATGTGAGGGATGCAGCAGGGGAGGCAATTGCAATGCTTGCACTGGAGAGTGATAAGAACTGCTTTAGGATATTGAATCAGAAGGTACTAACAAATCTCGTGAGGGCACTCGAAGTTGAAGAGCTTCGCATCAATTCAGCCAGAATTTTAAGGCATTTGTGTAAATTCGCTGGCGAAGATTGTTTTGAACAATTAAGGGAAGTCTCTGCTGCTGCACCCACAGTAAGTTCCTCATTTTTATCATCCATGAACCAATTTCATCTTGCATTTTAGAGTCTAGTAAGAATCATTCTAACAAGTGCTTTGAATTCTTTTTTAATCTAATTAACAGGTGTTGAAGGCGATAATGTCAGAAGAGAACAAACCACAAGAAGTAATGCTCGGGCTCGCGACACAGGTGTTCGGAATCATGACTCCTGAAGAAGCAAGTTTCACGTTTGATCAGACTGGAATTGACGAGACCAAATTATCAAAGAAACTCTTAGATATTTTGAAAATGTTCCAATACCCATCGTCCAAGGTTCCTAGAATGAGGAGATTTGCGATTGAGCTAGCAATTTTAATGATGAGAAACAACAGAGCAACGATTGGAACTTTCAGAGGTCTTAGAATGGAGGAGGAGCTTGAGATTCTAAGAGAGACCACATCAGAGATCGAAAGCTTTAACATTTTCTCTGGAACCATTGGACTTAGTCGGCACAACATACCAATTCACTCACTTGTTGACCACGCACTTGACTTGCTGGCAACAGATGGATGAAATGTTGAATTATGTTGCTCACTTTGCAAATCCAACAATTCGTTTCCATAAATAAGTTGTATATATGTTTCAATTTGTTTTTGTACATTCGTTTCAATCTGCTTCTTTTGTTACAAGAAAAGAAAATTTTAATTGATTCTTTGTTGTAATAACATTACAAGGTTCCAACCATTATATTGTAAGGTTTTATCTTAATGCATAAGATACATTATGCATCCTCTAGATGCAAGGTTATTGCAAGATTTCGAAGGACAAATCCTTTGCTAGATCTCTTGAACCAGCGAGGATTTAACATGAATCCTTTGTGTGCTTTATGTCAAGAACACGCACAATCTGCAAACCATCTGTTTTTTGACTGTTCACTCATCAAAGGAATTTGGCAACAAACAGGACTTATCTCCTTATTCTCATCTCAAGATATTGGAGTAGGAATCAGAGCGGTAGCGAATCTCCCCAAGGATTCTAGCAGGGAGGACAGGTTGAAGGCATCTCTTTTCTACAGTATCATTTGGTTTATCTGGAACGGCTACTGGGACCTTATTTTTAGACAGATGAATTTTAATCCTTGGCACATCATTCTGCGAGCCATTGCTCATTCAAGGAAACACATGCAACTTTCTAGGCCTAAAGTTAGACGAGACACTCGATGGGTTAGTTGGATTCCTCCCCAATATCCATTTGTCAAGTTCAACGTCGATGGAGCTAGTAAGGGTAACCCAGATCCTGCAGGCATTGGAGGTGTTTGTAGATCCGAGACTAGTGCCGTGGTTTATGGGTTTTCTCAAGGTATTGGTTTCTCCTTTGCTTTGATAGCTGAAGCGTTAGCTATTTGCCGAGCGATGCACCTTGCTGTTGAATTGGGGCATTTATATCTTATCATAGAGAGTGATAATCTCCTGCTCACCCGCATTCTATCTGGTGTCTCCTCTTCTATTCCTTGGCGAGTCAAGCATATTGTGGAAGATTGCCGAGCTCTTAGTTCTTGTTTTTTGGATATTTCCTTTATGTACTCTCTTAGGGAGGCTAACGCTGCGGCGGATACCTTAGCTTCGTTGAGAGCTTCCTCTCAACAGAACTTGTACTGGCAGGGTCCACCTCCTTCTTGTATTTTGCTTTCCTTGTTTGCTGGTTCGTTTGGGATTGTTTTCCAGCGTTAATAAATTTCTATACCAAAAAAATAAAAATAAAAAAAGATATGTTCAGAACGTCCCATGTTTCTCCATTGGTCGGACCACCAAATCATCTGTTCGGGTGTGTTTTAAATTTTATCAAATTTCTTTCTTTTTTTTTATTTTCTTTTGTGACTATTCAAGTCAAACCAATTGAGGAAACCATTTAAACACATTGCTAAAAAGACATTTCCTCATCTGCTCAACACTTGTAGCACAAAAATTTATATTATTTTGTATCATGTTTAATTAGAGTTTCATCTTTTCCTTGGATTCACTTTTTCTTTTCTCTTTTTTTCCACCTTAAGTTGTTTTTATTTAGAATTTCCTAAGAAGTCACTGTTATTTCGAAGTATTCAATGCATGGATTTCGTGTTGAGCATCTCTTTCATTCACGATACAATATCATAAGTCCAATACAACGATATGTAGTCCGAGGAACACCAAACATTGGTGACGGTAGATTCTTTTTTTTTTTTGGCGTCAGCCCTAGCCAGTCTACCTAGACTGACATTGGCTGACTCTGGGGTTTGGGCCTGGTTCAAGTATAACTCTGAGCCATGGCTGAACCAAGTTTTGGGTTTAGGCTAGGTCTCACCTATGCATTAAAAAAAATAATAAATTTAACATATTTATTTGAAAACTTATTTTTGACCCGTTTATCCCAAGTTCATTTGAAGAAATTGGATCAATGGAGGCATGAGGAACTTCCAGACTCCAGAGCTATAAAACAATAGTTTCCACGAGTCTAACACCGGGGTGACAAAATGAGGTGTCTATAACTCTTTAATGCACACCCTATACATGGTGCACCCTCTTCATACAAATTTGTGGCATATGTCAAATTTATTCCTAATCATTGAAACTTTAGGTTGTTAGTTTAAACATCTATCTCCCATTAAGCTGATTGGACAATTCTAACGACCTAATCAATCAAAGATCTGCAAGTTCCATTTTTCTTTCTATCTTTAATTATGTCTATAACAAAAGGAGTAATCTTTTTATTGTTATTGGGTTGCTTAACACCATTAATTTAATTTACTTTAATAATCTTAACAAAACCCTGCTAGCAAATTGATTATTATGCAGCCTTGGCATAACAACAGACCTGTTTAAGCCATGTGGCTGATGATGTGGAAAGTTCCAGCCATTAAATAAGTAGGGTCCTATTTTTTTTTAGGTAGCAAATAAGAAGGGTCCTATGACTTAGTCATATGTAGAATTTGATGGTCCAAGTCATCCATTTACTCAAACCTTATTGGTCTTCAATTCAAGCCATCTGTTTCTCCTTGAGTTCTATGTTTGGCATTTCAACAAATTTTAGTCCTCTTTTTGACCATTTATAGGACTTGGATTGGTCTTCAAAGTAAATAATAGAAAAATAGAACTGTTAGTTGAACAATTTTGAATAACTACCATATGACACTGTTATGCAACTACCTTCTTAAAAACTTCAAATTTAAAAATCAAGATTTCATTGCTTCTTAGTTCTAATCATGGAGTACTTTTATATATGGCCCAATTGGTTTCACTTTATTAGTGAAAAAGCTCATTTTTTAGGTTTGAACTTTTCTTTCTCTTAATCACTTCAACTTTGAAGCAGAGTTGAGAAACAAAATGGGAGGGTACTCGTAGGAGTCAATATGCCTAGCGAGGTATAATGCTTACTTTTTTATCCACTGCGGTTCCCTGTCTAGTGTAGTTCCTGCAATTCCTCTCATAGGGGGGGGGGGGCAGAAATGACCACCTTACCCCCTGCCCGAACACACTGCCCGAGTAGGGTCCACCCCCCCTCTTATTAGAGGCACTAGGGAACTGTACCGGGCTGAGAATTTCAGGAGATAATTTTCCATCCCCATCCCTATCAAATGGTGGAAGGCACAACGTACCATGTACTTACATGGTCTGTGCATAAGAACAAGCATAATTATCATAAAGTTATACCAATACAGATTAGAAAACAATCTCTCCAAATGGTTAGTATTTGCTTTGACTAGTTACAAGTAAAGGGTAAGGAAGAGAAGTGAATTCAGTTTTGAAAAAAAAATTGTAATTATAACCGTGTAATTTGCCTAAACTTTTATTATATTGATAATTATATTTTCAAATAAATATTTATTGTATTTTTCAAATCAAAGGAATTTGAATGCAAAGTACAGTACATTTAAGAGAAAATAATCTACACTCCACTTCATATGCATCACTCTCATATTCTCTCTTTTCCTGACATTCTCTTTATCCTCCCTGACTACTTTGCCCCTTGTATAAGTACCATACGTTGCACTCTTTCCCTACACTCATTGGATTGATGTGGGAGAATCCAATACATATGAATGACATATAAATCTTCCGTCCAAAATTTATTAACCAACTTTAAAATATTTTGAACTTAGTAATTACATATCATGTGAGATAATAATTATAATAAAAAAGCACTTTCCCTTTATTTCTCTTTCAACCTGAGACATGGAACCATAGGAGCTCATGTGCATGGTGAAAGACTTGTTTAATGAATGCATTTGCACAAGGCTGGCCCTCGCAAGTCCCATCATAAGACCATGAGACAATTGACATGAGCTCTTGGATGAGAAAAGTTACTTGAAAGCTATTTAAAACGAAGGGAAAGGAAAAAGTTTTCCTTTTCTTCACATGAAGAGAATTGGTGTGGGTTCTTATGAAACCTAACATGAAAGTTATTTAAAACGAGGGAAAGGAAACGGTTTTACTTTCAAGAAGAGAATTGTCGTGAGCTTTTAATTTGTGTTTGATAAATATCTACTTCATATACATCGCTCTTATATTCTCTCTCTTTCTAACACTCTCTTTATCCTCCCTGACTACTTTGTTCCTTTATAAGTTCCATATGTTGCACTCTTTATCTACACTCATTGGATTGATGTGGGAGATTCCTATACATATGAATGACATATAAATCTTCTCTCCAAAATTTAATAACCAACTTTGAAATATTTTGAACTTAGTAAGTACATATCATGTGAGATAATAATTATAAGTGCCACAGCGCAGGCTGAGCCCAGACACATGGGTTGGATATTTTTGCCATTCAGGAGGGCAGGGTGGTCATTTTGCCCACCCCCATGTGTCTGGGCACAGCCTGCGCCCCAGCACAAAAAACATTTAGCCTTTTTAAAAAATCACATTCCCTTTTTTTCTCGTTCGACCTAAGACACACGGAACCATAGGAGCTCATGTCCAAGGTGAAAGACTTGGTTAATGAATGCATTTGCACTAAGCTGGCCCTCGCAAGTCCCATCATGAAACCATGAGATAATTGGCATGGGTCTTAGATAAGAAAAGCTACTTGAAAGCTATTTAAATCGAAGGGAAAGGAAAGAGTTTTCCCTTTCTTCTCATTCTCATGAAGAGAATTGGCGTGAGTTCTTAGAGAACCTAGCTAACATGAAATCTATTTAAAACGAGCGAAAGGAAACGGTTTTCCTTCCAAAAAGAGAATTGACGTAAGTTTTTAATTTGTGTTTGATATATATTTTTAAAATAGATTCTAAATCTAGAACGCATTCTGCAAGTGTGAAAATAATGAATAGTTTAGATTCAAAATATGTTTTAGACCCATAATTTATTCTAAGATTGCATATCAAACACAACCTTAGAAAACCTGATATTTAAATTGAGGAAAATAAGAAAAAATAAGGGTTTTCATTCACATTTTGTTTTAAAATCTCGATTGCTTCCAATACTGCCCTCTCCTGGTATGATCGATTGGATAAGAAGTCTCCTTCTCTGATATCAGTGTTCCTCCTCCTCTAAGTTCAATGTTCCTTACCAACTAGACCTAAAGAATGTCCAAATACATGCCCCTTTCTCTTTCTCACAGATTCTCATTAATTGCCTTCAAATCAGAAGAACTAAATAGTGTCTTACAATCATTTCCATAAAAAGAAAAGTAACTGGCAATTAGAGATGTAAGCGGATTTAACAGATTGATATGGATTGAATGTGATTGGATCCAGATATCCCCTGATTTGATACGGATACCCTAAATGGATACAAGTTTTTAACCATCCGTTTATCTCCACACACACACACAGATATTTGCGATAGATTCTCATTTCATGTTGCGCTGATTGGACAATGCCAATAACTTAATAAAAGATCTAAAAACAATAATTCTTGGACGAAGTTTTCCTTCTCAAAGAACCCCATCCTAGGATTCACAAACCCCATTGGTTTTAGTATAATTCTCAAAGTACCCTCCTGACATCCTCTCGTGGCAAATGGATTCCCATTAACCTATTAACTTTAACTAAAGGAAAACTTGGTCCATAATTCTTCTACCTTTAATCATGGTTTTAAATATTGTTATTGGTCTTGGCCGGTATCGATACTAATATAGATCGATTGGATCAGCCCATATTGGAAGGTTTTGTTCCCATTTCCTTGGAATTTTGGTATTTGGACGATTTTCCCCTTATTATAGATTGTTTTGATGATCTGATACCGATATTTGAAGCCATGTCCTTTATGACTGTTGAAGTCGATAGTTATATGGGCAAATAGGTCTGTGTATTTGCTTTATTTCTATTTTTTATATTTCAGCATATGTAAGGGGCAATTCTGTCCAAGTAAAGTATTTTATGAATAAGCATTAATTAACCTGCGAGAGAATATTCAATTCTCACGCAGCTCTTCTCTTCCACGAGACTTGCTCTCCTCTTCTCCTCCTCTTTCTTCTTCTTCTCTCTTCTCTCTTCTCTTCTACTTTCTCTAATCTGGTTTTCTAACTTCTGGTAATATATCATGGTATCAAAGCGAGATTAATCAGATTAGAATAACCCCCATGATCCTCTTCTAATTTTCCTTCATCGATTTTGGTTTGTGGTGTACAGCCACCTATAGCTGTCTCCTCTATGATGTAATTCCACTCCTTGAAGAATGAAAGGAGTGATATATATTATTAACTACTTGATCTGATGATCGATTGGAGTTCTCCCTCAACCATTCTTGAAGACTGCTGAGATCGATTCCAGGGTAAAACCCTGATAATTATCGATTTTTCTTTGGATGTCCTAGCTTGATGTCCTGCGGTTCCGGCCTACTTCTACTTGTTATTTAGTGCTTCTAGAGATTATTGTACCCTATTTTTGGGTGATGCTGCTGCTGCTGTGAAGATTTCTTCTCCTTCTCAGAAACTCTGAGATCGATTATGCCTGGTACATGGTTTTGGCTGCTTCTATCAGAGTGAGCCTGCTGCTGTCTATTACATCTGGTTTGCTGGAAATTATTCATCCTTTTATTATCTACAGTTGTTGTTTAGTACTGCTGTTTTTGGCTGCCTCCATTGAGTGATATTGGTTGCTGCCTCTCTACATTATTTCTGAGTCATTTTTTGAAGTTTATACACTATGGCTGATTCGAAGACCTCAACCGACAATGTGAATGTTCAGATTACATCCATAAAGTTGAAGGGGGGTTCCAACTACTTATTGTGGGCACAGGCTGTTCAAGTTTATATTATAGCTAAGGATAAATTTGACTATATTACTTCTTCTCCTCCAGCACCTGACTCTAAGGAGTATAGTACTTGGAAAAGGGAGAATGCTGTTATTTTGATTTGATTGTGGAACTCGATGGAGCCAGACATTGCTGCGAATGTTATGTTCCACACCACGGCAAAGGGAGTTTGGGATGATCTCAAGGAGACATACTCTCAAGAGAAGAGTATGACACGTATCTTCGACCTCTATGAAAAATATTTCAATTTCAGCAGTCGGACAAGTCTCTCCAAGACAATACGTACAGTACTTTTAAGGGAATGGTCGAAGAACTAAATATGTTCCAGCCCCTCACCACTGATATTGAGAAGTTGAAGGCTCAAAGAAACGAATTTTTTGTGTCTAAATTTTTGGCTGGTTTGAATCCTAGTCTCAAGGCTGTTACAGGACATCTTCTTGCTGGTGAATCTGTCCCCACCTTGAATGACACCTTTTCTCGATTGCAGCATATTGCTTCTCCTAGCTCCAAGCCCGACACCAATCCAAAGGAAAATTCTACTTTCACTACTACTAGAGGCCGTGGTAGAGGCCGTGGTTCAGGGGGAGGACGTGGATCTGGTGGTCGTAATTCTGGCGGACAGCATCTTGACAAAGCAGCCCGGTTATGTTCCTATTGTGGGAAGACAAATCACACTATTGACAATTGCTGGTCCAAGCATGGGAAACCCGAATGGGCTCGAAACTTGGCCAATCATGCAGCTTCTGAAGATGGTTCTAATTTTGCTACACCTAGCAATTCTAAAGCTGGCTTGACCATGGGAGATTCTTCCACCAACCTTCGTGATGAGATGCAACAACTCATGCGTCACATCAAGAGTCTTGAATCATCCACTTCCATTTCTGGGGCATTCACCACCACTGCCACCTTAGCTCATGCAGGTACTCTTGCCGCTCTCCTTTCTACTACTTCCACACCCTGGATCACTGATTCGGGGGCTTCCGCTCATATGACTGGTAGGTCATCGGTTTTTAGTTCTATCTTTTCTAACTCTCACACCCCTCCTGTTATTGTGGCCAATGGTTCCTCCACTCTTGTTACCGGGCATGGTACTGTATCTCTTAATTCTAATATTTCTCTTTCTTTAGTCCTACATGTTCCTCAATTTCCTTTAAGTCTTCTTTCTGTTATCCAACTTACTAAAAATCTAAATTGCTTGGTAACCTTCTTTCCTTCTTACTGTGTTTTTCAGGATCTTCACACGAGGAAGACGATTGGTGGAGGGTGTGAGAAAGATGGCCTATATTATTTGCATGGCACTGCCTCGTCTGCTTCGGCTGCAGCTACTACTGTTGGTGGAGAGTCTCCATTTTGATGGCCCTGTAGGCTAGGGCATTTATCTTTATCTAGATTACAGGTTGTTTTTCCCCAGTTTAAGAGTTTGAATAAATTAGAGTGTGAGGGCTGCGAGTTGGGTAAGCATCATCGTGCTACTTTTCCATCTCGCTCTATGCCCCGTAGTAGGTCTTTATTTTCCTTGGTGCATTCAGATGTGTGGGGTCCTTGTTGTGCTAGCAATAGACATGATTTTCGTTATTTGGTCACTTTTGTGGATGATTATTCCTGGACTACCTGGTTGTACCTTTTAAAGGATAGATCAGATTTTTTTAATGTTTTTCAGAATTTTTACAATGAAATAAAGACTCAATTTAATGCTTCTATTAAGATATTTCGGTCTGATAATGCTCTAGAGTTTGTTCAAAATGAGATTTCCTCTTACTGTGCTTCTACTGGGATGATTCATCAGACTAGTTGTTCCTATACTCCTCAACAGAATGGAGTTGCAGAACGAAAAAATAGGCACTTACTTGAAGTTGCCAGGGCCCTCATGTTGCATATGCAAGTGCCCAAACATTTTTGGTGTGATGCAGTTCTTCGGTATTTAAAGGGAGCCCCTGGGAAGGGACTGATTTATCGTCCAAATAAACATATGGAGTTGGTTGCTTATTCTGATGCTGATTGGGCAGGTTCTACTAGTGACCGTTGATCTACTACAGGATATTGTACTTTTGTTGGGGGAAACCTGGTTACGTGGCAAAGCAAGAAACAGACCACGATTGCTAGGTCCAGTGCTGAAGCTGAGTATAGAGCCATGGCCCATACCACTACAGAGCTGATGTGGGTTAGGTCTCTCCTTCTTAAGATGGGGTTTTTTATTCCAACCCTGATGAAAATGTTTTGTGACAACCAGGCAGTCATCTATATTGCTAGTAATCCCATCTTTCATGAGAGGACTAAGCATATAGAAGTGGATTGTCACTTGTTCGTAGTGCCGTGTTGAAGAAGCTGGTTGAGACACCTTTTGTCTCTTCATCTAATCAGATTGCTGATGTGTTCACAAAGTTTTTATTTGCCCCTACTTTCCAGTCTTATTGTAACAAGCTGAGCATGGGTGATATATATGCTCCAGCTTGAGGGGGAGTGTTGAAGTCGATAGTTATATGGGCAAATAGGTCTTTGTGTATTTGCTTTATTTCTGTTTTTTATATTTCAGCATATGTAAGGGGAAATTCTGTCCAAGTTAAGTATTTTATAAATAAGCATTAATTAACCTGTGAGAGAATATTCAATTCTCACGCAGGTCTTCTCTTCCACGAGACTTGCTCTCCTCTTCTCCTCCTCTTTCTTCTTCTTCTCTCTTCTCTTCTACTATCTCTAATCTGGTTTTCTAACTTCTGGTAATATATCAATGACTTAAACAAAGGAATTATCATTTTCATTTGGTAGGGTTCCCCCACAACGTGGGAGGAATCTGCATGTCACACCCATAGTTAGTAAGTTCGGGAACTGCAATAATACGGGAACGAATACGTATGGCAGTCAAACGGGTTGTACGGCAATAATACTTTTCAAAAAATCCGACGTAATAATATGGTACGTGTTTAATACATGTATAATACAATTGCTCTGTAAAAATTTGGAGCAAAAATACGGGCATATAATTCACTATGCAACAGACATGTACACCTAATAAACACAATAATAGCATTTACTGATGTGGCCAAGAAAGCACCCAAGCTAATTGAGAGCCTCTGGGCTGCAATTTGGGTGGGTATTAGTAATTGAGTATTTCATTCACCCTTTACAGGTCTCAATGAGACAAATATTTATACATAAAATATATAACGTGCTTGAGAGGGAACCCTAGGTAATATGGTTACAATAAGAAGAGATGGATTGGGACTCTATATTTTATGTGAGTTGTATGTGAGTGGGATTAACATGAGATGGCATCTACACATGAACGTGAGTGGAAGTTGAGTTTCAATGGGAAACTCAACCATAACCGTGTGAACTAATAATGTATATCAATACACCCCCTCAAGATGGAGGGTCAGCTTGGTGGACCTGCAGCTTGTCATGAAGAAATTGAAAGCGAATGGTGGAGAGTCCCTTGGTAAGTGCATCGGCGATCTGATCTGCCGTGGAAATAAACTGAACAGAGAGTTGGCGATTAGCAACCCATTCTCGGACGAAATGAAAATCAATCTCAATGTGCTTGGTGCGGGCATGGAAAATAGGATTGCCCCGCCCGGCGGCCCCCCCCCCCCCCCGGGGGGGGGGGGGGGGGGGAAGGGCTCTAACCAAATAACTCGGCGGACATCGGCAGGGCTTTTACTCCGATGTTGGCCCGCCCCCAGGTAAGCCAACCCCCCCCCCCCCCCCGCCAGTGCCAAATATCAAGTTAGGACCTAGAGCTAAGCCTGTGGAGCGGCGATCACATATTGAGAGAGCGTAAGCAACACATGGGTCATGGACCTTGAGTGCAAAGGCGTTTGACCATTGCCCTGAGACTCGGTAGGAGCTGCATGGACCCGGCGGACCCGATAGGAGCTCGGTCCATATTGGAGAGCACCCATACAGAGGCGGTATCGCCCTAAGAACACCCGAATGGGGGGGGAAGTGGCCATAGGAGTAGATATAGGCTTGCAATCTCGCATACCAGCCCGGTCAAGAAGATCCTTGATATAGCGACCCTGGCATAAAAGAACACTCTTTGAATGGGACAAAACCTCAATGCCCAAGAAGAAATTGAGAGGGACAAGGTCCTTAATTGAGAAGTCAGCTGCCAAATTAGAAATCAATGTAGTAGTCTGACCTGGGCTGCTACTAGTCACAATGATGCCATCAACATAAATGAGAACATAAATTAGTAAGGAGTCCTTGCAGAAAATAAATAGAGATGGATCCGTGCGAGAAGCCTGAAAACCCAACTGAAGTAAAAACAGGTGAGACGATGAAACCATGCCCGTGGAGCCTGCTTCAGGCCGTACAAAGAACGATGTAACCTGCAAACATGATCAAGTTTAGAGGTGTCCTCAAAACCAGGCGGCTGAACCATGTACACTTCCTCTGAAAGAACACCATGGAGGAAGGCGTTATGCACATCTAACTGGCGAATCACCCAACCCTGAGAGATAGCAATAGCAAGTATAGAGCGGATAGTTGTGGGCTTGACCACAGGGCTGAAAGTATCTATATAATCCAAGCCCTCCAACTGGTGGAAGCCTTTCGTAACTAACCGAGCCTTGTAGCGCTCAAGAGATCCATCAGCCTTACGTTTAATCCTATACACCCACTTGCAACCAACCAAATTCATGTGAGGAGAACGAGGAACCAAAGACCACGTGCCATTAGTAAGTAATGCATTAAATTCATCAGACATGGCGGGTCGCCACTCAAGAAACTTGCGAGCCTGAGAAAAGCAGGTGGGTTCTATAGGGGAGGGGAAGGTGGTGGTGGTCAAGGCATGCGAGATGGGAGGGGGAAGGGGTGGTGTGGAGTTGTAGAGGTCCACAAGGGAGCGGATGTGGCCAAGGGGAGGGGGAGATGGGGAAGGGGCATCAGGAGAGCTAGTGGGAGATAAAGAGGGAGAGGGCAGCGTGGGAGGGGTGGAGGGGGTAGGGGAGGAGGGGGGGAGAGGGGAGAGTGGTGCATGGAGCGGATCAGGCTGGGGGGATAGAACCCGATTGGGGAGAGCACCCCAGGGTACCAAAGGGGAGGGGATAGAGGGGGGGGGGTAAACTAGATGGAAAAGAGTGAAAGGGAAATACCGTTTCGTCGAACCGAACGTGGTGAGCTATATACATGCATTGAGCAGTGAGATCAAAGCAGCGGTAACCTGTATGAGAGGGACTGTAGCCAAGAAAAACACAGGGTTTAGAGCGAAAAGCCAACTTATGAGCATTGTACGGACGGAGAAGAGGAAAACACAGACAACCAAAAATACGTAAGAAAGAGTAGTCTGGGCGTTTGTGTGTGATGAGTTGGAAAGGAGAGACACGATGAGATGCCCGAGAGGGCATACGGTTAATGAGATAAACAGCCGTGTCAAAAGCGAAATGCCAGCAATGTAAGGGAACCGAAGCATGAGCAAGAAGGGTAAGGCCGGTTTCAACAATATGGCGATGACGGCGTTCCACAAACCCTTGTTGCTCATGGGTATGAGGGCATGATACACGATGAGAGACACCACATTTGGAGAAAAAGGTAGGGAGGGTGCGATATTCGCCACCCCAATCAGTCTGAACAACCTTGATTTTACGAGAAAATTGGCGTTCAACAAAGGTTTGAAACGAGAGAAAAGTTTGAAACACATCAGATTTCTTGAGCAAAGGAAAGTACCGAATAAAATTCGTGCTATCATCAATAAGAAGAACAAAGTATTTATGACCGTCCTTAGAAAAATTGGGGGAAGGGCCCCATACATCACTGTGAATAAGATCTAAGGGAAAAAGACTACGATTATGTGTTTCACGCAAAGTAAGACGATGGGCCTTGCCTAATTGGCAGGGCTAACAGACAAACTGCAGACATGTGGACTGACACGGCATGTTAGTTTCTTTAACCATAAATCGAAGAAGAGGCTCATGAGGATGACAAGACGGTGATGCCAAACATCAAGAGAGGTGAGTTCAGCAACAGAAACAGCAGGTGGAAGAGGTGCGGGAGAGGATTGCAATGTATATAACCCATCCTTACTCGGGAGAGAAGTATTTCCTTGGACACCTGATCCTTCACAAAAAAATGAGAACGGTGAAACTCAAAATAAACACGACTATCAATGCAAAACTGCTGAACAGATAAAAGAGATTTAGTAATGGAAGGTACATGCAAAATATTATTTAAAATTAAAGAATGAGAAGGGGAATGAGAAGACAAAGAGGAGTGACCAATGTGCAAAATGGGAAGACCCTTACCATTACCGACATGAAGCTGATCTGTACCTGTATAATTATCAAAGGACGAAAAGGAGTGAATGTCAGGTGCAACATGATGGGTGGCACCCGTATTAGGGTACCAAGTCAGAGCAGAGGAGGGAGGGTGTGGTGGGGTAGGAAGAAGTGGGGGGTTAGGGGGAGGGGAGAGAGAGGGGTAATAAGGAGAAGGGTAATAGGGAGTGTGGGCAGCATAGTGTGCATGGGGTTGAGGAGGATACGGGTTAGGGGGGAGGTGACGATAAAAGCACCTATCAACAGTATGGTTGGTGCGTTTGCAGTGGGTGCAAAAAAGATGACCTCCACGACCACGGCCTCCAACGTCCCCCACGGCCATGGCTGCCACGACCCAAAGGAGAACTCATGTCAGAAAAGCTAATAGCATTAGAGTGGGCAACGTTCGCAGTGGGAGCAGCTGTCAAAATAGGCACCTCAGTGACACGTAATTTCTGAAAGGCCTTCATGCTTTCATGGCTAAGTAACAGACCATTTAATTCAGTGTAAGATGGAGAGATCCATTGAGCAAGGATAGAGGGAACGATGTCCTGCAGATTAGCACGAAGAGCATGAAGGACATAAATATTGAAATCAATAGTAGAAAGAGGCTTCCCTGCATCAGCTAATTCATCGGCCAAGAGCTTGGCACGTTGAAGATACAAAGCAACAGACTCATCAGGGAGTTGTTGAAGATTCTGAAGCATCATATTCAAGGACATCAGGCGTGTTGAGGAAGCAGATCCAAAGGCATCCTGTAGGGCATTCCATATATCACAGCTTGTGTCCTTATCGAGAACCAAAGAGAGGACGTTCTCAGATAAGGAGGAGAGAAGAAGACTAATGATAGCCGAGTCTTGCTGCTGCCAAGAGGAGCAGTGGGTAGGAGGGGCAGGGCATGCGCAGGAGCCATCAACGTAGGAGAAGAGCTTCTGACCTTTTAGATAGGCCGTGAGTTGCTTGCGCCAAAGGAGAAAATTCAATGCAGTGAGTTTGAGAGAGACAAAGTGATGGGCACCCGAGGGAAGAGGGGCCATTGTATCGGAGTTCACCATCGCTAGAAGAAGAAAAATAGGAGAATAAAACCGTAGGGTTCAAGAAGAAACACCAGGAACGAGAGGCTGCGGCCTTATGCGACTGATACCATATTAGTAATTGAGTATTTCATTCACACTTTACAGGTCTCAATGAGACAAATATTTATACATAAAATATATAATATGCTTGAGAGGGAACCCTAGGTAATACGGTTACAATAAGAAGAGATGGATTGGGACTCTATATTTTATGTGAGTTGTATGTGAGTGGGATTAACATGAGATGGCATCTACACGTGAACGTAAGTGGAAGTTGAGTTTCAATGGGAAACTCAACCATAACCGTGTGAACTGATAATGTATATCAATAGTGGGACACCAGCTTAACACAAACAAACCAAGAATCTAAACAATTATACTGGAAGAGTTTTTAGCTTGCCCTAATGGGGAGAGGGGGCCGGGAGTTTAGCCATATGAGACTAGAGAGTATAGTTAATAAATCATAGAGTGATCCAGTGGACTTCTCTTGTTCCTTATTATATTGGTGGGCACGGAATCTAGAATGGCACCTAGGTTGAATGTAAGTTGCTTTTGCTCCAGTACTGCACAAAAAATAAAAAGGTCCAGCTAGCTGACCATTTATGCTAAAACCGAAGCACATATTGAGTTACAGTTAATCCAGAAAAATCGTTTGCTGTAGTAATGCACACCATCTGATAAGTTACAGTTAAAAGAAACTGAGTATGCTTCCAGAAGCTCAAAAATAGAGAAAAATGTCACGAAAAATCTCAGAATTATTTAAAAGGCATACAAAACATTCTGGATGGTTTCAGCAACATAGCTGAATGAAATAAACAGCTATGGAAAACAGAGATGCGTGGGATCGTAGAGTTTGAATGCAGGAATCAACGTGAGTACGACGTATGGACCCAAGGTGTCTCTAGGCTTTTATCCATTGTTGCTGAACGGAATAGCAGACACAACTGAGAATTAGGGAGGGAAGGAAAGATATTTGAACTCTGACCAGAGATGCAGTGTTTTAAAACCCAAAAACACTCCTCAACTTGAAACTCAGAGATGGAGAAGAATGGAGGGAAAATGGTTTCAGGAAAATACCTGAAGTAATCTGCCGCTGCAAGTGCATCGTTGCAATTGCCGGACTGAAGAAAGCAAGAAGCACCGCTGCAATCGCCGGCCTGAAGAACGCAAGAAGAGGAAGAAGAGGGTTTGGTTTGGTTTTGGTAAGTCATAGATTTTAGTTTTGTTTTATCTAACGGTTAGTATTAGATTGGTTTAATGGTTAAGATAGATTTTAGTTTTTTTTTTTTTTTTTTTTTTTTTTAATATTTAAATAAACATATTATAATCGTATAATACGAGTATTATTCATGTATAATATGTTAGGTCTTTAAATCCGTGTAATTTTTTTACTCTAAAATATTATACGCAATACGGTGCATTTTTCATTAAAACATTTGGATACGCATATAAGATACGTATTTACTAACTATGGTCACACCAATGATTGTCCTCCAAAAGATATTGTCCATATGGGACCCACATACCTAGAGCAATTTTTTAAAAAAAAAAAGGGTGTACCTAATGCACGAGGCTCTTGCCATTACAAGGTCTAGGGAGGGTTATAATGTAAGCAGCATTACCCTTGCTTTGACAATGAGGCTGTTTTTAGACTCGAACCTGTAACCACTTAGTCAAAATGGATCAACCTTACCATTGCACCCAGAGTAATGAGAGAAAATAATTAAAATATTCATATGAGAGGGGAATTGCACTCCTGCATTGTTAGAAAGTTTTTCTCATTTTATTATGAGATTTTCTAATTGATATCCCCAAAAAATGTTAAATAATGTGTAATTTTACTTTTTTGCCTTTTGATATGACACAGTCGCAAACAACTTTTATCCAATAAGGGAAATGGATTCATTTCATGTTGATAATGTCATAATAATAGCCAATTTCAACTTATTTTTGAAAATCCAAACTTAAAGAAACTTTGAAAACAAGACAAAGGACAATCAAAATAAGATGTCAAGTTCTAAATACTCTTATAGAGTTGCCGCCATTCAAACCCTTCATAATAATATTATTATTATTATTATTATTAATAAGTCCTTTCACTCCATTAGTTTAATCAACTCTTATTAATTTAATTTTGACAAAAGTATACCAAATTAATCATTGAGGAGCCTTGGAGTAACAGAAACTCTTTAAGCATTGTGGTTGATCACATTTCAAGTTCCAATCGTTGAATAAGGCCCTAATGAATTTTTCTTTTCTATTTTGAATTCGTGGTCCAAGCCAACTATATTGCCCATCTTGTATTGGACTTCTATCCTAAGCATTCTATTTGGCATATTTATTTCTTCTGCCTTTGACTTGTAACCATTTTTAATCTTTTTTATGATCTTTAGAATCCTTGGATCTATTTGAAAATTCAGAAAAATATATTTCATGTACACTAAATTTGAGTCCCAAATGAACTATCAAACGACAATAACAAGTAGGCCATGTTATGCAACTATCTTCAAATTCAGTGCATTGATGATTTTGTTCTTAAATTTATTGCAAAGACCTATGCTATGATCTCTTGCCCTAATAAATAATATTAGACAAAATAACTTTATAACCATTTTACAAAACATTAGAATTGGATCCAGATTTATGTTTGATCAGACGCACATTCTCTCTTTGATATATATTCCTCAATTAAGGACAATAGATTTCGTTTTGAGCATCTTTTTCGTTCACGATACAATATCACAATCTAGTACACCGATATGTAGTCCGAGGAACACTAAACATTGGTGTGCCAAAACCCGTGATGCATTGCCACAATGACAAAGTCTTCTCAAGGCAAAGAACCAATTAAATTCCATAATAGAGAATCTCATTCCTCAACAACTTGCAATAACACATGCAAGACTCACACGTGATTCAATCCAATACATATATCGTATGTGTACTCACATCTGTCCCCTAGAATCACAATTGATAGAAGCATATACTGTGACGACCAGATGAATAGCGTGTCCAGCCGTTTCCCTACTCGAAAACGTTTAAAGGAAAAAAAAAATTTTAAGGACAACCAAAACCCATTAAATAAATATTATGCATAAAATAATCTAATTTATTTAAATATAAATTCGGGTTTGATGGACACTTTTCCAACAATTAAAAGAAGCTAAAGAGCAAGGCTGTAGGGTCCAGCAAGACAGACCCAATTCAGACCACTTATGGCCCAAAAGAGAGCCTCTTAACAGGCCATGATGCGGAGAAATTTTTTTACAACTTTATCAATTATAAGGGGCATTTATGTAATTTCCTTTTTTATTTTAAGAGGATTCAAGTAGGTCCAGAAGTGGGACAGTTATAGGAAGCCATATGATACACAATTTAGAAGAAAGGAAGATGAAGTTGAGGAATAGCACTATTCCAAATCACCTTGCCATTTCACTCCAAATTCCATCTAGTTGAGGATTGATTTGCTAATACAACCCAATAACCCCTTTAATTATCAATAATATAATTAGCCTGAGAGGTTATTTAATATTAGTCCATAATAGAAATATTAATTCTATTCTAAATAGAATTCTAACATATACATAAAAAAACCCAATGAGAATTAAGAGACTGAAGAAACTGCACTTAGTCATTGCATATCCAGTAATTCAGCATTGCAATAAATTTTTGCCAAATTTTATAACTTATGTTAGCAAAACTGATACACAAATAAAAGTCGGTTAACCTTTTGGGATTGGTGTCTGATTTGTGTGATTACACTTTCATCAAAAAAAAAAAAAAAAAAAAAAAAAACCGATACACAATAAAACATCCTACTTAATTTTACAAATTAAATGAGAATATCATTAAATCATGTAGGAAACAACTATTACTACTAATAGAGAAACAATAACAAAAAGAGTTTCAAGATTATCTCTAATCTGTGGATTTAAAATACTTACTCATATTTCCTAGCAAGAATCCTCAGGACAAACAATGTCCAATATTGAGTCAGATAGACCAGATCATCTAGTTCTAGTTGTAAGTTATGCTTCACCCACTGTAGAAGGTTGACCATTGGTTTGGGTAGTCAACATGAATAATTGTTTTGAGGCACTCACGAAGCTACAAGCTGCATAACATAATTTTATATATCAGAGAGAAAACTCACACATGCTACATAATATTGCATTCATGTTCTTAACCAATAGAACCAAACTACCAACAAAAGAATAACCGGCCAATTGGAATTACAATAGCATAGGCCACAGAACAACTGGGTAGTTTTAGTTGAAGCATTTAAGAACCTAAATTAACAGATACAAATAGAGAAATTATAGTTAAAACATAAACAAATCTTATATGTGTTGAAAGTTCCAAGGTGAAAGTGGAGGAGAACTAGCCTATCTATAGAGAGACAAGGCAAAAGTTTGAGCGTTGTTGTTGTCATTGCTTTCACCGCCATTTGTAGACGTTAAATTTTGTCACCTTCGACGATGACAACAATAGGACACATACAAATATCGGTATCTCTCTCAAAGAGGACTAGAAATGTTAATAAAGTCCGGCTGCCCCGAACCCGCCCTAAGCCCGACCCGACCCGACCCTATATTAATTATAAGTATATATTATTACATATATATAAAAACCAAAAAGAAAAGGTAGATTATTCTTCTTATTCATTATTGTTCTCCCTATTAGCCTCTTTTAATTAATGTCCTCGGTTCTCTTACTTTTAAGTTGACAGTTGACACATGATAACTACTAGCTTTGTCATCATCATGAAGTGGGAACCCATAAAAAGAATAGATCATCTACTATTTTGATCAGGGCCATAAAAAGAGTCACTGACATGATTGTTATTTAGTTGTAGCTCCTATAAGCTTCCAGACCTATTGAGGGGACACCGTTACAATTGTAGAGAGAGTCTATACACACGCCATTTTTTTCAACATATTTATTAACTGTCCCACAGGTTGAGATCCTATGTTACAGAAACATGGTCTAATGAGACACGTGGATGGTGCCATAAATCAGGGCCAACCTGACCCTGACAGGGTCGGGACTGGGTTGAGAGTTTCTTGACCCTGGTAGAGCCGGGTTGGGTCAGGGTCAGGGTTAAGGCCTCTAGGGTCGGGTCAGGGTTTAGGGCAGGCCCGGCCCAACCCGACCCATTGACACCCCTATGGAGGACCCTTGCTTCTGCACCCAAGCCATATTACCCTTGTACCCCTAAAATGGTTTATGAAGTATCAAAAGGAACACAAAGCCTGAAAAAGAACCCCCAAGACCACAAGAGTGTGACCACAGCATCACAATTGAGTCAAGATCGTTGCATCACCGCGTAAGCCTAGGAACCCTTATAAATAGGGGTGCCCTCTCCCATTTTTGAGGGGGAGCTCTCCAACTTCGGGAAGCATGTTCAGCCAAGCTTTTCTCCCCTTTCTCATGCCCAAAAACCCTATTTTGAGCTTTCTTTGAAGCCTTGTCCATTTCCATTCAAGACCTACACCCCCATTATCATGTCTGTGACCCAAGTCACCAATAAATCCCACTTTTTTACTATTCTTGATCATATTTGGTCTCATTTCAAGACGTTGTTCTGCCCAAAGTCCGAGTAACAAAAGTCTCATTTCTAGCCGTTACTCTGCCCAAAGTCTGAGTAGCGAAAGTTCTATTTTCAACCGTTGTTCTGCCAGAAGTGTTAATAGCGAAATTCCTATTACAACCGGTACTTTGCCCAAAGTCTGAGTAGCGAAATCCGTTTTACACAGCTATTACTCTGTCCGATAAGAGAGAGGTAGACTGATCATCCATGTCCACCTAAGCCGTGAGACACCTCATATTTCACACTTTTGCATTTTCTTTACTTTGATTAATTTCGTTCGCAGGTATATATTTTTATCTTTCTCTTTACTTTTGGCACAATGTAGACCATTAAAGTAATTTATTTTTAGAGTAAATAGTAACTTTTTATTTGTTAAAATATCATGTTTGATTTCTTTTCATATATTTGATGCATCATATAGTCTTATATGTTAGAATAGAATACCTCATCTTAGGAGAATATTCAAAATCAAATATCTAGTAGAAAGACAGGTTTAACCGGGTGAGATGGGGTACTAATACATTCCCACACTCGTAACATGATCACTTACCCAAACTCTCTAACTAGACCATATTGAATTACGTAGCCCTTTCCACTCACTCTGAATGGGGCTATCACCTTTGGGTCTTAGGCTCGAATCCTAGGTGGTGACTTCTTTAATTTTAATACAGGACATGATCCCAAACCCTTATTTTAATAATGAATTCTAATAATAAACCAATCTTTATTCCCAAAGGGACCCCATAAGCTTCGGACCCACCTGCAAGGCGGAATGGACCCCCGCTCTGCGGTACTCATACCATCGTTGCCATAGCTGCCATTGGAGAAGAAAGAGGGAGGATGAGATGTCAATCGTAGAGAAAAAGAGAAGGGGAGATCTGGTTATTCCGTCGATCATGCAATTGTCCACTCAAACCTCCATACAATAGTCCTAGACCTATCTTATGAGAAGTCAATCATAGAGAAAAAGAGAAGGCCGGGGAGATCTAGATTTGTAGGGAGAGGTAGTCTGATTGGGATAGGGAAGGTTGGGTTTTAAAATTACTCTTTTTGCCCTTGCATCTAAAAAAAAAGAGAATGTCCCAATGTGCAAGGTTCCCACTACTGGAAGGTTTTTTTTTTATGAACTACTGCAAGGTTTGGGAGGGGAAAATGTACACGGCCTTACCCTTACTTCTCAAGAAGTTGTTTCTATGATTGGAACCCGCATCCTAATGGTTGCAATAGCGTAACTTAACCCTTGCATTTAAAGTTCCCTTATATTGAGTTTGAAGGGCAGTTAAGGATTGTGATATTAATGAATATCAAACTCTTATGCCATTAACACTAAGCCATGTTATTTTTGTTAAACATGAACTTATTCACTGTATTAGTTATTGCAATTATTATTATTATTATTATTATTGTTTTATTATTAATATTATTACCCATTCATTTTATAAGCTTCAAACCTATTATTATTATTTTTTTGGTAAAAGAACCAATTATGTTTCACTCTCCATATGTTTAGTTGGTTTGTTGGTCACCTGAACCCTAATTGCCAGGTGATCTTTGTGTTGCTATTCTAACAGTGGAAAAGCATGCCATATATATGTTTTTTGGATATTCTTAGAAGCTCAGTCATTCTGCTCGTTTTTCTTCCCCACTCCCCATATGTTATAGTATATTCGAGAATAGTTATTACCAGTTTTTGCAACCATCACTTAATTTTCTTTTGTTTGACATAAGTTTACCTCTTATGTGCTTCAATGATAATGATCGAAAGCTTTGGAAAGAAGATCCACATGAGTATGTGAGAAAGGCTTATGGTGAGTATTCTTTGAATCTTTATTTGCATATCCATAAAAAGATGATGCTCTTCTTGCTATTGGAGCATTATCATGATTTGAGGCATCGGTATCGTATCGTGCAATGGGTAACGATTTTGCTAGTAGTCAATCGTGATACCATGTTGATATTGTATCGGTGACACAGTATGGAAAAGGGGAACGGATATGTACAACAATTAATACAATACGTGTCACTGATACAATATTGACACTGTTACGTCGATGTTGTATCGGCCAAAACATTGTTCATTGTAAGTTCGGGTACGACAATAATGCGGGAACGGATACGTATGGTAATTAATCTGTCCATACGGCAATAATATGTTTTAAAAAAGGTAACGCAATAAAACATGTACCGCAATAATACGGTACATATTTAATACGTGTTTTAATACAGCTGCTCTTTAAAAGTCCGGGAGCAAAAATCTGGGTTTATCCTAGTAAAATCAAGGAACAAACTGAATTTTGTTGCAACTAAATTCTAATCTCTCGAGCCTTCATGAACACTTAATACCAATATGCCTTTCCAATTTGAAATCATTTCTCATTCTTTCGGATCTCTGCATCTAATATTAATTAAGTTTAACCATGTCTATCAAAACAAATGTTGATAGGTAATTCATCAACCACAATCTATCATAGCGTGCAAATACGCTATTTATCAGTCAAAATAATAATAATAATACATAGACAACTATTTAACAAATCAAAATATCATCATTGAAATTATCTCCTAATTTTCTGTTTATAGATAACCAAGTGGATGAGAGAGATTATTATCTATGAAATCTTTATTTCGCATTTCTAATAAGATATTTTCCTTTAAGGGAAAATGTTCTCAGTGGGTTGGGTTGGGTTGGGTTGGGGGGAGGGGGTGCGAAATGACCGTCCCATCCCCCCATGAAAGGCAGAAATCATGCCCCCGAGATGCTAGCACATGTTCTCATTGGCCGTCGTGTGCACATGGCTCTTGCGCTCCCCCACAGAGAATGTTCCCCCTTTCTTTAGTGATTGGGTCATTATGTTCTATTCACCATTTCAAACTCCAAACTATTAGAATGCGTTGTTATACATGGATAATTTCTAAAGTATGCAAGTTTTCTTTCATTCACCTTGAGCATCGTTAGCATCAGATTACCAAAGAGGAGCATAGTTTTGAATTCGTCAATAAGAAATGGAAGTGAAACAATCCAATAAGTGGGACACTTCACCCAAGGAGAAGAATTTTTACTTCTCTTTTTAAATTATTACTATTTTTGCTAATTTGGCATTCCGAGTTTCATTAAACAAATGTTTTTAACCATTCAACTAATTCAAGACTACAATGTCCAAGCTGAATGCCTCCAACAAATTCAACACTACACGATATAAATTATGTCTATGTTAATATTGTCAATTGATGAAAGCTCAAGAAGCAGATATAGCACTATAGTAATTCCCATCATAAGGGCTATTTCTTGACAGAAAAAAAAAAGTTTAGGGCTATTTTAATTATCTTGGGAGTTGATTGATAAAAACTCGGTTGCACTATAAGGGGCCTCTACAATCTTAAGGAGAACGACCATTTAACACGATTCAATCCATTCAAAGTGTTATAATATACAAATAAGTTCAAATATATCAAAATCCGAATTTAACAAACCCTAAAAACTAATTGTGTCGTGATACCCTCTTGCTCTTTAGCTTCACAATGATTCTCATATGAAAGGTTTACTCTTGGAATATACGTTCCAAATTCTAGGAATGTGACTATACTTATTTCATCACATGTCTTTTTATGTAATGCTATTAATTTTTTTTTAAGAAATAGAACTTATCCTCAATAAAATATAAGGAGAAAGGTTATCTGAACATATACACAATTGTCACTTCAACCATCACATTTACATAAACGTGAGCTTATACAAAACCATTTTTGTACCCCCATTGGATGAAGGATGGTGGTATGCATACACGGTCGTGAATGAAAATCACACCCAAATTATAAAATTGACAAGAGAAATTAAAAAAAAAAAATTTACTAGAACTGGAAAATTTTGTATACCTAATTCTCTATTATTAATGGATAACCAGATGGATGAGAGATAGAATATTTATGGAAACTTTATTTTTCTTAAAAAAAAAAGGCATTTCCAATGAAATATTTTTTTTTATTGATTGGGTCATTAAGTTCTATTGACCATTTCAAACTCCAAACTGATCAGAATTCATTGTTATATATGAATAATTTCTGAAGTACAGAGTTTTCCTTCATTCACCTTGGGCATCGTTGACATCAGAGTGCCAAAGGGGAGCATAGTTTCGACTTCGTCAATAAGTGATGGGAGTGAAACAGTCCAAAGTTCTAGCTCATTGACTCGAACAAACTTAATACCGAATATAGGAATTGTCCATGTTAATATCACCATTTGACGAAGGCTCACGAAGCGGTTACGAGTTACGATATTATAGTAATTCTCATCATATCTTTTTGGTGAGAGTTTGTTTTTCACCGCAAATGAAGAGAATCTAACCATTGGGGTGTCGGAAGATTGGGTCCTATATTCCCCTCCTCCCTCCTCCCTCCTCCCTCCTTATTTTTTTTTTAAAGGCTAATAAGAATGTTCCAAGAAAAAGGAAAAAATTCACCCACAAAAGGCAACGTCCTCCCCTTCCCTTTTTTAACAATAATAAGAATGTTCCAAGAAAAAAAGAGAAAAAAAAACCTAGAAAAGCAACGGCCCTCCCCCCACCACCCCCCCTTCCCCCTTTTAAGACTAATAAGAATGTTCCAAAAAAAAAAGGGGGAAAAAACCCAAAAAGGCAATGCGGCTCTATACAAGGAGTGTAAAAAAAAAAAAATGATCGCGTGCATCCATGAAAGATAAAAATCCCACACCTGTTGATGCTTTTGTGCATGCTCCCATTGACCCCATGGTACTTTCTTGGAAACCCTATTTTAGAGGAGACAGGAATTTGAAGATGTCAAGAAACATATACGTGAAAGCAAACACAATAAACAGGAAGAAGCAACAAGAGCAGGAAAACATTTGACTTTGACAAAACTGTTGAAATACTCAACAAGATGCACCACACAGGAAGACAAGAATTGACAGTTCCAGAGAGAGAGATTAAATCCCTGATGCAGGTATAAATACAAGAGAAAAGAAAGAAACAGACAATAAAATTTTGATTGAAGAAATCACAGACAGGATCCACTTACTCTTGTTTCTAATCACCACCAATCTGGTCTCTCTTCTGCACAGCATAAAGGTTTAGCAATTTCACTCACAATTCACAGCATATCCTTCTATTTGCAACATCACAATCTTCATTGATTCATTTCAACCCAAAAAGTTTTCATTTCGCAGTTCAAAGTTGATCTTGAAATTCCTGGGCAGGCAAAATGGATCATCTTAGTCCACAATCCACAGGAGGCGATGGTAGCATACGGCTACAGATTGATGACTCCGGTGGAAGCGACACCATATTTGATCCTTCAAGAGATGGTGATCCATTGGGAAAGAGAGAAAGCAGCAATGTAGACCCTGGTTCTCCGTCAAAACCAAATGTCAATGCACCAGAGAAGGAGATAACTCTATTCGCTCTTCAACTTGCACTTCTCGAGAAATTGGCCACTGCGTTAGGAGCTATGGGATTCATCTGGGCAACCGTTATTCTTCTTGGTGGTTATGCCATTATACTATCCAAAATTGATTTCTGGTTCATCACCGTCATACTCTTAATTGAAGCCGCCAGAATCTTCAGCCGCAGTCATGAGCTTGAATGGCAACACCAGTCTACATGGACGATTGCAGATGCCGGCCTTCATAGTTTCGAATCACTGAAATCAAGCTCCAATTTGATTGTTCGAATCATAAGAGGAATTAGCGGGTCAATTTCTGATCCTGTAATCGAAAGCAGAAAACCCAACGAGGCAAGACCTAGAAAACAGTTAAGTGGTGGCCGAGAACTCAAAGAGAAGATCAAAGAGGACAGAATCAGCAATCCGTCAAGACGTACATGGAAATCATCAGAGGTTCCCCTGTTTCCATTAATAGGTTGGATTTTTCTATCTAAGAACATCAGTAAGTTATTCTATTGGCTTCAATTTTTATCTGCCTTAGCTTGTATGGCGCTTTCAGTAATGGGGCTCGTTAAGTTGAGCCATGGTAACGCAATTCCAACAAGCGACAAAGCTACGAACGAGAGAGCTGCTCTGGATATCTTTTATGGGTTGGCCTTGGCCGAAGCTTTCTTGTCTCTGTTAGGGAAAGCCTATTGGGAATGGACGATAACACATCGGAAACTGCTGGAAAAGGTGGACAAGGAGTGCGATATTGGAATGATTTCTCTCAAAAGGTTCTTCTATGATGCCTATGCGGAATGTATTAATAAAAGCATCTTTGATGGCTTAAAGCTGGATTTAGTTTCTTTTGGTATGGAGCTTTTGGCCTCCCAATCCAGGGAGGAGCAGCTAATTGGGGCTGGAATTCTTCAGAAGTTCTCGAATAATCCCCAATTCTCTGGTGATACACTGCAGAAGATTGGCACATCTACATCGGTTATTGAAAGATTGATAGAGATGTTGAACTGGAAGAACCCACAAGAAGCAGAGATCAGGCGAGCAGCTGCACAGATTTTGTCCATACTAGCTGGAAAAAGGCAAAACTCTCTTCGAGTTGCAGGGATTTCTGGTGCAATGGAATCTATATCATCTTTGATTTACGCTCAACGTAGCTCCAACGGTGTATTTGATGAAATTGGGGAGAAAGTGTTGGTTTTTGATCAAGAAAATTATGAGTTTTCTACCTTTAGCCAATTGGGTCTCACCATTCTCAAGAAACTTGCAGGCGACCACGATAATTGTGAGAAGATCGGTAACACAAGAGGCCTTCTGCTCAAAATTGTTGACTTCACACATACCGTAGAGGAGGTGCTCAAGAACAGCACTGACACAGATTATAGGATATTGGCAGTGAAACGATCCCTGCAAGTGTTGAAGTTGCTCACAAGAACATCTGGTACTGTGGGCAAGCGTCTAAGGCAAGAGATTGTGGAGATTGTTTTCACAGTAAGCAACATCAGAAAAATTCTCAGGTTTGGTGAGAAGTTCCCAAAACTTCAACATTTGGGAATCAAGATCTTAACTAGTTTGGCCTTCGACATTGAGGCAAGAGAGAGGATTGGGAGCACAGGCGGAATCATTAAAGAATTGTTCCGGCTTTTCTTCGAAGGGCCAAATTCCGAAGAACATAATCATGTGAGGGATGCAGCAGGGGAGGCAATTGCAATGCTTGCACTGGAGAGTGATAAGAACTGCTTTAGGATATTGAATCAGAAGGCACTAACAAATCTCGTGAGGGCACTCGAAGTTGAAGAGCTTCGCATTAATTCAGCCAGAATTTTAAGGCATTTGTGTAAATTCGCTGGTGAAGATTGTTTTGAACAATTAAGGGTAGTCTCTGCTGCTGCACCCACAGTAAGTTCCTCATTTTTATCATCCATGAACCAATTTCATCTTGCATTTTAGAGTCTAGTAAGAATCATTCTAACAAGTGCTTTGAAATCTTTTTTAATCTAATTAACAGGTGTTGAAGGCAATAATGTCAGAAGAGAACAAACCACAAGAAGTAATGCTCGGGCTCGCGACACAGGTGTTCGGAATCATGACTCCTGAAGAAGCAAGTTTCACGTTTGATCAGACTGGAATTGACGAGACCAAATTATCAGAGAAACTCTTAGATATTTTGAAAATGTTCCAATACCCATCGTCGAAGGTTCCTAGAATGAGGAGATTTGCGATTGAGCTAGCAATTTTAATGATGAGAAACAACAGAGCAACGATTGGAACTTTCAGAGATCGTAGAATGGAGGAGGAGCTTGAGATTCTAAGAGAGACCACATCAGAGATCGAAAGCTTTAACATTTTCTCTGGAACCATTGGACTTAGTCGGCACAACATACCAATTCACTCACTTGTTGACCACGCACTTGACTTGCTGGCAACAGATGGATGAAATGTTGAATTATGTTGCTCACTTTGCAAATCCAACAATTCGTTTCCATAAATAAGTTGTATATATGTTTCAATTTGTTTTTGTACATTCGTTTCAATCTGCATCTTTTGTTAAAAGAAAAGAAAATTTTAATTGATTCTTTGTTGTAATAACATTACAAGGTTCCAACCATTATATTGTAAGGTTTTATCTTAATGCATAAGATACATTATGCATCCTCTAGATGCAAGGTTATTGCAAGATTTGGAAGGACAAATATCTCCAATTGAACCTAAAGAAATTCTGAACCCAGTTTCACTTTATTGACCTTAGGTGTATTTATAATACAAGTAACAAGAGCTATTAGAGCTTTAGATCGATAGAGATGTGATGTGTAACTAACTAGAGTACATAGCACACTATACACGATGACAGATAGGATCACTGATCACTATTCCTTTACACACCCCTTCAAGCGCAGCGGGTCGGAGACAGCAAGCTTGGCTCAAAGAAACAAAAATCGTGCACCACTCAAACCCTTGGTGAGTATATCAGCCGTTTGCTCAACAGTGGAGACGTAGCGAACCTGTAACTGTTTGGAAGCCACAAGATCCAGCACAAAATGAAAGACGATCGCTATATGTTTTGTGCAGGAATGAAACACTAGATTGGCAGTCATGTAGGTAGCCCCAATGTTGTCACAGAATAAAACAGGCGCATGAGGAAGAAAGACACCAAGTTCACCAAGTAAAGACCGAAGCCAAACAAGCTCGGTGGTAGTGGATGCCAAAGCCCGATATTCCGCTTCTGTAGAGGAACGAGACACAGTCCGTTGCTTCCGGGAACCCCAGGAGATAAGATGAGGGCCTAGGAAAATGCTGAAACCGGTAGTGGAGTGCCGGTTGTCAAGACAACTGGCCCAATCAGCGTCAAAGTATGCGGTTAAGGAAAGGGACGTTGCACGAGCAAAGAATAAGCCCATAGTGGTAGTACCCTTCAAGTATCGTAGGATACGCTTGAAAGCTGACCAATGAATATCAGTTGGCGCATGCACAAATTGAGCTACCTTGCTGACAGCATAGCCAATTTCGGGTCGCGTGGCAACCAAGTATTGTAAGGCCCCCACGGTTTGACGATACACAGTACCATCAGGGAGAGGATCACCCATGGACAAAGAGAGAGACGACCCGATAGCCACTGGAGTTGAAATTGGCTTGGCATTAGCCATCTGGGTCTTGGTGAGCAGATCAGAAATATACTATTGTTGGGTGAATAGTAGTCCAGTTGAGATACGGTGGGCCTCAATCCCAAGAAAGTATGTTAGAGTACCAAGGTTCTTCAGTGCAAAAGAGCCGGATAGAGCCCGATAGAGACTATCAATTGTAGTCGTACTATTCCCCGTAATGAGTATATCATCAATGTAAATAAGAAAATATAGCACAACACCTTGTGAGTGATAAATAAATAGGGAAGTATCAGTACGAGATGCCACAAATCCGTGAGAGACAATGAACGAGCTCAACTTTGTGTACCATGCTCGAGGGGCCTGTTTGAGGCCATAAATGGATTTCCGTAAGTGGTAGACATAATCCGGATAGGATGCATCGATGAAGCCAAGTGGTTGAGACATAAACACAGTCTCAGTTAAGTCGCCATGTAAAAAGGTGTTTGAGACATCCAATTGTCGGATCAGCCAATCTAAAGAGATGGCAAGAGACAAGATAATTCGTATCGTCGTGGGCTTTACTACTGGACTGAAGGTCTCCTCAAAATCAAACCCGGACGTTGATGAAAGCCCTTCGCGACGTTGATGAAAGCCCTTCGCGACTAAACGAGCCTTATAGCGTTCAATTGACCCATCAAGATTACGTTTGACCTGAAAGACCCATTTGCAGCCAATTATATTCTTTGCTTGAGTAGCAGGTACTAGCACTCAGGTGCCATATTTAATTAAGGCATTAAACTCATCATGCATGGCCACGCGCCAATGTGATAAATGCGTAGCCTGTGAGTAACATGTCGGAACATTGGAATCGTTAGGCGTGGAAGCGTGGAGATTGAGTCTCGTAGGCTTGGGCTTAAGGGACCCAGTTTGGGATCTGGTGAGCATACGGGTAGGCCCATTGGGGCCATTGGTGATACGGGCACTTAGAGGATCAGGCTGATTAAGAGATGTAGGCCCATTTGGGGCAATATCAACACAAGCAGGCCCATGAGGGGCATTACCGGAGGGAGTAGGCCCATGTGGGGCAGTGGCAACATTAGTAGGCCCATATGGGGCATTATTGACACCAGCAGGCCTATGTGGGCACAGGAAGCAAGCATATCCAAAGCATTACTACTCAATGCATTAATACAGCCAGGTGGGTTGCCCGCAGTAACATGTATCCCACCGGCAGGAATAGGCATAGCTAACAGTGGTGGTGTAGGACCAGGCCTAGGGGATGCAGGAGAAACAGAGGAAGAACAAGGAAGTAAAGAAGGAACAGAGGAAGGAAACCAAGAAGAGAATGGAAGAGATGGAGAACTAGAGGAGGGCAAAGAAGCATAAGGGACTGTATTTTCATCGAAAATCACATGCCTAGAGATGTAGATCCGCCTTGTGGAAGGATCATAACAGTGATAGCCCTTATGAGTGAGGGAGTAGCCCAGGAAGACACATGGTCGGGACCTAGGCTGAAGCTTGTCCTTGGCCTAAGGCCTAAGCCACGGATGGCACAAGCAACCGAACACAAGTAGCATGGCATAGTTTGGAATAGAATGGAAGAGAGATTGGAAGGGGGAGATGTTACCCAGAAGGGATAGAGGACCCGATTTATAAGATAGATCGCAGTCTGGAAGGCTGCGGACCAAAACACATCAGGCAAGTGTGCCTGAAAAAGAAGAGTGAGGCCACACTTGACTATGTGGCGGTGCTTTCTCTCAGCCACTCCATTTTGCTCCTGAGTATGAGGGCAGGAAAAACGATGAGAGATGCCACTGGCTGCCAGAAATTGTTTGAGTTTCAGGAACTCCCCACCCCCATCGGACTGAAAGGATTTGATAGAGCAACCAAAATAGTTCTCAACTAATGATTTAAAATGAATGAAAATAGTAAGAGAGTCCAATTTATGTTTAAGTGGATATTGCCAATAGTACTTACTAAAATCATCAATGAAGACTAAGTAATAGCGAAAGCCATCAAAGGATGAAACAGGAGCTGGACCCCAAAGGTTACTATGAATGAGCTCTAGAGGAGCTATACTAACAGAAGAAGAAGCAACAAATGGCAATTTATGACTTTGTGAACAACGACAGGCATCACAAGTAGCAGGAATACCCTGAGATGGTGCAGCCAGTATTGTAGAGAGCACATTACAGACCCAAGACAAGGATGGGTGACCGACGTGACGATGCCAATTTGTTATTGATGGAGTAGTAGTAGTGTATACAGTCGAACAAGGCGTAGTAAGAGGAAGAAGATACAGGCCATTCTCACTCCGGCCTTGACACAGGATTTGGTGCGTCTGAGTGTCCTTGATGGAAAAAGGAAGAAGAACAGAAATCAAAATAGACATTATTATCAGATGCAAAATGTGAGATGGACAAAAGATTACAATGAATGCCAGGAACACACAAAATAGTAGATAAAAGAAATCGATGACCAAAAGAGAGCAGAGTAGCAGAACCAACAAAGGAAATGGGTAGGGAGCTACCATTACCTACTACCACATGTTCTGAGCCAGAGTATGGCTCACAAAGGGCAAGATTTGATAAATCTATAGTGATGTGGTTATGAGAGCTACTATCAAGAATCCACAGGCCAGGGCGAGAAAAGGAAGAAGAAATAGCAGAAGCACAGAAAGAATTACCCAAGAATGCGTGGTTAAAACGTTGGGGACTCTGAGATGCAGTGTGCCCCTCCAGACGACAAATTTGACAGGAATCATATGGTGAGTTCATAAAGGATGGAGAGGCATTCGGCTGACCAGGGGGAGACGATGGTTGAGTAGGATAGTCAAAGTTTCCACCACCACCACGGAAGCCAGAACTAGAGGAGCCACCACCACTGGAATAGCCAGAACCATAGGAGCCACCACTATGATAACCAGAACCAGAAGAACGATCAAGATTCTGAGAGTAGCGACGATTAGAATCCTGAGAATACCGACGATTAGAATACTGAGGCCTTCCTTGATTCCAGTTTGATGATCATCGATTGTTGCTATTCCGAGAACGGGAAGAGCGAGATCGATCAGAGCCGCAAGTAGCAGAGACATTGGCCATCAAGATTCCACTCATAGTGGCAGTGGATGATGCCGAAAGATACAATTCTTGGCTTAACAGCAAACCAGAAAAATCCAGAAAGGAAATTGGCTCAGCGCGTATGTGAATCGACATCGCAAAGTCATGGTAGTCATCACCAAGGCCACAAAGAACAGCCAAGACAAGATCCTCATAAAAAATGGGATTGTCAATGGTGGCAAGGGCATCAACAACCGAGCGCACAACAATCAAGAACTCAGCAACAGACGAAGTACCTTTCTGCACACGAAGAAGTCGATCTTTAAGATCCATAACCCTAGATCAAGAACTTGGCGCAAAGATGCGATTTAGAGTAATCCAGGCATCAAGAGATGTCTTGGCGTAGATCACATGTGGCAAAGTTTCCTTAGAAAGAGAGGAGATTAACCAGCTAAGGATCAGCTGATCTTGATGCTCCCACAGAGCAGAGAGAGTAGGATCCGAAGGTTGGGGAAAACTCCCATCGATGTAGCCAAGCAAGTCATGGCCTCACAGCAAAGGCAAGAACTGAGCTCACCATAGCAGGGTTCGTGGAGGAGAGTTTAAGTGGTAGGGAAGGGTGGACATTCAGAGAAATCAAAGAAGAAGATAAGGAGGTGGAGGCAATAACAGAGGGCGAACTAGTGAGTTCAGAAGCTATTAAAGCACAAAGAAAGAAAACTCGCAAGAGTAAAAAGATGCTCTAATACCATAAAGAAATTTTGAACTCAGTTTCACTTTATTGACCTTAGGTGTATTTATAATACAAGTAATAGAAGCTATTAGAGCTTTAGATAGACAGTGATGTGACATGTAACTAACTAGAGTACATAGCACACTATACACAATGACACATAGGATCACTTATCACTTTTCCTTTACAGAACCATACACAAACATATACATAAGAAGTTTCAAAAATTGAAGAATGAAATTGAATAAACCAATTGAGCTCCTTCCAGCCTCCCCATTGTTATATGTTGTAACATGTGAAACATATTGATTGGATTTAGGTCTGAGCTTTGTCCTGCACTCAGCCAATATGTTTGTGTCTGTTGCAACATGTTTTTGTTTCCAGCATTAGTGTTTCATTCTTGCTGTTTTTGTTTCCACTTCGAAAATTCTTTCAACATTCCCAACCCTGAGAACAATAAGCAAAAGTGTTGGAATTTGTGTTTTCAAAAGTGTTTTTCAAAGATTACTTTTGAAATGTCTTTTTGAAATGTTAAAGTTTCAAATATGAAAAAACCCATTCCCTCCACTTTTGGTTTATTTAGAACACTTGTGTGTTTGTGTGTATGGTGACTTGAACCATGGACCTCTTGTGTAAACCTATAAGGAAACTTGGAAATGCTTGAGAACCTCTTCAAGTATAGTCCCACATTGCTTACGGACAAGTGGAATGGTGAGCTAATAAGAGTTCATGTAGCTTACAAGGGACATAGGGTTCTAAGGGAAGTCTCCCTTATCCCATGTGTGAGGTTGGGGTCCGGAGCGCGCCGGGTTGGGCCGTGGTTGTGGTCGAGGCGGAGCGGGTATATGGGTATGCTCTATATATTATTTTTGGTCAAAGATGGTAAAAGAGATACATGCACCCTTATCCGAATAAGCATCATGCACATGCATTGTTGTACGTATAGACACATGCATATACATGCACCCATACGTAGGGACATGGTATGTACACATACCTATGTGTAGAGGGCTCTGCATTCTGTTTGTATTGTTTTTTTCTTCTTCTTCCTTCCTGATTGCTGAGTAAATACCTTCGGATACTCTGTATTGTAATCACTTTTGGGTGCTGCCAATAGTGATTGAAGTGGTTTTATCTTGGAGGTAGAACGCCAAGGTCAACCCGGATCTGCACGTATAGGGGCGTTCAACACCTTAAGGAAAGTACTCTTTGTATCACTCCACTTGTGTTGCTGTTTGCTACTTTGAAAGAAACAAGAAGACAATCATCGTGGTACTGTAAGTTGTTTTATTTCTGTATTTATTTCATATTTCATTCGGATATATATATATATATATATATATATATATATATATATATATACAAGCAGATTCTGTCAAGTCGTATACCGATTGTCTAGAATCCTATTTCTAACAAAAAGTCATCACCACAAGGAAAGGAAGGGATCTTTATAGGAAGAACTACTTCCCATGCATATGAGAGCCTTCTGAAGAAGAGGCAAGGGAAGACTGTGATCCTGTCACTCAGGAAATCAGGGCCTAAATTACCAGGACTCTTAAATCAGTTCTTGCCTGGAATTTCTGAAAATGGTCTTGCTGCTATTAATTGTCTCAGTCATCTGAAGGTCATAGGTGGGTGGGTTTCCTTCTGTGCATCAAAGCTCTTGAATAATGAAGTTGGATTTGGGCTAGTTTGGTTCTCGTGGGCAGTGAACAAACTCAGAGACAATTTCTCAATATCAGCAAGAATTCAAGCAAGTTGGGCTCAACAGAGGATGAGATGATGAGGAGAGTGGAAAGAAACATAAATGAGATTTTCTTCAGGGTGGCAACTACTATGTCAGTGACAGTACTGAGGTTTGTATGAGATAAGAAGGTATGAGAATGATATGGCAAGGCTTAATGCATACCAAACGCTGCCTCAGTCTGCTCATATGTTGTGGAAACTTGAGATGGGGCTAGCTGACCAAGCTTTTAATGTTGTGGCAGTAATGTTGCACAAAGATTTTGGGCAAGTTGACCAAGTATAAAGTTGTTGTAGTTGATGTGAGTTAGTAATTTCTGGGAGGTTTAGTGTAGCTTCACTGCAGAGATATTTTGGGTTACCAGATCGAACCGCCTTAAGGCCCTGTTTGTTTCTTTGTAAAATATTGAATGTAAAATCTTCTCGTAAAATTTACTTTAAATGTTACTTGTTTCACCCTAGTAAAAAGATGGTCTTATATATATATTTTTTTAGATGGCAATTTTGCTTTGCTTGCTGCAGGGAGTTTTAATTCGTCTCGTCATATGGAACCAGAATTAGTTAGTATTCAGACAGGTCTCCAGTATACGTCCAGTCTAGGGATGAAGGTGAAAGAAGTGTGGTACTCCAATCAACAGATTATCGAGTCTCTTCCAACTCCAACGCATACTCCTTGGCCTTGGCCATTTCTCAAGGAATTTGTGTATATAAGTACCATAGGGCAAGACATTACATTTAGTACTAAGGGGGATCCTTTCTATTTTGCGGTGGCTTATAACCTCGCTAAAAATGCTCAAACAAGGAACTACATCTCTGTATCTTTTGCCTAGTTGTAATTTGTTTTCTTTTCTCATCAAAAAAAATAAAAAAAGAGGTTCTTGTATATACTTTGTATTGTACTTTTTACCCTTGTATGTTGAAACATTAATCCAATTGTACCCCAGTATTTTTTAATCAAGTTGCTTGATGGAAACCCAATTGCAATCAGGGAGTAGTGCTGAGCCACTAACTACAATGCACCCAACCCATCCAGTCTTTCAATCTTCGGATCGCAACTAATGAATAATAGACTCTCTCTCTCTCTTCCTCTGGGAATGAATTAAATTGAGAGGAAGAAGAAGATGAGGAAGTCATGGATGATGGGGGTCTTAGATTTGGACCACTGGGCCAAGTTGGCACGCAAGAAGCGGAGGTCATTGTTTGATTCCGTACGATATGATCCTTAAAAGACGTTGAGGGAACAAAACAGAAAAAGAGTCGTGCTGATGGAAGGAAGGCAGAAATCTCATCACTGTTGATGTTTTTTTGTGCATTCTCATTGGCTCTGAGTGGTCATGTTTTTCCGGATAGAATACTCTTTCCTTTTTCCTTTTTTTATGTTTGTTTAACCAGTGGTCCTCAGGAATTTTCTCTCTTTCTCAGGGTCAATGGTACCTCCAAACTAAAATACTCGGATTAGCCATGGTTTTAAAATTCTTATCACCTTATAATGAATGGTTATGGGCCTTTGGCATCAATGTTTTAAAAAAATTTATTTTTAGACGATTTTATTTTTATGACGGACCATAACACTGGTAAAGTGATCTAATAATTATATTTGAAATCATGTATCCAATATAAAGGTGCCAAAACCAAATTTAAATCGAATCGAGCTATTTATGATGGAGCTACAAAACCGTTTAATAAATGCTTCAGTTTTGATTTAAAAAACATGAAGATTGTTTAATTAAATGGTTTCAGTTTGGCTTAAAAATTAAATCAATTAATATTGATTAAATTTTGATTTATATATTAAATAAATAACACATTCTTGAATCTTTAGCATTCTCATGGCGTGGCGCCATCATTATATTGATGAAATTGTTTATATATTTTTTAAAAGAATTTATTCAAAATTCAAAAGGATTAGTAAGCTAATAATGAGTTTTCTTCCCCGTCACTATGGCTAGTGAAGTATAACACTTCACTATTTGTCACATGACATTACATGGGTTTTTCTATGTGATAGAGAACCAAACAATCATCTCATTGGCACAATTTTTTCAACTTAAAATGAGTAGAGGAAGTAGCTAAAGTTACAGAAGATGTTATTTTATATTTTATATTCATCTCCGTTTGATGGCATTTTGGTAATTTTATCAAAACTTCAAATCATAGTTTGAGCAACTTTCTTTGGATTATTTGGATGGAAATTTGGCCATCGAGATGTATATGGGATCATTATCACATGGACTAACTAAGGGTGTCAAAACCAATCAAAACTATTTTTACCGAAACTGAACCGATCCATTTAAATCAAAACTGTTAAAAAAATAGTTTAGTTTTGATTTCAAAATTGAGACTTTTTAGTCAGACAATTTAAACCAAACCGAACTATTTAAATTAATAGTAAAACATTTAAGTAACCATATAAAACGATTAATGTGCACACAGAAAATTAAGTTAATCATGGTTATAAATTATAATAAACTATTATAATCTTACAATTATTAAAAACATATAAATGGGTATAACCGTACAATTATTAAAATAAAACATACAAGAATAAATAATTCAATTCAATATTATATTTACATCAATTTGAATTAAAATTAAAAAGGAAATAAATTGTTTGAATAAAACGTTACAAAAAAACCTAACAACAACAACAAACTCAGCCTTATCCTAACTTAATAGGGTCGGCTACATAGATCCAAAACAAAACATTACAAAAAACCTAAAAAAAACTATTTAAATTGTTTCAACCAAAACTGTTTGGTAAACGGTTCAGGTTTCGTCTTTGAAATGCTTACTTAAATGGTTTGGTTTGGGTTTTTAGCTCTAAGCATGCTTAATCGAATAGAATTAAACCGTTTAACACGCTTAATACTAACCCATGTACAACCAAGTGACAAACAGTAAAATGTTATACTTCACTAGGCATAGTGTTGGCTGAAAGGACCCTTAAATAATTGTTTATGCTTTTTTCTTGAAGAGTAGGTATATATATTAAGGGAAAAAGTTCTCTGTCCGGAAGTGTGGCCTACGCCAGCACTCCCATGAGTCTATCTCTCTCCTACCCATGTGAAAAGACACCTCTACCCCCTTGTTTTAAGGAGGAGAGAGATGGACACATGAGAATATTGGCATAGGCCACACTCCCGTACAGAAAACTGCTTCCCATATATTAAATAAGGGAAGGGGTTTGGTGTCGAGCTGCATGGCACCTACGATAGCATGGGGGTCAATTGGAGTGGACACACAAGCATCCAAAGCCAAGGGGTAGGGCAGGGTGGTCATTTCATTGTCCCATGTGAAGAGGGCATATGGAGCATTATCGGGCAATGTTCTTTTTCCCATTAAATAATTGCTTAATTTTTTCTATAGAGTAGTTTTATGTGTGCATCATTTTCTATGAAATAGTTTAGAAACCGTATATCCGTTTGATAAACAATTAGATTTTTCATTACATGAAACTATTTAATAAAGGATTTGATTTTGATTTCTACATCTGAGTATTTGACACAATCATACCACTTAACCGAAATCACACCATTTCATACCCTTAAACAAATTCCTACATTTCCCTCTTATTTTTTGAAGGGAGAAAAAAAAATTCTTCTTATAACTTGTCGTATTTCAAAGCCAAAATTCAGTCAATCACATTTCTAGATATTCGCATTTTCAATTCTAATTCTAGTTAGTCCATTTTTAAATAAGTATTTTAAGCATTATTTTATTTGCATTTTCAATTCTAATTCGAGTTAGTCCAATTTTAAATGAGTTTTTTAAGCATTATTTTGCTACATGATTCAACACAACTTAGGAGACACAATAAAGAACAACAGAAAGAACGTAATAGCGTGTGGATTTGTTTTCCTTTAATTAATTATGTCTGTCCGCACCCGTTGGTGTTGGGAATCAGATTCTCTTCCACGCGGATGCCTCTCCAGAGCATCCCACGACTGGGCTGGCATGATGCACATCCCGGCACCTATCTCGATACGCATCATGCCAACCCAGCCTTCGGATGCATGCTGGAGAGGCACCCTCGAGGGAGAGGATCTGAATCCTTGGCACTGAGGAAGCTTCTGTTTTTTTAACAGTCACATTACCCCTGAACCAAAATACTTGGATTTCTTTAAACAAAAAAGGGGCAAGAGATCATTTTTTGGTTGTGTAGTGCCTGCACCAGCTCGGGCAAATGAGAGTGCATATAAGGCATCAACATAGAAGAGATATTTGATTCCGTAGGAGATAGGGCGGTACTTTCATTAATTCATGTGTCTAGATGCAGGAGCCACATGACCACGTATGCTGTAGCATTCCTTTTACCCCCACTAGACTCATATGTTGATAATAGTTTCTCAATTCTCATCGCCTAATCCATTCCAATACGCCTGTGCACCCAATGCACATTAAACAGCTGGGCAGAACTTGGGGTGCACACCCGGTGCTGCCCAGCTGTCGAACGCACATTGGGCGTGCTAGTGTGTTGGAGAGGATCTCCATCCATTCCCCACACCTCCATCTTTTTCAAAGAAAATGGGAACCTTTCACAGCCTACCTTATTATATAGTCCTATTTTTTATTTGCGTGGGGGATCTACCAAGCTGTATGCCCCTACACCGACATGGAGGCCAATGAGAGCAAATCCGAGGGTATCTATATGGGTGAGATTTTCGTATTTCATGGGGGGGGGGTGGAGCCATCATTGCCGCCCCTCTGTGTTTGGGATAGACCCCACGTAGCCTGACATGAATCTTTTTCTCTTTTTATTTTTAAGAAAAAAATCCCCTAGTTTTCATAAAAAAAAAATTAAAAATCCTCCTAATTTTTGTTGTAGCTACAAACATGGATCGTAATGGCAACTAAAAATAATCTTGAAATTACCTTAAATTTCATGAGAAATGCTCTTCACACCATAAAAACTTCTTGTGTTTTGATACCCTCATGCTTTTATGCTTCACAATGATTCTCATATGGAAGGTTAACTCTTAGAATACACATTCTAAGCTCTAAGAAAGGACAGGCTTATCCTTATTTTATTACATGCCTTTTTCATTTAGTGCTATTATTTTTGAAGGAAGAGAACCCATCCTTAATAAATTATAAGGTAAAAGATTATGTGAACATACAAGGTTCACTTCAACCATAATATATAAATAATGTGAGATTATGTAATACTATTTCTGTTCCCACTGAATGAAGGATGGTCCACATTCGTGTATGAAAAATTGAAAACCAAACCCAAATTATAAAGTTCGCAAGACAAATATAAAAAAAAAGACCAAGTTTTCCTTCAGTAACGGTGAATGAGAATATTCCCCGAGATAGATTCAGATGCACACAGAAGATACCGGAGGGTATTTTGGGAAACATATTAAAACCTAGAAGGGATTTGATTACCCAAGAGTCAAATCACCGAGTCACTTCACCCATAGAGGAAATCTTCTTCCTTCTCCACATATGAAAGAAAACATTAGCCATTTCAAAATTACTACTACTTGTGCTTATTTGACAATCTAGGTTTTATCAAACAAATATTTTTAACCAATCATATTCTTTTGACGAAAGTTTTTCTTCACCGACATTTCAAGAGTCTCATCCAAACACCAGAACTGGATTAAAAGATTCTCTCTTCACTATAGATGAAGGAAGACTAGGGTTTTTTTTTTTTTTTTTTTTTTTTGATAAACTAAGGAAGACTAGGTCCTATATCTTTTTCTCACCCATCCCTTTTTAAAAAATTTTTTTTTTTAAGGTTGATATGGGTTTTGTTCTAGAATTTGAATAAGGCAAGTAACATTATGCGTGAAAGCAAACACAATAAAACAGGGAAGAAACAACAAGGCATGAAGGGCAAACAAAGCAAGAAAAGGTTGACTTTGACTAATCTATTGAACTACACAACAAGATCACCCACACCAGAAACTTAGAACACAAGAATTGACAGAGAGAGGAACCAGTTAATGTTACTCTTCCTCTTGGGTTTTTTCTCTCTTCTGTACTGCATAAAGGTTTAGCAATTTCACTCAATTCACAGCACATTCCAACAAATTCTCCTGCAACTTCTACTGTTCTATTTCCTACACCACAATCTTCATTGATTCATTTGAACCCAAAAGCTTTCATTTGGCAGTTTCGAATTGAACTTGAAAATCCTGGCTTGGCAATATGGATCAAAATAGTCCACAATCCTCAGAAGGTGATGGGATCATACGGGTGCAGATTGGTAACAAGTTAAACACTAATTTTGGTCCTGATGGAATCAAGTTGAAGACTACTAGGGGTTCTGGTGGAATCAACACCATATTTGAACCTCTAGAAAATGGTGATGAAATTACACCAAGCCCAGGAGAAGCTGCTTCTTCATCAAAACCAACTCTCAATGCACCAGAGCAGAAGCTGACTCTATTTGCTCTTCAACTTGCACTTCTCGAGAAAATGGCTACTGGGTTAGGAGCTCTGGGATTCATCTGGGCAACTGTTGTTCTTCTCGGTGGTTATGCTATTGTACAAACCAGAATTGACTTCTGGTTCGTCACTATCATACTCTTAATTGAAGGTGCTAGAATCTTCAGCCGCAGTCATGAGCTTGAATGGCAACACCAATCTACATGGACGATTGCAGATGCCAGCGTTCATAGTTTCAAATTATTGAAATCGAGCTCCAATTTGATTGTTCGAGCTTTAAGAAGAATTAATGTATCAAATTCTGAATCCCAAAGAGGAGAATCATCGAAAGAGAAGACAATGGTGGCAAAAACCAGCAAACAATTAACTCGTACATATGGCCGAGAACTCGAAGAGAATTTCAATGAGAAAAGAACAAACCATCCATCAAGACGAACATGGAAATCATCAGAGGTTCCTCTGCTTCCAATTGTTGGTTGGATTTTTCTATCTAAGAACATCAGTAAGTTGTTCTATTGGTTGCAGTTTTTATCAGCCTTAGCTTGTGTAACGCTTTCAGTAACGAGGCTCGTTCAATTGACCCATGGTGATGCAATTCAACGAACCCCAGAAACTACGAACCTGAGATCTGCCCTGAATATCTTTTATGGGTTGGCTGTGGCCGAAGCTTTCTTGTCTCTGTTGGGGAAATTCTACTGGGAATGGACGATTACGTCTCGTAAATTGCTGGAGAAGGTGAACGAGGAGTGTGGATTAGGAGACTCCGGCATGATTTCCATCAAAAGGTTCTTCTATGATGCCTATTCCGAATGTGTTAATGGAAGCATCTTTGATGGCTTAAAGCTGGATTTGGTTACTTTTGCTACAGAGCTTTTGGCCTCCCAATCCAACGATGAGCAGCTAATTGGGGCTCAAATTCTTCAGAAATTCTCCAACAATTCCAAATTCTCTAATGATACTCTACAGAAGATTGGCACATCTACATCGGTTATTGAAAGATTGGTAGAGATTTTGAACTGGAAGAACCCACCAGAAGCAGAGATTAGGCGAGCAGCTGCAGAGATTTTGTCCATGCTAGCTGGGAAAAAGCAGAACGCACTTCGAGTTGCAGGGATTTCTGGTGCAATGGAATCTATTTCATCTTTGCTCTACACTGAACGTAGCTCTGATGGAGTATTTGATGAACTCGGGGAGAGACAGATCGTTTTCGATAAAGAAAATTATGAGTTTTCTGTCTTTAGCCAATTGGGTCTCACCATTCTCAAGAAGCTTGCACGAGATCACGATAATTGTGAGAAGATTGGTAACACCAGAGGCCTTCTGCTCAAACTTATTGACTTCACACATACCGGAGAGCAGATGCTCAAGAACAGCCATGACACAGATAATAGGATATTGGCAGTGAAACGATCACTGCAAGCGCTGAAATTGCTTGCAGGAACATCTGGTTCTGTGGGCAAGCATCTGAGGCAAGAGATTGTGGAGATTGTTTTCACAGTAAGCAATATCAGAGAAATTCTCAAGTATGGTGAGAAGTTCCCAAAGCTTCAACTTATAGGAATCGAGATTTTAACTAGTTTGGCCTTTGATATTGAGGCAAGAGAGAGGATTGGAAGCACAGGTGGAATCATTAAAGAATTGTTCCGGATTTTCTTCCAAGATCCAAATTCCGAAGATCAGAATCGTGTGAGAGATGCAGCAGGGGAGACAATTGCAATGCTTGCACTGGAAAGTGATAAGAACTGCTCTAGGATATTGAATCAGAAGGTACTAACAGAGCTCGTGAGGGCACTCGAAGTACAAGCGCTTCGCATCAATTCAGCCAGAATTTTAAGGCATTTGTGCAAATTCGCTGGCAAAGATTGTTCAGAACAATTAAAGGAAGTCTCTGCTGCTGCACCCACAGTAAGTTTCTCATTTTATCATCCATGAACCAATTTCATCTTGCATTTTAGAGTCCAAGTAAGAATCATTCTAACTAGTGCTTCGGGTTCTTTTTTTAACTTAATTAACAGGTGCTGAAGGCGATAATGTCTGAAAAAGAAGAAAAACTACAAGAAGTAATGCTCGGTCTCGCAACACAGGTGTTCAGATTCATGACTCCTCAAGAAGTAAATACCATGTTTAAACGGACTCGAATTGGAGAGGACATATTAGCAGGGAAACTCCTAGAAATTTTGGCATTTTACCAATACCCATCAACCAAGGTTCCAAGAATGAGGAGGTTTGCGATTGAGCTAGCCAATTCAATGATGACAAACAATAAAGCCACCGTTCGAATTTTCAAGGGTCTTGGAATGGGGGAGTTGCTTGAGATTCTGAGAGAGACCACATCAGAGATCGAAAGCTTTAACATTTTCTCTGGAATTGTTGGACTTAGCCGGCACAACATAGCAATTCACTCACTAGTCGACAATGCACTCGAGTTGCTGGCAGCAGATAGATGAAATATGGAATTATGCTGATCACTCTGCAAATCCAACAATTTGTTTCCCTACATAAGATTAATGTTGTGACAGTAATGTTGCAGAGATTTTTTTTATTTTTTTTATTAGTTATAGCAGTTGATATTGGTAGCAACTTCAAGGAGGTTAGTGTGTGGCTTCACTGCAGAGTTATTTTTGGGCTACCTTGTCAGGCTTCATTTCATATTGTGTGAATCAAAGTGAATAATTTCTGGGACAGTAATTCTTAACTCTTGAAGTTGAAAGAGATTTGTAGTGAATACAATAAAGCTCTGAGGGACAAACTTGTTTCAGTACAGAGAATTTGGTTGTTTCTTGCTTGGAACTGGATTCGTGTATAGTAAAATAATTTATTAATTGGATTGATTTACATGGTTCACAATCTACCAATTGTCTTCCAACTTAAAAATTGCCAATTGTGTCTTTCTAATTTGTTTAAACTAGTTTGCAGTTCAGCAAATGGTTTGTTTCAGAGATTAGGGGTAACTCTGGCTCAAATGCAAGCTGGGTTCCAATCTGGACGAAACCTCTCTGACTTCAAATCAAAGTCTGCAGCCATGGGATGGATTATTAAGAGCAACAATGGAAGTTTTATGTCAGCTGCAGGAGGAGCAAATTGCTGATGCCTTCCTTAGTTATCCAACTCAAAGCCATTTCCTGATTTCCATGAGAAAGGGTCTAAAGGAAGCAGAGCAGCAGTAGGAATTTTCTGCAGTTCACCTCTGATTGGATGCTAAACACATGGTTGGCTTCCTTAAATTGAAGACTACAGCAAATGGCCATGATAGATTGCAGAGGTTATCAAATAATTTTTGGAAATACGACGAGGGGCAAAAAAGTAAGGTAACAAATTCTTAGTTCACCTACATGGTGACAACTAACAGGTCATGTGGGACCTAAATTCCCAAGGCTAACAAACTTTGTTATCCTTATCAAAAACCAATTAGCCAAATCCTGAGAGTTCATCCAAACTTCTAGTTTTTTGCATTCCATCTCCAATGCTTCTTGTATTCTTTCTTGCAATCCCTTTGCTTTCGTTTCTTGAACGCATCTTGAAACACCAAAATCCAAATTGCAGAAGCTCAGGCAGCTTTTTCCACATCAATTCTACATGATTAAATAAGGGGCTATAGAGGGTCACCCTAATTGTCATTGTGTTGCATTTTCTAGGACACAAGAGATAGGGCTTACGAAGCAGGATAGAGAGCTTGGACGACGGGCTTGGACCAATAAAGTGGGACTAAACCAAACGTTAGCTCCAACAACAAAGTGGACCTAAACTAACAATGGATCCAACAGGCTTCGATCAATGGCCTCGAAGAGCAAGACACCATAGGATGTTATGGCCCAAGGGTTTCCTCATTCCTTAATGAATATATATGCATATAATACTTCTATTTTAGGGTCATGTTTAATTGTCTTTTTGTATTTTTGTTACCGGGCCAAATTTTTTGAAGAAAAAAAAAATGCATTTGGTAACGCATAGTAATTTCTGTTTTTGGGCCAGAAAAGAAACAGAAACGAGTTATGTAAAGACTGTAAGGTTATATCATGGGAGAGCTTAACCACAAAATATAGATTAGTGGTCATAGACATGTGCCTCACCATGAATGTGAACTTATTTTGTTATTTCCTGGCTATCACTGAGAGGGGGGGGGGTGAATCAGTGATATAATTTTTTTCAAAATTCTTCCCAATGATATTGGTAGCTACTGGTAGAACCTGAATAGTAATCATACAGTCGTGTACACACCTCAGCCAGACTCCAAAGCTCTACTAGGTGTGTACACCCATCCTGTAGCCTACACACTTCAAATACCAATATAAACAAATGCACAGTTCCACACACACAACACAAAATATACGTGGTTTGGCAGATTGCCTACATCCACGGAGCAATGCCACTATGGGCTTCGTATTTGCTTAATACTCAACTTTGCTGCACCTACAGCTGGGAGCACCCACACCCAATTTTTCTCAGCATAGAACTGAGAGGGCAAATAATGCCAATACAAAATAGCACCCACTATCTGAGAGCATCCACTCCCAGTATTTACTATTTAGCACCCACTAAATACAGAGTACAATAATCAATAGAGTTTTGGGTTTATAGCAATACCCTACAATCAAACTCAGACTAACTTAGGTTATCAACATGCATCACCTAACACTAGTAATAATAGAGAACACGTCTAAATCACAAAGATAAACAGGAGATAAGAAACCTTACAACCATTTGTCTGTATCGATCTTAGATGTGATGGAGCCCACTGGAACTACCAACTCTTTCCTTGTAAGGAGAAACTTGGGTTTTCAAGAAGACACTGCCATGAGGGGACCACAGTATTTCCTTTCTTCTTGTCTTCTTCCTTTTCTTGTATTCTTCCTCTTCTTGTATTTCCTCAAAAATACAATAAAAAACTCACTTTCTTCATGAACAGAGCTTCAACAACATCTCTCAATCTTTAAAAGATACATTGAAATAAGTTATTATGCACCTGAAACAACCTTTGGATTTTTTTAAAAGAAAGCTTGAGAGAGTGGAGATCGACCCATTTTAAGTTTTCTTTGCCGTACAATGTTCTTGCTCTCAACAGAGACAAAAATCCCAAATTCCTTCTTCGCTAAGATTCAATGGCAGAAGATGTAATTCTTGTAATAAGAGAGGGCAATCTAATCAGCATGGAAAATCAATCAAGGAATATTCAATCTCCTCCATAGATTTTCTTTCAAGATGGGTGGACAAGATTCAATAAGGAGGAATCACTTAAAGTACTTTAGGTGCGCATGGGAATTAATCCAATGGAAATGATAATGTGTAGCTCTACCCATCCTTTTCTATGTATGCAACCTATTAAAAACTTGTATGAGGGAATCTTCAAAATAACCTTGAGTACTTATTCTGAAATTCAAAATTCAAACACAAATTTCACCTTGGGAGGCACGCTTGTCTTGGCCAATAAGAGTTTTGCTTTTTGAAAACTCATCATTAAAACTCCATTATCTCTCCATTTCTTGGAAATTTCAAATGACCCCCTTGTCTCACCTTTTATGCCTATGTAAACAAAAATATTGATGAAATATATTTAAACCCCTGTAATAAGCTGCCCACACCAAATGACCCTATTGGTCAGATGCCATGTGGCATGGCCACAACAGTTTTTGCTGCCACATCACCCGACATGTGGGGTCCACCCCAATTTTCTCTCTCCTCTTTCTCTCTCCTCAAATAATAAAAGAAAGAGAGCTTCAAAAGCTTTGCCATAAAACCATTGCCATCTCAATCAATACGGCCACTTGAACAAACTACTGAGCCAAATTACCAGATTGCCCTTAAGCTAAGAAGATGGTCCAAATGCCCCTGAGCACTGAAAACTGCTACATTACCTCAAACTGGCCACCTCATCACTGGTCAATACTTGATTGCCAACAATGACAACCTATATGCAACATATTTGCCCTAGGATGAGGTGGCGAAACTTAAAAGGAGATGATACATTGAAATCATTTACTAATAAAATAGTTAAATAAGGAAAGTGAGATTTTGAGGGAGACACTAATAGGAAGTAGAATGAGATGACTATTTGTATTAAGAAGGTTGCTAAAGATGTTATAGGAGAATCGGAAAGAAAACGTCATTCCTCTAGGGAGATCTGGTATTGGGATGATGAGGTTCAAACTACCATGAAGACTAATAAAGATAGTTTTAAAGTATGGCAAAAGACTAAGGATGTAGAGGATTTAAAAATGAATAAATTTATCAGGAATGAAGCCAAGAAAATTGTGAAAAAAACCAGTAGGAAATAAGTATGAAGACCTTTATAACAATTTGAGCACAAAGGAAGGGAGAAAAACTATTTATAAGATAACTAAAATGAGGAAAAAGAAGAGTAGAGATCTCGATCATGTTAGATGTATTAAAAGTGAAGATATTAAAGTACTAATGAAGGATGAGGACATCAAGGATAGATTGAAAGATTATTTCTATGGCCTACTAAATGAAAACATTTCGAGTAATAGTGCTTAGAAGACTGTATTACCCATCAAAACACCACACATTGTGGTCATATATGAAAAATTAGGTTTGTGAAGGATTCTCCAACCATGCCGAGCAAGGAGAGCACGGTTGAAATTATCCAAACTCTCTAAAACTAAGGCCCTCATTTCGTTTACTAGTGCAAACACGGTCTCATTTACATTTTACACCAATAAACTCATTTTACCTTTAACATCCTCCCACTAAAACCACCGAACCAATTTATTAAGGACGGAAATTATGCTTGCACGCAAAAGGAACATGACATTGCATAAAAGTAGGCAAAGCTTGGGCCACCTACTTAATTATAATTTCTTCCCCTGTAGCTAAGAGAAAGGATTCCTTCCAACCTGAGAGTTTAGCCTCAACATGTTCAACAATGTATGCAAAAAGATTATGTTTTGAGCGGCTAAACTCAGACGAGAGGCCCAAGTAAGTGTCATGGTTTGTGACAACATGAAACCCAAATCGGTTAGCAATTTCAGTTTGGAGGGCATTGGGGGTGGAAGGGCTTAAGAGGATGCTAGATTTACTAATGTTGATCTCCTGCCCAAAAACAAAGCTATAATCATTAAGCAAAGATTTTATTGCTTCCATCTCATGAGATCCTGCTTTAGAGAAGACCATTGAGTCGTCCGCAAACAAGAGATGGGAGACAACAGGGCCTGATCTACTAGTCTTGACTCATAAATGATACTGTTATTCTCAGCCTGAATAAAGTAAAATGAAAGGGCTTCTTGGCAAAATATAAAGAGGTATGGGCTCAAAGGGCAGCCCTGACAGATACCCCGTTGAAGAATGAACTTACCGATGATTGAACCATTAACTCTTATACGGTAAGAGACAGTTGACACACACTCATAACCCAACAACCCATTTGTTGGCAAATCCCATGCGAAGAAGAAGCTCCCTAAGAAAATCTCATTTAACTTTATCATAAGCTTTACACAAGGTAAAGTTTTTGAGCCTCAAGGTTTCTAAAGGGTTATCTCTTTAGTGGAGGAGATTCATTCTTCAAAGAGGTGTTTTTTGGAAAGAATGAGAGAGTGCCCTTACAATGGATGTGGAGCCTGGTGATCCTAGAGGTATGAAGCTGCTGGAAGGAGGGAAACAATTACGCATCGTGGATTTCTTTAAGCCGATGGTGAGAGGTGAGGAGGGTGAGGTGCTAGAAGACCCTCTAACCCTTGTAGGATATGGTGGCGCTCCTACCAGGCCACCCTGGAGGAAGTCGTTTGCAAAGGCGGTGGGTGGGACCCTTCCGGACATGGGTGATCTGCCGGATCCGATAAAGGCTGGGAATTGCACTAAGGTGGTAATCCCTCAAGAGGATTATGAAAGGGAATTACAAGGGTTTAAGAACGCACTGATTGGCAAAACAAACTTCCGGTTTGTGACGTTGGATGCAACAAGAGCTGCTTTCAAAACAGCGTCACAGATAGAGGCTAGAGTGTCAATTTTGCCATTGGGGAAAGGCTTCTTTCTGGCCCGGTTCGAGAAAGAGGGGGATATGGCTTCAGTGGGGAAGCGGGGAGCGATGAGGGTGGGATCACAATCGATGTCCTTCTAGCGATGGCGTCCGAGGTTTAACCTTACTGATCGAATGATGACGACGAAGTTGGTCTAGATTTGATTCCTAGACTTGCCTCTGGATATTGGAATGAGAGAATTCTATTGTCGATGGCGAAAGCGACAGGAGGCCTGTGGCGGAGGATCGTCGCACTAAACGTGTTATGTTTGGAAATTTTACTCGAGTCTTGGTAGAGCTCGACGTCGAAGGCGAGAGGATTGGAGAAATACAGGTTGAACACATGCAGCCATGTTCGAAGGAGCTTTATTGGTTCCACCAGACTATCGTGTATGAAGATCAAATGGAGTGGTGTGGCATCTGCAAGAGGGTGGGGCACTCTTCTGATAAATGTCGTGCCAGGGAGGGGCCTGAAGATACTGTGGTAGGGAAGAGTGGTGATCAGCCAAACAAGGTTACGTCGGAGGACGAAGGGGACAGGAGGCAGCGCCGACGCAGCAAAAAAAGGCAAGATGACGTGCAAGAGGTGCAAGAGAATTGTGCAAATTTGGTAAACTACATTCAGGGAGAAGATTCCATATCCAAATCTCTTGGATTGGAAAGATCTTCGAGATTGGAGGATGCGGTTAGAGTGCGTGATACTCTGGTCCCCCCTTTGGGCTTAGGAGATGACGTGGTGTGTCGATCTCGTGAGATTCTTGGGGGTGTTGGTGGCAGCGGTGCTGCTGGGGAGGCGGGTAGAGTGCGTGATGATTTGGTTTCCCCTTTGGGCTTAGGAGGTGACGTGGTGCATCGATCTCGTGAGAATCTTGGGGGTGTTGGTGGCAGTGGTGCGGCTGGCATGTTGGAGTTAGTCCTTCCAATCGGTTCGGATCAACAGGTCGATTACAGGGGAGATAGAGGGTCGAGCTGCGATGATATCTCAGAACCTAAAACTATTATGAACTGGGATGTAGCTTGTGATGAGGTAGCGGAGGATGGCAATAGGGACTATGGTGTCCTTGTGCCTAAAACTCAAGAGAACGTGATTCATGCCATGAGCCCGAGTCAGGTAGATGGTAGCAGAGTTGTGGTGCATCACACTAGAGTGGAGTTGGTCGATGCGGCAATGAGAGCCATAGAGGATGGTGAACCAGCTAGGCAAGGTTCGAGAAAGGGGAAACAGGTGGTGGATCAGGCGACAAGAAAGTCTGGTCGAGTGATTGAAAAGAAACGTTTTTAATGTGGGTCTTTTTCTGGAACATTAGCGGCATGAGGAAGGCCTCTGCTAAGGTGGCCTTGAGATTGTTTATTAAAAATAAGAATCCAGAGGTGATTTGTATTGTTGAACCTATGGTGAACGTGCAGAGCTTCCCTGGTTTGTTTTTTAGCAGGTTGGGATATGACAGCGACTTCATTCACAATAGTCGCAGTGATAGTGTGCCAAACCTATGGGTGATTTGGAAACATGGCTTATCCAAGCCTACTTTAGTGGTGGAGTCTGAGCAACATGTCACAATAAAGGTGGATTGGGGACAGAGAGGTGCTCTCTTTACCTTTGTTCATGCAAAGTGTCTCAGGGCTCTTTGAAGGGATCTGTGGACTGATTTGAGTTCAGTGGCGCCCTTGGATTCTTCTCCCTGGCTTGTTGCAGGGGACTTCAATGCAACTTTGGTTTCTACTGAGAAAAAAGGGCCAGGTTCCATTAGCTTGGGCTCGGCAGCGGAATTTGGGGCTATGGTGGATGCGTGTTCTTTGATGATGGTGCCGTCTCAGGGTCGCAAATTTACTTGGTCAAATAACAGGAAGAATGGGCATGTTGTTGTAGTTCTGGATAGAAGCTTCTGCAATAAAGCTTGGCTCTCAGTTTTTGAAAACTGTTCATAGAGGGTCCTTACAAGCCCTGTGTCAGATCATGCGCCTATTTTGGTGGTGGCTGAGTCGATTGCAAGACCGCCTAATGCCCCCTTCAGATTCCAACATTTTTGGTTGGAGAACCCTGCTTTCATTCATGTGGTGGCGGAGTCCTGAAAGAATTGGATTTTAGGTAATTCTATTTTTGAGTTGGCTAAAAAATTGAAAAGACTGAAAACTACTCTGAAAGATTCAGCAAGGGAAAATTACCCAAACTTCGATACTCAGATTCAAGCTGCGAAAAGTGAGCTGAAGGAGGTTCAGGAGGAGATCGAGCTGTCAGGGATGTCCGACCAGTTATTTGAGCGCGAGATGGAGGCAAAAAAAGCTTACAACAATGCGGCTGAGAACTTTGAAAAATTATGGGCTGAGAAATCTAGATTGAAGAGGAGGTCTTTTGGGGATAGATGCAGTAAATTCCTCCATTTATCTACTAAAATGAGGAGGGTGAAAAATACCATTAGCTCTTTGAAGGCAGCAGACGGGGAAGTACTTGTTGACTAAGAGCTGATTAAAAAATACGTGGAGGATTATAATGAAAATGTCCACAAGGTTGTGGAAGTTTCTGAGCATGAGGAAATTCTAAACTGCATTCCTCGAGTTCTGGAGGAGGTGGACATCTTTAGATTGGAGTCGGTTCCCTGCGACTTAGAAATCAGAGCGGTGGTGTGGGCTTTGGACCCGGACAGTGCACTGGGGCCTGACAGTATCCCTGGTGCTTTTTTTAGAGCTTGCTTTGGGAGGTGATAGGTGTGGATGTGTGCGGTGCAGCCAAATCTTTTTTCTCCTCGAGTCATATCCTGCGAGGGATAAATAATTATTTTATTGCCCTTATTCCTAAAGTGGGGTGTTATACCGTACCAGGATATAATTAAATATCATTTCTTCTCGTGGCGTGTAGATACTTTGCCATGTATCTTTGGTGACTGTTCTCCATGATGGTCAAACCTAGCTACAAAATCGTTGACCCACCCGGGTTTTCTGTGGAGGAAAGATTCCTCAACCGCCGGATGGGAAAGTTTGTTGGCGGCGACTTCGATTACCCTCAAGTACCAGCCGGGAAGCGGGAGTTCGAGAGAGCATCCTGGACCGTCACCTCGGTTGGATAATTCGTTCGGTGATGAGCTTAGCATTGCCGTGGCGAAGGCTGATACAGGTCATGGGTAATAAAGCATGACGGGGAAAAGTAAGTTCTAGCCTCAAGACTTATTAATTATTCTTCCCTTGGTAACCTCGAAGTGCGGGTCCGGGCTTGAACCGCTCGAGCTATTTCAGGAGAGAAGGGGATAATTTAAGTTCGGGTCCCACGTACCTTTAGGAAGTACATTGGGGACTTATACCCATCTCATATGAACCCATCTAAGAATGGGCTTTTTCCAAATTGAGGTTGTGGGCGGGCCCATTTAACCTATTGACCCAATGATGGGTTATTCCATCCACTTACCCACATAGGACTAATGGGTTGACCCATTAGGCCTCATGACCATTTGTCTAGAGGTACCCAAATACCCATTTATTATAAATGAGTCCATGAGGGAGAGAGAGACATTATTTCTCCTTCATCATCCTCTTCTACCCTAAATCGTGGAGGAGAGAAAGAGGAGAGAAAGAGAAAGAGGAAGGAGAGAGAGGCTTGGAGGAAGGTGGAGACCCCATCTCTTGGGCCATAAATCGTGGAGCTCTCATCTTGGGGGTAGGTAAGCTATTGAACCTTCTTCCTTCTTCTATTTTGGATTTTAAAAGGGGTTGGGTAATGGGAGAGATTGACCTAGATCTCTCTTGGAACCTAGGAGTCGATGGAGCTTTAAAGCCAAGCTATGGTGGAGTTATTTCACTCCATTATGAGCTCTAATGTGAGGGTTCTCATTGCCATTTGAGAGATTTAAGGTTGGACCCTAATGAGCTTAGGATGGAGTTTCCTAGAAGTCCTTGTGCTTTAAAACCACTTGAAATGGGGTCCTTGGAGAATCCTTCGGATTTTGGACACGAAGGTGTGAGGGTTACTGTGGTTTCGACCTGCAAGAAACCACCCGAAATTACCTTCGAGAAGGATTACTGTGAAGGTCGGATTTACACTCGGTTTCGATTTTAAAACCACATACGCATCCGACCTTGACCAAAATTGTCCTGAGCCCCTGTGAAGGTCGGTTTACACTCGGTTTCGATTTTACGAAACCGCATCTATCCGACCTTGACCAAAATTGTCCTGAGCCCCTGTGAAGGTCGGATTTACACTCGGTTTCGTTTTACGAAACCACATCCGCATCCGACCTTGACTAAAGGCTGTCCCGAACCCCGGTTTCCTAGGATTTACATGTGGTTGCGAGAATTTGGGCATGAAACCACTCCTGCAACCACTTTGTTTACGGAACCTTATACTTAAGTGTTTATGGGAGACCTTTTGGGGATCCTTTCCTTTCGCTCGTTTAACCTTATTCCACTCTTTGTATAGGTTAATATATTCACTTTTGTGGCTTATTGCTTGATCGAGGCGACAAGCGATAATCGTGGTGCTTGGCGTATACGTAGTGAGTGGGTTTGGTCGTTTGGGCTTGTTATTATTATTGCATTATATATTATGTAATCATTATAATTAATAAGCATGTTTGTGCATATTGCATACTCTTATATACAATTGTTATAATGTTGATTGGTAATGTGATACCTTGATGGGTCTCGGTCTTGCGGTGGAGTGCGGTCTTGAACCCGAACACTATATACATTTATGAAGAAATTTTGTTGAATGTCATGTTGACTGTATGCGCCGTGCCGTCTTGTGTAAGGGCACTAAACCGGATGAAAAGTTGATGCGCCCGGATTACCTCTCGGGGCGATAGGACTTGCATGTAGTATATTGTGGCTAGGATTTCACACCCTTATGCTCGACCCTTACCAACAGGAGTTTAGGTGTTGGGTAATCGTACAGGATTACGTGGAGGTGGGAGAGGCGATCATGGTAGTATTGGTTATCGAGTGCACTCTTGAGTGGTCTTGGAGGCTTCGATCGGCGTAGGTCCCACGTGACAATTGAGGTTTCATTGTGGCGATAAGTTAAGTGACCCACGAGTGTCTCCGAGTTGTCACAATAGCATATGCCATTGACTTAGTTGTTTGTTAGGTGGAAAAATGGACTTAACATGTGCATGCATCATTGGACTATGTGGTGCGTGTTTGTGCATTCCCATCCCCTCAGCTCGATGGAGCTAACCCCTCGTGCGCACACTTTTTAGATTATGATGCGGTGACGGATATCTCGCGGGACTTGGAGTTCAGCCCTCGGGATACGATGAGATCGGTGAGGAGGAACCGGGCCGTGTTTGAGGAACATGGCGGCGGGTGTCCTTGCGATGATTGTGCCTACGGGCCGTGAGGATATTCGGGACTCGATCCCTTTTTGATTTCTTTTGAGGCTAAGGCCTATGGTGAAATACTTCTTGTAATACCATTTTTGATAGTTATTAGATGGTCATTGGAAATGTAACTAATTCTTGTATTTATCATCTAGCTTTGAACATCTTGTAACTATTCGATTTATACGCTTCCGCAATACTACTGATCCTTGGAATGTAATATTCCTCTTTTACGCATTCTAATATTATATTGTGTTAATATTGGATATGGCTGTGCGTTGGGACAACGTGTCGGTGATCCGGGCGGTTTAGTAGGATGACACGCGTCGTCCTAGTCACCCTTTATATGACGTTATATTCCTTGTCTGGAATAGGGGTGTGACATGGAGGGTGTAGCTTCCCTTGAGAAATTCAGGCCTCTGTGCATGGGGAATTTTTTCTGTAAGATCTTATCTAAGGTGATGGCTCGTAGACTTGAACTGGTCCTCCCTAGATTAATCTCGGACGAGCAGGGCGCTTTTCAGAAAGGGAAAGTCATCCAAGATAATATTTCGATTGCTTTGGAGCTTGCAAACTTGTTGGCGGCTGCCATAAGAGGAGGTGGTTTGGGGTTGAAAATTGACATTCAGAAGGCGTATGATACTCTCTCGTGGGATTTTATGTTTTCAGTGCTGCTCAGATTTGGGTTCTCGGGTCGGTGGATCCAATGGCTCAGAAGCTTACTCAGCTCTACGAGAATTTTGATGTTAGTGAATGGAGGCCCTGTTGGATTCTTTGGTGTCGAACGGGGTTTGAGTCAGGGGGATCCAATTTCGCCTTTGCTATTTATTATTGCGGAGGAGGTTCTGTGCAGGGGGTTGACTAAGCTTCTCGATGATAAGAAAATTCTCCCCCTTAATGGTCCTTGGGGTATTCGCACCCCAGGGCACTGCTGGGTTTGCAGATGATATATTTATATTTACTAATACTTCTATTCAGTATGTCAGGAATCTTAAAGCTTTCCTTAACCAGTACCAGGAGTTTTCAGGGCAAAGGATAAACTTGGATAAAAGAGCAAGCTTTTTCTGGGATCCATTCCCATGAGAAGACGTCAAGCTATTGTGGAAGAGCTGCAAATCCCGGTTTGCAAATTCCCAACCAGATACCTTGGAGTTGAGATTTCTAAAGGTTAAGTGTGAAAAGAGATGTTGCTGCCTATGATGGACAGAGTTAGGTCCAAGCTTACAGGTTGGAAAGGGAAGCTGTTATCTATGGCTGGTCACGTGGAGTTAGTGAAGACTATGATTTCTAGCATGCCGATCCATAGTTTTTCTGTGTACTGGTGGCCCAGCTCTCTCCTTGGAATCCTTGAAAGATGGATGAGAAACTTTGCCTGGAATGGCGACTCTGAATCTTCTAAAGCCATCACGGTTGGGTGGGATAATCTGTGTAAACCAAAGGAGGAGGTAGGTCTAGGGATCAGGCGGCTGAGGGACGTTAATAAAGCCTTGCTCTGCAAGCTCACCTGGAAGGTTAGAAACGAGGAGATGGTTTCTTCTTCTTTCCTGCGCCATCGGTTCATTAACAAATGGGGGAAGGCTCGGCCTGGTTATACAGCTTTGTCTATTTGGCCGAGGATCAGAAGAATGTGGAAATTTATGACGGATAATGAACGATGGATCCTAGGGAATGGGGAAAAATATATTTTTGGAAGGATAGATGGTGGGGTCTGGATTCTATTTTGAAATTAACTGGGCCGAATGAGAATTTCTTCGACAAAGATACAACGAAAGTGCATGAATTTTTAGAAGAAAGGAGGTGGAAGTTGCCTTAAGTTTCTTCGATGGCCTTGTCTGAAGCTTTCCAGGTGATTGAAACTTTGCAGATCCCAAATTGCAAAGTGGAGGATACAGTTCGGTGGCGGTACTCAATGTCAGGTGATTTTTCTGTGGTGTCAGCTTGGGTGGAGATTAGAAGAAAGATGCCGATTGCCCCCTGGGCTAGCATTGTTTGGCACAAAAATCTGCTTCCTCGCCATTCCATTCTTGGTTGGAGATTAGCGCATGGGAAGATGCCTACGGATGTGGAAGTGCCAAAAAGGGGTGTTTGCATAGTTTCTCGGTGCTCCCTGTGCAGAAAAGAGTGTGAGTCGACAGCCCATTTGTTCCTCACTTGCGAATTTAGCGCTGCAGTTTGGAATACCTTCGCTGATTGGTTTGGCTTCGTTTGGGGGCGCCCCTCTAGCATCCTTGATTTTTTTGAGTGGTGGAAAGGAAAATTTAGAGCATCTAATCTAAGAGACCCGTGGGAAGCAGGTGCTATTTTTGTGTATGCAACTCTGTGGGAAGAGAGAAATAAAAGGCGCCATGAGGGGACTCACCGGAGCATGAAGCAAGTCCTGGAATGCATGAAAGGGGAGCTGCAAGAGTGCAAGTTTGTGATTAGAGGGGTCAAGAGTGTTCAAGATCTGAGGTGTGTCAAAACTATTGGTTTGGTTTCTTCTAATGACATAGGTAGGGGGATCTTTGAAGTGCTTTGGTGTAAGCCTGATCCAAACTAGGTCAAGCTCAACATTGATGGCAGTTCGTTGGGCAACCCTAGCAGGGCTGGGGCGGGGGGCGTGTTTCGCAACCACCAGGCCCAAGTGGTGTTCTCGTATGGAAAATACCTGGGCATTTCCAATAGCTTTGAAGCTGAAATTGAAGCTCTGATGGAGGGGCTCTTTGTTGCTAGGGAGAGTGGGTTCAGAGAAATTTGGATCGAATCGGATTCGGCGGCTTTGGTTCTCTCTATTCAGAAATCTAATATTCCCTGGTTTGCTCTCCAAAGGTGGCAGGTGATTAAACCGTACCTTGACTCCTGCAAATGGAAAATTACGCATTGTTTCAGAGAAGCGAACCATATTGCGGACTACTTGGCTAAGCAAGCGGCGAAAACGAGCACATCCCTGAATAGCCATACCTTCCCTAACCATATTAATGAGCTTCTGGGCTGTGGTGCTATGGGTTTGCCGAGCTGTAGATTTTTGTAGGGCCGGGTAGAGTGATCGCCTCTACCTGGTTGGTTTCTTTATAGCTATTTCCTTCGTTGTAAGGGGCTACGCCCTTTTCCTTGGTTTGTTTTTCATTTTTCTTTCTATTTCCTTAATGCAATGACCCTTTAGCGAAAAAAATAGCTTTACACAAGTTAAGCTTAAGTACCATATATCATGTTTTAACATATAAAAAATGTGGTCATTGTTTAATTCCATAAGATTGAGACACTCAAAAACGATTTGGGAGAAACAATAAAAAAAAAAAAACCAAAAAAAAAAACAAGTGGAAAAAGAATCGCAAATGTGTACAAATGTAATAAAAAAGCAATACAAGAAACTCAATATTTTGGAAATAGTTTCTCAATTCTCAAACCTAATCCCTAGATTTCCCTCTCTGTTTTTTTTTTTTTAACAAAAAATAAGTCTTTTTCATGACCTACGTAGCATTGCCTTCTTATGCCTCTTGCTTTTTATTTCTAGGAAGACAACCCTCCTAGCTTGCAATATAAAAGTTTGACTAATTAAGTTTTTCTTTCACCAATGTAGAAGGAAGGAACTTATCCCCAATGGTGATGTGATCCCATGATTAGAGTCAAAATTATCTCACTCTAATACAATCAGGTGGTATCAATGGCCACTCACCATAGGGTGAAGTGAAACTCTTGGTCATGAAAGAGTGATGTATTAATTCTAGTTGTTGGATAAATGGAGTACATATAGTACACTTCTCATATTTCAGACCTAAAATCCAGCGTAGGGATCCTCTGTAGCGCGATAGGGAGTGTAGCGCACATCCAACGGCTCACAGTGTTTGGGCACGCAGCCCAACACCCCACCTATATGTTGGGCTGCGTGCCCGAGCACTGCGGACAGTCAGATGGTGTGCTACAAACCCTGTCGCGCTACAGGCGACCCAAATCCCCCAAAATCCAATCATTTATCTTTCTAGGTATTAGCATTTTTCCTTCTATTTCTAATTATACATTTGTTTTTAGTTATTTCTTTAAAAGCTTGACTTTTAAATTAGTTTTTTAAGTTTTATTTTGTCACATGATCAAAGACAACTTGAGAGACACACACAATAAAGAACAGTAGAATAAATTTGAAAAAAAAAACTCCAAAATTTATAGGATTCATCTTCTTGTCACTGAGGTGGCAAATAAAAAATAGGTGTGTTATACTAAAAGGGAAAAAAAGTAAAATTATAACTTCATTTTCACTGATCATGATTACAACAATATTTTTCCTTATTTATAAATATAACAAAATGTGCATATGCATAATTTTAACTAATTACTAGTACATCGGAGAATTCTTAATTGGCTAGTTGTGGCTAGTTGTAAATAGCCCAAGGGCTATGGAAAAAAGGATTATCCCGGATCTACACCGAGACATTGGCGGTGATTCTCAAATATCGCAGAACAAAATCTGATACGATAAGATGGAATGCAATAGAAAGAAAGACAGGGAATGGATTACCTATTCCTTACGGTCAAAGCAAGCCCTTTCATGTTGGGCACCCGGTGACGCTTCCTCTTTCTCATAAAGTCACAATATACTCAAAGCAAAATATTTGGATTTCATTTTTAAAGGGATTTTTGTTTAAAAAATTTGACGTGACTTTTTCAAGAATATTCTTAATTCTCATCACACATGATTAAAATCCTCTCCAATTCCCTAAAAATGCAGGGTGGTGCAGTTCAGACACATGGAAAATGCAAAATCCAACGGTGTCGAGCTCAATTAACCCATTTTTTTTCTCTTCTCGAGCTTAGCACTATTGGATTTAACATTTTTCATGTGTGGAGCTCTCAGCCCCGAAGTCCACCGCATTGCACTTTTAGGGAATTGGAGAGGATTTTTTTTCCCATCACACAATCCTCACACCTTCCACTTTTCTAACCAAAAAAAAATGGTCCTTTTCACTGCCAACATAGCATAACCTTCTCATTTGACTTGCATAGTTTTTATTTTTAGGATAAGAGTCCTCCTAGTTTTTGCCGCATAAAAAATTGATGTACTAATCAAGGTTTGAGAATCACTGATACCAATTCCTGGCTGATCCTGTATCGATGTATCAGCAAGGATTAAGGGTAAAATGATAACAAATCATTTTTTAAATGAAAACAAGGGCAAATCCATATGATATGGACCGAACTGAATCTGTATTAGATTGGCTGATCCCAATTCGATATTATATCCGATACCGATTACTAAATCCCTGATACTGCTTCGAATTGTTGAGTAAATGAGATATACAATATGCCTCATATTTCAAAGCCAAAATTCATTTCGTTTACTTCTCTAGATATTTGTATTTTCTCTTCTAATTGCAATTATCCATTTGTTTCAATCAATTCTCTAAAAGCTTCTTGTTCACCAAAAAAAATAATCTCCAAACGCTTGACTTTTAAATTAGTTTTTTTAAACCTTATTTTGCCACATGATTAAAGAGGGTTTGGGAGATGCAATAAAGAACAATAAAACAATTACGTCATAAATATAATAGCATGTGCATACGCTTCCTTGTAATTAATTATGTCCGTCCGCTAGCACCCTATGGTGCTTAGGAACATGGTTTTAGCCTTTTAGGTATCAGTATCAGCCTGGCCAATACCAGATTGGTGTACTGTATGGACATGGGGTATAATGGTCAAAATATCTTATGGAATCGGTATTTCTGAGGTTAAAACTGTCTGATACGATCAATATTGTCCCTATATATATATATTTTTTTTGATGAAAAAACAAAAGAATTTATTTAATTACGAAGATAATTGTTCACAAGGATCAAAGAAACAACAGGTAGTAGTACTCTGAGTTAACCTAACATAATATTTCAACCAGTTACTAAAAGAGGGGTGAGGAAGAGTTTTAAAAGTCAATCCTTTGACACGGTCCACTATCTTCAAAAAAATAGTCAAAATCTCAAAGGGCCAAGGAGAACGGGATGGAGTTGGAAGCATGGTATAAAATCTCGCGAAATATCGGCGATATATCGCGATATTTCGTGAATCTCGACATGACCGAGATACGAAACAAGGTCGAAATAAAAAAGTACAATAACTTCGTCGATATATGAGATATTTCGGCGATATATCGTGGAACTCACGATATATCGCGATATCACGATATATCGCAGATATATTGTAAAGTGACAATAGTGTCACATTCAAAATCCTTATAAATTTCATATTTCGCGACTCTTGGTGATATTTCGGCCGAGAGCTGCTAAATAATTTTCTCTCTTCTTCCTCCCTTCCAAGCCTCATTGAAGCTCCTTGTCGCGGGAAGGCGTCGGAGGGTCATCTAAGCTCATCATCAAGCCTATTTTCATTATTTAAGGTAAATTATATTTCTCTAAAACTATTTTTTTAAAAAAACTTTGTACAAATGTTGTTGGATGTTGATGATATTAATATATGTTAGACACGGAGGCCGATCTCACCTCACGGTGTAAATTTTTCCCATATGTATTTTTTTATTTTTTTCGGTTTTAAAAATTCATTTTCCTACAACTAAAATAGGAAATAATTAGGGGTAATATGACTTAGATGGTAATGAATTAAATATATGTTAGCCACCAATGGCGATCTACGGCTTCACGATGTCGGATTTATTTTTCTGCTCTTAAATAATTCTTTTAATTTTGAAAATTAAGAAAAATATATAAAAAATTAAAAAAGCAGAAATAAATAAGGAAAAATATGAGTTTTAAGTTTAAAAAATAATGAAAAAATATGAAAGTTATTTCTATATGTTTTGAGATGCATTACATGTATATTATGTTTACTAATTCATAGTTTTGTTGTGTTAGGTCAATACTTATATTAACATTATATATAAAAAATTGGTTTTAATTTTGTGAAAAATATAAGGGTTAGGGAAAAATATTAAATAACTATACAAGTGTATTAGTAATCTAAAAGTGTCAATTGAAGTGCATCTACATTAAGTTTTTAATTATTTGTGTTACTTACATTGATAAACAAGTATCATTATGGCGGATCGTGATAGACAACGTGCGAGGGCAAGCAAAGGTGGGGAAAGTAGTCAACAAAGGGGCGGACGGAACAAAGAGAACAGAGGAACAAGAGAGACCAACCAGCCGGATAGGGGTGACATTGCATGGTTACATGGTACTCCCATTGATGGGGATAAGAGAAAATCTATATGTAATTATTGTCACATGCAATTTATGGGAGGTGGGTCCAGATGGAGCTTAAACAACATCGTTGGAGGATCTAAAGATGTTGTAGGTTGTCATATGGTCCCTCTGAAGTAGCCAGGAGATTGGTGATAGTTTGAGGGAAGAAAGAAGAGGAAGGGTGACAAGCAAAGGATAAGAGAACAACTTGAGGATACGGTGAGGAGTTCGATGGGAGGAGGAAGACGATACAATGATGATGATGACTCCTCCTCCTCCTCACGATGATGACATTGCGATGCACGATGACATACAAACAGCGAGAGGAGGCTAGGGATTTTAGGCGATGTTTCAAGGAGTAGAGGAAGTTTTCAAGATGATCGCGAGAGACAAGAGTAGGGGGTAGTGGAGGAGTTGGCGATTACGGAGGTCCTAAAACTTTGAATCCTTTTAAAAGATCACAAAGTGTGAGGGCAACCCCAACACCTCTACCATGCCGTACCACCATCAACATCGATCCTAAATTGCATAAGAAGAAAGGAAGCGGTCAACCGAGAATCAAAGGAGCATGGAAGGGGATGAAGGGATTGGTTAAAGAATCAATAGCTAAGTGGATGCTATACCATACCATCCCGGCAAACAACTGCCCAAGGCCCCCATTATGATACCATGATAGATACCATTGCGGTGGCCCGGGATTCAAGGGCCCCACCCCATATGAGGTAATGAATGTTTATCTACCTCAACAAAAGAGTGAGATTGATGAGTACATTAGTGAGATGAAGAATATGTGGGAGACATATGGGGTGACTATAATGGCGGATGGATGGGTTGGGCCTACAAGAAAGTCCATCATCAATTTCATGATTTATTGTGATGGGAGGGCGGTGTTCCTCAAATCGTGGATGCATCCAAAGAGATAAATGATGCAAAATATATTCTGATTGTTAAAGGAAGTAGTGGAAAAAGATGTGGGTATTGAGAATGTTGTCAGTTGTAGCGGACAATGGAAGTAACTTCAAGCTGGCGGTGAGAAGATGATGAACAATAATAAGTACGGCTCTTACGGACTCCTTGTGCAGCCCATTGCATTGACTTAATGCTAAAAGATATGGGAAAGTTAAAGTTGGTGAAATTGTGGTTGAAAGTGCAAGACAAGTCACCAACTTTGTATACAACCACTCCTATGCACTCAATCTATTGAGGGAAAAATGTGGGGAGTGACTTGGTTAGGCACTGGCATCACAAGATTTGCCACCAACTACATTGCCCTCAAAAGCATTGAGACAAAGAAGGCGGTGAGAAGCATGTTTGCTCGAGGGTGGTTTCAATGGAAGGGTTCCAAGGCGCAAATGGGAGGAAGCACAAACAACGATGTCATCGAGGACTTACGGACCAAACTAAGCAAAGTGGTGAAAGTTTTAGAGCCGATAATTCAAGTTCTACATGTTCTTGACTCCGCTCTGAAGGGCCCAACCATGCCGATCCTATATCTTTGCAATAGACTTGATGAAAGATAGTGTCTATAGTGTGGGTCCTCGCGATAGCAAACACTTCTTAGATATCATAAATGCTCATTGGGAGAATCAACTTATGCATCCATTGCATAAAGGTGGTGAAATAAATTTGTTTTATGTTTACTAATTCATAGTATTATTATTTACTAATTACCTATGCATTTGACAATACCTCTATTCTATATGTCATATTTGACATACTACTTCAACCTAAGTATCAATATAACAATAGGCTTGGGTTGGAAACTCAACTTATTGATCTTTGTGAAACAAGTAGTGAAGAAGTTGGAGCCGGATGGTGCACTACAAGCAATTTGCAACAATGAAGTGAGTTCATTTGGAAACTCAACTTATTGATGCTTTCAAATAAGTAGTGAAGAAGTACTTACTAATTTTCCACATGGGTATAGATCAAGGTATTTAGGGATGCATTGGGAAGTTTTGGAGCCGAGGCTGCGATACAAGGCGAAGCACGTGGTGATCTTGGTAATTCTTTTAAGTTTTAAATTACATATGTATTGAAATTTGAAAGTTGAAAGTTGAAACAACATTTGACACATGTCTTTTTGTTGTAAACTTATAATGCAGTGAATGGTGGGTGTTGTATGGGAATCGGTGAAAACTTAAGAAGAATAGCAATTAAAGTCCTTGCCCAAACATGTTACGCATCGGTTGTGAGAGGAGCTGGAGTACCTTTGCACTCATCCACTCCAAGAGGCGCAGCATTGGGGTCTCAACGTTTATCGACATGGTGTATGTGCACTACAACTTGAGGCTGAAGCGCAACACATACGCATGGGACATGAGGGCAGAGAGGGCACCATTGATCTAGCGACATCTTTCAAGTTGACTCGGGCGATGAGGACCCTATTGTGGATTGGGTGAGGATAGAGGTGAGCCGAGTCTTGGATGAGGAGGAGGTAGGCCCGACCCCATGATAACCGAGATTGGTGCGATGTGGGCCAGTATATGGTGACGAGTCGAGATACATGCAAGGAAGCCTCACCCATACCATTCCAGCCCTTGGTGGCAATGTTCGATGATGAAGGCTGGTCTAAGTCCTCAAATGATGATGATGGTGATGATGGTGATCTTTGGTGGTGGTGATGGTGATCTTTGGTGGTGGTGATGTTGGTGGTGGTGATCTTTGGTGAAGAATATGGCGGCATGCGAGGCGTTATGTGGTAGGCGGGAGGCCCGGATTCGGCACTGTAGGCCCACTCCGATTCACGGGAGACACGGTTTGATCATGCCACACAAGATACGGACCACGAACACGTGCCCCGCACCCCCACCCTCGAGAGGCCCCCTACATACATACAGCGAAGCGTGGGAATTAGACAAACACGATTGCAACTTTGATCACATGGACATTGATAACCTATCTAGCTCTGTTGGTGGTTTGAGTATGGGTGATAGGGAGGGAGGACCGCTGGACATTGGCGTGCCCCATCTTTTGGCACATGCCACTCCATTGGCATCGGATTATGGTGCATCACAACCTTACGGTGGATATGGATATGGATCATCATCATATGGGCGGTTTAGTGGGGTAGGGGACTATGACTACCGATCCTAGTCCCGAGGGACATCTTGGATCATCTTTTGTAGATAACATCTTTGCATACCTAGCGGACCTAGATACCAACCTCACCGGCCATACATGCGGCCAATGCCATCGCCTCTTGCGCGGCGCCAACATCATATCACGAGTGGATCATCTTCTTCACGGTGGATCGATTGGTAACCCTAGTTTATATCCTAGGATAGGTTACCTACGGTATTGATGATTCCATTTACGTGACACTTGTGGATGACTACACTCGTTTCTTCTCCGATTCTATACACGTGGTCCACATATGTCATTCAAGCAGAGAGCAATGGACGTCGACTCGGCGAGGCATGAGTGGGATTGATCCGGGGAGGCACGGCAACTACTATTAGCGAGTTTAGCACTTGTAATTTGTAACTTAAGTTGTGATTTCATTAATCTATGTGTATTTAACTATTTATACATTAAGGTCGGCGACCGTATGTCAATCAAGTGCAAGCCCAAAACACCAATTTGAATTCACATTTTTACAATTTTATGGTTTAAATGTGTTTATTAAGCTTAAATAAGGCTGTCCATGAAGTTTCGAGGCCTAAATATGGCCAAATACCCCGAGATGGACCCCGAAATATTGCGAGAAAAAATGCAATATTTAGGGAATATTCACGATATCTCGGATATTTCGGATATCTCGGTAGGCCGAGATACCGATATATCGCGAATATAGTACTATGGTTGGAAGAAGTCCTAGTAACGCCAGATTGGAACACCATACTTCTTTCAATTTCAAACCTCTCAAAAGGGTATGATCCAGACCATATAGAAGTCCTATTAACTCTGATTCTAGATTATGTGTAGTTTTAATCTGTCCTGCAGCCAACAAAATGAGTTTGCCATCTAGCAAAATGCAAAAAGCACAGCCAGAGTAATCTATACCACCTATGTCTCTGGGATCAAATCCTACGCATAACAAAACAGGAAAATATAAAGTAGGTAAACGCATATTAGGAAATGATGAGATAACTGTATTAGCATATAACAGAGAATCCAAGTTGATTAAAGGTGGAGCTAGATGAAGATCTAGCAACCAAAGTTCAATTCGCCGAATCACAGCGGAAGGATCAGGCTTAACAGAATTAAAAATAAAATTGTTTCTAGCAGACCAAACAACATAACATGTTATTATAAAAACAGAAAAAAACCAAATGAGGGAAGTCTTATCAAGCCGGCTGCTAAGTAAGGTAGAGATGCAGAAATGTCTGATAGAAGGGAATGAAATGAATTCCATCCTCAGACCCAGTGGACCAGCTGCCCAGATATGTTCAACCCAATCACAGGAGAGGAAGATATGCCAGATGGTCTCATTACAGGTGCCACAGAAAGCACAAGTGGGATCGACCTGAGTCCATTTCGAAACAAAATCCTTAACCGGAATCCCTGCATGTAATACACGGCAGAAGAAAATTTTAAACTTAGGATGAAGATTAAGTTTCCAAAAAAACTTCCACCATGTGATACAAGAGAAATTATTTAAAGATGTACATGAAAGAAAATGTGCCACTTTTTTAGTGCTGAAACGCCCATCTTTAGAAAGAGAGCACCACCAAGTGTCAGTAGAGTTAGAACAAGGGAGGCTGGAGATATTATTAAAATAATTAGGAACTGTAGTTCTAAGCAACCCGTCGTTCCAAGTGGAAGCATTTATAAAGAAGCTAACCTTTTCAGGGTAAATCCACTGGGATTTAGTCGGTTTAAGAGTAAAGGTTGGGATCGAGGGGATCCAAGGATCCGTCCAGAAGTAGGTCTCACAGCCATTACCTATCTTCCGTAAGCAGAAGGATTTAAGGGGCTGGATAATTTTAGTGATACTATTCCAAGTCCAAGAGCCCCCCTTCCGCAAAGTACTAGGATCAAAAAGAGAAGTGTGGGGGAAGTATTTAGCCTTGAGAACTCTAGCCCACACCGATTGATTATCAGTTAATAATCTCCATCCTAGGCGGAGGACAAGGGCTTGGTTCTGCACCCGAGCCAAGTGAAACCCCAAACCACCCAAATACGTGGGAGAGCAATGTTTCTTCCAAGATAACTGGGAATGTTTCCTAGTAACATCACTACCACCACACCAAAAATTATAACTAACAGAATCAATTTTCCTGCAAATTTGCTTAGGTAAGTAAAAAACAACTCATTTGATAAGCAGGTAAAGAACTCAAAACAGATTTAATAAGTACTCCTCGGCCTGCATAAGAAAGACTATTAGAAATCCAAGTAGCCAATTTGCAGTTAATTTTACTAACCAAGGGCATAAGATGTTTAACCTTAGATTTAAGGGGGAAAAGAGAAGTTCCAAAGTAAAAGGAATCAAGGCTCATGGGAGGGATTCCCAAAATGGAACAGAGTCTGGACTTTCCAGAATCCGAAACATTATTGCTAAAGTACAAGCCACTTTTGGTTAAATTAACCTGTTGACCAGATAAATCAGAAAACAAATTTAAAATTGCCTTAATGGTCAACAAATCTTCCTCGTTGGCTCTGCAAAAAATAAATATATCATCAGCAAAGAACAGATGGGCAATTTTTGGGGCTCCTCTGGCCACTTTAATACCATGAAATAGGTCAAGGTCCCTGTAGGCAGATAGGAGACAAGACAAAACCTCCATACCAGTTATAAAAAGATAAGGACTTAGAGGGCACCCTTGCCTCAGTCCCCTCAAACCCCTAAACATACCAAAAGGGCTACCATTAAGTTTAACAAAAAAAGGAAGAAGAGGAAATTAACAGTGATATAAGGTCACAGGAACAATTACCAAACCCAAGGAATTTAAAAATAGAGGTAAAAAAAGACCATTCCATCCTATCATAAGCCTTGGACATATCAATTTTAATTGCCACAAACCCCTCACGACCACGCTTATGGTTAAGAAAATGAAAGACCTCCTGTGCAATAACAATATTGTCAGCAATTTGGCAACCTTGCACAAAAGCACCATGGAAGGGAGACATGAACAGAGGAAGAAAGGGTTTGAGCCTGAAGGCAACGAACTTAGCAATAATTTTATAGAACACATTGCATAAACTGATAGGCCTAAAATCCCCCAGATGGATAGCAGAATCAATCTTAGGGATGAGACAGAGCAAAGTATGGTTAGTAGTGGAAGGTATAGATAGAGAGGAAAAGCAATTAGAGATAAACAGAAAGACAGGATTCTTAATATCTTCCCAAAATTTTTGGAAGAAACAGGCCTGAAAACCATCAATTCCTAAGGCTTTAAGGGGACCAAGAGAGAAAACAATATGCTTAAGTTCATCCAGAGAAGAGGCAGAACAAAGCAAGTCACAATCAACTTGAGGAATAATAGGAGGAAAGAGACATTCAATGAAGCTTGCATCCAAAGGGTCAGAAGTTGTAAACAACTGTTGAAAGTGATCAGCAAAGGCTAAAGCAATTGAGCAAGGTTCAGTTAACCTAGAACCATCATCCAAGAGAATGTGATCAATTTTTCTATATCAAAGATTATGCTTCGCCATTTGATGGAAAAAACGTGTATTACTTTCACCAAAGAGTATAAAATTTTGTCTGGATTTCTGAAGCCAAAAGCATTCTTCAGCATCAAGTATCCATTTAAATTTAGCAATAGAATCCTCATAATCACACAACGGTGGTGAAGAAAGTTCCTCTAAGGACCCAACTTGGTGAGAAGCTGGTCTTTCAGACCCTCAATATGACCAAACACGTGTTTGTTCCAACTTCTGAGTAAATTAGAAATGATGCAAGACGATAGGGAAAAGAATCAGGGGAATTATCCTTCCAGAAATTCGCACACAGTGTTGAGAAATTAGGGTGGTGAGTCCAAGCGAGTTGAAAATGAAAGATTTTCCTGAAGGATCGTTGAGAGGAGGAAGAACGAAGGATAATAGGATTGTGGTCAGAACATAAAGAGGGAAGCTTTTGAAGAGAAGTTAAAGGTGACTAGTGAAACCAAGGCGCGGAGCAAAAGGCTCTGTCAAGACATTTGATCCAATACCGAACCGCTGATATCCGATACCTAAAACCATGCTTAGGAAGCTTCTCTCTCTCTAACAAAATCACAATACACCCAACCAAAATACTTGGATTTCATTTTCAAACAAAAATAAATATATAAATTCCCCTCCCCCACCCAAAAAAAAATATATAATAATAATATTATTAATCACAAATGACTCGTTTTGGAATAGTTTCTCAATTCTCATCATCTAATCCTCACCTTCAATTTTTTTTAAAGAAAAAGGGTTCCTTTCAAGGCCTACATAGTATGGCCTTCTTGTATAGTCCTAGTTTTTATTTATAAGAAGAGAGCCCTCCTAGTTTTTGCTGTAGCTACATACATAGACGCAGTGGCAGCTCATAATAATCTTGGAATTACATTCAATTTTATGAGAAATGGTTTCCACCATCCCAAAAACTTGTTTTGTCATGGTATCCTCACAGCTCACAGTGTTTGGGCACGCAGCCCAACACCTCACCTATATGTTGGGGTGCGTGTTCGAGCACTGCGGACCGTCAGATGATGCACTAAAAACCCTATTGCGCTACAGGAGACCCAAAATCCAATCATTTTTCTTTCTAGGTATTAGCATTTTCCCTTCTATTTCTAATTATACATTTGTTTTTTATTTCTTTAAAAGCTTGACTTTTAAATTAGTTTTTTAAGTTTTATTTTGTCACATGATCAGAGACGACTTGAGAGACACACAATAAAGAACAATAGAATAAAGGGAAATTATCAGCGCCACCCCCTGACGTTTGCCTATATTTTAAAGCACACCCACTAACTACCTAATATCAAATCTGGTCCAAAAACTAACGGGGTTAGCATTTTAACCGTTAATTAGTGATGTTAGCAGGTTAGTTTTTATTAAAAGACAAAATTGCCCTTGTTATGACATGAACTGTGGATATTTTTGTAATTTCACCTCTTCCCCCCCCCCCCCCCTTCTCACTCCTACTCTCTCTTTCTTCTCCGTCTCCGGCTACCATGGCATCCCTCTCCCCTCCAACACTCCTTCCCCCTCTCCCCTCCCTTGCCGTCGCTGGCTCCGGCTCCGACTCCATCCCTCACCAGCGATTGTCAGTTTTTGTAACAAGTATAGAACCCAATCTCCTCTGTTTCGTTTACTTTTATTGGGGTCTTTCTCCATGGGTTTCCCAGTAGGTTACACAGAGCTCTTCCTTCCAAAGCTCCTTGTTCACACACTTTCCTTACTGGGTTTCATCAGAAAAATCATATGCTGGCTATTGCGATTCGTGGGTTTGGGGGATTTTCTTGAGCCCGACATTGCCTGGTCTTCTTCAAAGTGAGGAGTTTATGAGCATGCACTGTCTTGAATCCTCTCATGGGTGGCTGGTTATAGTGGATGAGAAAGGTACTCCTCCTACCGAAACCTTCAAAATGTATCTAATCAACCCTTTCACCAGGGCCCAACTGCCCCTTCCACCCACCTCCACACTTCTTGTTGATGATGTGGATGAGGAGGAGGACCACCAATATCCTTTGAGAGTTAATTATTCCAATAATATACTCAAACTCCTTAAATCGCTCAAGTGTGAGAAAGGTTGTGTTATCGTCAAGTCCTTCTTCTTCTGCTTCTCAATCCCAATCCTCCAACGTTGTGGCTATTAGGATTTTCCCAAAATACGACAAGTGTGGGTTTAATTAATTATCGGATCAATCATTGATGGGGATCAAGAAATACAAGGGTTGACGTGGCTGCTACTATTTTATTGAGATTGACCGGACCAGCGTGGCCTATTGTAGAAGTGGATTAGGGTTGGTGAGTATTATAAATACTACTGATGTGGGAGAGTTTAGGAGGCGGCAGAAGATCCCCATCGCGGATTGCATTCATTCTCTGACAGATCGATGCTGCTTATGAAGGCGTTCTTATTTGTTCTTCACCAGCATACGTGGGTGCCAAGTACACTTTGTTTTTCCTGTTTATTTTGATTCAATCGTGTTCTAAAGATCTGTATGTGGACGGATTCGGGTTTGACAAAACCCTTACGTGTTCTAGCAGTGGCCATAGCCATAATTGATAGAATAATAGCCTTCTCTAGACCTAGACACAAGGCTTGGACTCCTTTCGCCTCAGATTGTTTCATGGATATATTATTCTACAGGGACCATCTCTTTGCCCTAAGATGTCGGTGGAACAACAATGAGAAGGTCCTGTATCTGCCGTTCTGATCCGAGAAATCCTACCGATAGTTAAGTTCGTTGACTTGATCTCTAGCGGCGACGGCAAAACGCCGGACAGCTGCACTGTTTGTTTGTATGAGTTCGAGGGTGAGAGAAGAGATCAGACAGTTAACGAACTGCCGACATATCTTTCACAGGTGCTGCTTGGATCGTTGGATGGATCATGATCAGAAAACTTGCCCACTTTGTAGAACCCCTTTCATACCTGACGAGTTGCAGGACGCGTTCAACGAACGGCTTTAGGCTGCTTCCGGTATTCCAGATTATTACAGCGAGTACTCTTCGGTTTCGGGTTTGTAGCTTTTGATTTTGAAGAAAAAAAGCAAAAACAGAGGGCGTGGGAAAGACTTAAATGTACATATATGGTGGGTGGAAACTCCGAGAACCCGGGAGAGGGAGAAGGAGTGTTGGAGGGAAGAGGAATGCCATGTTGCCGGAGACGGAGAAGAAAAGAAGAGTGGGAGTGAGAGCGGGGAAGAGGTGAAATTACAAAAACATCTACAGTTCATGTCATAATAAGGGCAATTTTGTCTTTTAATAAAATCTAACTTGCTAACATCACTAATTAATGGTTAAAATGCTAACCTGTTAGTTTTTGGACCAGACTTGATATTATGGTAATTAGTGGGTGTGTTTTAAAATATAGGCAAACGTTAGGGAGTGGCACTGATAATTTCCCTAGAATAAATTTGACACAATAAAGAACAATAGAATAAATTCAAAAAAACAAAAACTCTAAAATGTATAGGATTCATCTTCTTGTCACTGAGGTGGCAAATAAAAAATAGGTGTATTATACTAAAAGGGCAAAAAAATAAAGTTATAACTTCATTTTCAACGATCTTGATTACAACAAGATTTTCCCTTATTTATAAATGTAAAAAAATGTGCATATGCATAATTTTAACTAATTACTAGTATATCGGAGAATTCTTAATTGGCTAGTTGTAAATAACCCGAAGGCTATGGAACAAAGGATTATCCCAAATCTACACCGAGACATTGACGGTGATTCTCAAATATTGCATAACAAAATCTGATACGATAAGATGAAATGCAATAGAAAGAAAAACAGGGAATGGATTACCTATTTCTAACTGTCAAAGTGAGCCCTTCCATGTTGGGTAGCCCGTGACGCTTATTCTTTCTCATAAAGTCATAATATACTCAAAGCAAAATTTTTGGATTTCATTTTTAAAGGAGTTTTGTTTCTTTTTCTATTAAAAAAATTTGACGCGACTACTTCGAGAATATTCTTAATTCTCATCAGACACGATTAAAGAAACAAGAAATGCCTATGTTAACATCACGAATTGATGGGAGGTTCAAGCATTGGTGTTTTTTTTTTTTTTTCTTCTTTCTTCTCAAGTTCGGCAATGTTGGATGCGAAAAGGATTCTGTCCAGCACCCTGCTCGGGCTGCATGTGCAGCACCGGACTTGGTGAGGCGTGAACAGACTGCCTCACCCCTACTCGGGCAAGGCACTGCCGCACTGGGGCAGGGGTGAGGCAGTATTTTCACACCTCATTGTGTCCGGCACTGCACGTGCAACCCGGGCAAGGTGTTGGACACGAGCCAAGTACTCTAGTCGCATCTTCCACTTGTTGAGCTCCAAACCCCGAATAGCACCGCACTTGCTGATTAAAGAATTGGAGAGGCTTTTCTTCCAAAAACTAGAGGGATTTTTTTTATTATAAAAAAAAATAGAAACATAATGTGTAAAAGCAAACACAATAAACAGGGAAGAAACAACAAGGCATGAAGGCAATCAAAGCACGAAAGCAGTTGACTTTGACTACTCTGTTGAACTACTCAACAACACCAGATACCTGGAAGATAAACTGAGAGAGAAGGAGAAGGGGGAAATTAAATCCGTAGTAGCAAGTATAAAAGCAAGAGAAAGAATGAAATAGAAAACCAATCTTGTTTGAGGAAAATCACAGAAAGGATCCACTTAATGGTACTCTTCCTCTTGCTTTTAGTAAAATTCCACTCTGACAATTCACAGCACATCCCAACAACTGTTTATCTCCTGCAACCTCTTACTAGAAAATCTCAACTTCTACTGTTCTATTTGCAACACCTCAATCCTCATTGATTCATTTGAACCCAAAAGCTTTCATTTGGCAGTTCGAGTTGAAATCCTGTCCTGGCAATATGGATCATATTAGTCCACAATCCATAGGAGGTGATGGGATCAAACGGGTGCAGATTGGTAACAAGTTAAACACTAATTTTGGTCCTGATGGAATCAAGTTGAACACTAATTGGGGTTCTGGTGGAATAGAAACCATATTTGAACCTCAGGGATATGGTGATGCAATTACACCAGGTCCAGAAGAAGCTGGTTCTACATCAAAACCAACTGTCAATGCACCAGAGAAGAAGCTGACTCTATTTGCTCTTCAACTTGCAGTTCTGGAGAAAATGGCCACCGGGTTTGGAGCTCTGGGATTCATCTGGGCAACCGTTGTTCTTCTCGGTGGTTATGCGATTGTACAATCCGTAATTGACTTCTGGTTCATCACCGTCATACTCTTAATTGAAGGCGCCAGAATCTTCAGCCGCAGTCATGAGCTTGAATGGCAACACCAATCTACATGGACGATTGCAAATGCCAGCAAACATAGTTTCAATGCACTGAAATCGAGCTCCAATGTAATTGTTCGAGCCATAAGAAGAATTACAGAGGAAATTTCTGGAATCCAACAAAGCAGAGAACTCCAAGGGAAGACCAACGAGGCAGGACCCAGCAATCGGTTAACTGGTAGATATGGCCAAGAACTCAAAGAGAAGATCAATGAGGGAAAAACCAGCAACCGGCCAAGACGTACATGGAGATCATCAGAGGTTCCCCTGCTTCCATATGCAGATTGGATTTTTCAATCTAAGAACATCAGTAAGTTATTGTCTTGGCTTCAGTTGTTATCAGCCTTAGCTTGTATAACGCTTTCAGTAATGAGGCTCGTTCAGTTGACCCATGGTGACGCAATTACACAAAGCCTAGAAACTGCGAACTTGAGATCTGCCCTGAATATCTTTTATGGTTTGGCCTTGGCTGAAGCTTTCTTGTCTCTGTTGGGGAAACTCTACTGGGAATGGACGATTATGCATCGCAAATTGCTGGAGGAGGTGAACAAGGAGTGTGAGTTGGGAAGTTCCGGCATGATTTCCATCCAAAGGTTCTTCTATGATGCCTATTCGGAATGTGTTAATGGAAGCATCTTTGATGGCTTAAAGCTGGATTTGGTTACTTTTGCTACAGAGCTTTTGGCCTCTCATTCCAGCGAAGAGCAGCTAATTGGGGCTCAAATTCTTCAGAAGTTCTCCAATAATCCCCGATTCTCTGGTGATACACTGCAGAAGATTGGCACATCTACATCGGTTATTGAAAGATTGGTAGAGATGTTGAACTGGAAGAACCCACAAGAAGCAGAGATCAGGGGAGCAGCTGCACAGATTTTGTCCATACTAGCTGGAAAAAAGCAGAACTCCCTTCGAGTTGCAGGAATTTCTGGTGCAATGGAATCTATATCATCTTTGCTCTACACTCAACGTAGCTCTGACGGTGTATTTGATGAACTCGGGGAGAAACAGATAGTTTTCGATAAAGAAAATTATGAGTTTTCTGCCTATAGCCAATTGGGTCTCACCATTCTCAAGAAACTTGCACGCGACCACGATAATTGTGAGAAGATCGGTACCACGAGAGGCCTCCTGCTCAAAATTATCGACTTCACACATACAGGAGAGGAGTTGCTCAAGAACACCCAGGACACAGACCATAGGATATTGGCAGTGAAACAATCCTTGCAAGTGCTACAGTTGCTCGCAAGAACATCTGGTAATGTGGGCAAGCATCTGAGGCAAGAGATTGTGGAGATTGTTTTCACAGTAAGCAACATCAGAGAAATTCTCAAGTATGGTGAGAAGTACCCAAAGCTTCAACATGTAGGAATCGTGATTTTAACTAGCTTGGCCTTCGACGTTGAGGCAAGAGAGAGGATTGGAAGCACAGGCGGAATCATTAAAGAATTGTTCCGGATTTTCTTCCAAGATCCAAATTCTGAAGATCAGAATCGTGTGAGGGTTGCAGCAGGGGAGGCAATTGCAATGCTTGCACTGGAGAGCGATAAGAACTGCTCTAGGATATTGAATCAGATGGTACTAAAAAAGCTCGTGAGGGCACTCGAAGATCCAGCGCTTCGCATTAATTCGGCCAGAATTTTAAGACATTTGTGCAAATTCGCTGGACAAGATTGCTTTGAACAATTAAAGGGAGTCTCTGCTGCTGCACCCACAGTAAGTTCTTCATTTATCATCTGTGAACCCATTTCATCTTGCATCTTAAGGTCTAATAAGAATCATTCTAACAAGTGCTTCGGTTCCTGTTATAACTAATTTACAGGTGCTGATGGCGATAATGTTAGAAGAGAACAAACTACAAGAAGTAATGCTCGGTCTAGCAACACAGGTGTTCAAATTCATGACTCCTGAAGAAGTAAGTATCACGTTTAATCGGACTCGAATTGGTGATGCCATATTTGCAAGGAAACTCCTAGACATTTTGAAATTTTACAAATATCCATCGGCCAAAGTTCCTAGAATGAGGAGGTTTGCGATTGAGGTAGCACTTTTGGTGATGACGAACAGCAAAGCAATGGTAAAAATTTTCAGAGATCTTAGGATGGAGCAGGAGCTCGAGATTATGAGAGAGACCACATCAGAGATCGAGAGCTTTAACATTTTCTCGGGAACTATTGGACTTAGCCGGCACAACATACCAATCCACTCACTAGTCGATAAAGCACTCGAGTTGCTAGCAAATGGATGAAAATTTGGAATTAAGATTGCTCACTCTGCAAATCCAACAATTCCTTCTCATGTGTCAAGTGTATACATGTATTAATTCGTTTTCAAACATACATTTCAATCTGATTGTTTTGTTGCTAATAACAATTTAAGTTCCTGCTTCTGATTGTTTTAACCAATGTATACATTTGATGATTAAAATGTAAATATTACCATTCTTATGTTTCAATGTAACCTAAATACAGTAAGATTTATTAAGTTTTCCGAACTATTGCATTGAAAAGAAAGTAAATTAAAAACCCAACACTTTGAATATCTCAGCTTTTGGGGTAACTATTGTTGTCCATTTGTCCATGCGAAATTTCAATTCCTTAATCATCAATCATGTGGCTAGATACATAAATCAATTTTCTTAATCACTTGGTGGTCCTTAATTTATCAATACTACTTTATTTTATCACTTGATAAACTCTGTTATGACACTGAAAATTGAGGAATTTGGCTAATCCAACTTCACCAAATGGCAAAAAGAGGTTCACATCCTAAACATGTCCTGGATGGACATGTCTCAAAAAACCCGGACTCATAAAAAAACTCAATTTTTTGGAGAAAGTTTTCCTTCACCACATCATCTTAGGGTTCACAAACCCCTATTTTAAATTGCTTGATTCATGTGTTTGCTAGGAAGGCTAGGATTGAGAAAGTTGGGATGATTACTATGGATAGTGTTATGGACGTTGTATCTCTTTTCTGTTAATTTTTCTTTTTCCAAGTAAGTTCTAAAAAAATTGGATAGAGTCGGAAAGAAATTCAAATTGGAAAAGATAGACCCTGATTTTAATTATGCACGACTCTCAAAATCCTTTTACAAGTCAGCCACAGATGAAGTTAGATATTTCTCATTTGCATTTTCTCTTTTAATCAAAATATTAAAAAAAAAATGAAACTTTTTGTTTCTTCTCGATTCCATTTTCTGATTTTCTGATTCTAGAATTACATCGAAATCAAAATCAATGGAGGCCAATCCCATGCCCAAATTTCAAGTTTTTACATTTGCTTTTTAGGCTTTTTTTTTTTATAAAAAAAACATAGTAAACATTCCCTTGACCATCTCAACCTCTCCCACCATCTTGGAAGCTATTCATATTTCATACTAACCAATTTCCTATCCATAAATTGGAATCCCAACATCATCTTGCCATGCAACAAAATAACTTGGGTTATACAAATAGCATTAAGTAATCAATCAACTCATGAATTAACATTTTGCTAATCTTAAAATCATTACCAACAATAACTATATAACTTAACTTGCTGAATCTAACAAGTACATTTCACTTGACTTTTGAAGCGAATTCCACAGATTTAAATAGACGCAAAAAACCACTTAAAAGTTTAATTATTATATATAACAAAAAATTTCAACTAATTAAACAATCATGATTGCAAAGGTTTACAGTTCTATTAAAAATTAATTTCATTCCCTGCTATCAAATGATAACCAATAAAATGTACACAAGAAATAATTTAGTAAATGATTTTAACAAACCATCATGCAAGCAGAGGAAGAGACTGTACCGTGCTCTATACTGTTCTGTTGATTATTAACAGTAGTTTTAGTACAGCAGTGAAAAGTTCTCAAAGAGAATGTTGAGCAATTCTGCACTAAAGAACTATTGAAACCTAATTTTTAGCATTAGTCCAAAATTTTAGACCATCGTTGATGCTCAAGAAAAAATGCCAAATCAAACAATGACTACATGTATGAGACTATGGCGATCGCATGTTTTAGAAGTGGCACTCTGGTTCCAGCATTTCACCAATCCATGCATGAGCAGAAGCTAAAAAAAAAAATCAACCTGCTGCTGCAATAGAAAATCTCAGCCCATCACTTTTGAAACCACACCTGCACCAACTGTTCTACCTCCTTCCCTCAGAGCAAATCTTTGACCTGTTTATTCACCAGCAAAATATTAAGGACTTTAGTGATCTCCAGTTCAAACCCAGTCAAGTTCTCTAGAAACATGTGGGGAAAAAATTCCCCAACAAACAACCCCCCCCCCCAAAAGGAAAAAAAAGTAATCAGCAATGCCAGTGATTGGAACTTCAGACTAGAGGATTTATTTAGCAAAAACACCATAAAGCATCAGTAAGAGAACTATCAGATCAAAAATAACATAATCAATTACTGTGACATATGGCATATCCACCATTGTTTTAAATAGTTCAAACCATCTGGTGGTGAAGTTCTGAACACAATTTCATATTACAGTGCTTTTGCAGTACAAACCAAGCCGAGATAGTGGAGGGGAGCATTATAGTATCAGGTTGACAGCTCACAGCTGCCATACTCTTACTAATTTAGCAATGTTTATAAAAATAATCCATCATTATAGGAAATAGGAAAGACTTCAAGGCCATTAGTGTAATCTGGGACTTGGCACCCTACAGGAGTCAGAGCTACAAAAGAGCAGATGCAAAAAAATCTGAAAATTTGGTCTGATTTTTGTTAGTCAAAAACTGAACCTGCCAATTTCCACCAAATTTATTGGGAGAAGGGAGTTTTCTTGGATTATATTCTAGATTTTATATTGGATCAAAAGGGTTTATATTATGGAAGTCCAGCTAGACTAGAAGCTGCTACTTGCCTCTGACCAAGGAATTGGATCCCTTTCTGGATCAGCCAACAAGTCAGTTCCAACAACCCAAAATAAGCACAGATATTATCACCATATTGAGAGACTGACCGTGACAGGTTATAATAGATGAAGGAATGTGTTAAGATATCAGAGGCCTTACAAACTGTTGTGCACATGCGTGTGTTGGGGGAGGGGGAGCTACCTAAAATAAGCACAGACAAAACAGAAATAACAAGATTTGTGATCCTTCAATGATGCAGAATTGAAGACCTACCAGCATAGGAAGTCCACGAAAAATCAGGCCTAGTGTGGCCCCAGTTTATTTTAAAGGCTTGGGTCCAGTTTGTTTTTAAGTTTAAGTTGTCTATTTTCTGTTTTTAGTGTTATAAGTTAGTCCTGGTTGAACCAGTGTTTCAGTCGGTCCAGTTTAAGTAGATATTTTGTTTCCTTTCTTTTAAGTGTTTAAATTTGGGTCTTTGGTCCAGTTTAAGTAGATACTTTGTTTCCTTTCTTTTAAGCGTTTAAATTTGGGTCCACGTCCTTTTAAAGGCTATTTAGACTTCAAATAGAAATAACCAGTTGTAAGGAGAGTCAGTTTGGCGGTTTCCTAACTGGGTTTAAACTCTACTTTATAGCTTTTTATAAATAAAGGACTAGGGACTCAATAGCCAATGATTTTGACTGTTGAAAAGCTCTGTTCTCTGCTCTGCCTATCTTGATATGCCCGGTGGTGAACCCAGTCAATACCTTGCGGTGGGAAGCCAGGTACTGTTGTTCTTTGTTTTGATTCTTCTTAAAGTATCAAATCTGCTCTCCTATTTTCTGCATTCAAATTTCAATTCTGTTCCTGCGATAGAAGCTTTCCGATTCTCACTAGGATTGCTGGAATCAAGGTTTCTACAGAATTAATTTCAATTTTGATTTCAGAAAGTTTCTGCATTCGAATTTCAATTCTGTTCTTGCGATAGAAGCTTTCGATTCTCACTAGGATTGCTGGAATCAAGGTCTCTACAGAATTGATTTCAATCTTGATTTCAGAAAGTTTCTATCGACAGTATCTTAAGTCATGTTCTGAGATCAGATTCTGATTGTTCTGCAGGGTTGTTACAGTCTGGGTTCTTGTTGCTTTGAAGGCTACTCGATAACTGAAATTTAGTGATCTTTTTATTCTGAAGTCTGAACTTAATAACACAGATTTGAGTTTCAGTTGAGCATATGAAATCCGTATTCTGATCACTCCATCGATTCTTAGTTTCTGGTTTTGACCTATCCTAGTTCCACTAGTAGTGCACATCAGCAGATTTGACCATTGGATATCGCTGAAATTTTCAGCATTGACTCTACCCAATAAAAGAGGCACTTGATCAAGCTTTATATGCTGATCTGATTTGTTGATCTTGTTTTTTGAGTTTTCTCTTGATTCTGGAAAGTCTTCACTTCGTTATCGATCTTGTTTGGTACTGGTTTTGTATTTAAATCAGGAAAATTACACTGCCACCCCCTGAGGTTTGTACTAAATACAGAGCGACCCCCTGTGTTTCTAAATTATACAGCCGCACCCCCTGAGTTCTCACTCCGTCAGTTAAGTGTTACGGTTTTGGTTAAATTTGCCCTCAAATGACTAATATACCCCTTTCAGGGTGTGAGCTTACCATTTTGCCCATAGGTCAGATTTCACTAATGGCATTAACCCACCCACCCTAACCTAACCTGAGTTATCTCTCCTCTGAGAACCACATTAAGTGGTATCAGAGCTATGGCAGAGAACAGTACAAGAAGTCCAGTCCAGCCTCCTGATCCTTATAATAGGATAGTGGAGACGTTAAACTGACAAGCAATCAAAGGAGTATTGCTGATCGGCTGACTGCAGTGGAGAACCGAATTGCTGCCCCTACACAAATTAGTTTTGCACCTCTTGAAGGTGAGTGGAGAACCGAATTGCTGCCCCTATACAAAGCAGTTTTGCACCTCTTGAAGGGGAGGCAAGACACCCAACACAGTACAGCTAACAATCATACTCAAAAGGTTCATGGATAGAGGCCCACAGAGGGCTTGCACACCCCAAACATGACCCACAGATTTTCCATGACTGGTTGGCGAGATTAGATGACTATTTTGATTGGTTTGAACTCTCTGAAACAAGGAAGATGAAGTTGGCTCGAACAAAATTGATTGGTGCAGCACGTGAATTGTGGAGAACTCATAAAAGGAAACTTGAGAGTCGTGAGTCGTGACAAAGCACCCACTACATGGGAGGAGATGAAAAAAGAGCTGAATGAAGAGTACTTACCACATGCATTTAGTACTCAACTGTAAGACCAATTAAACTTCTTCGCCAAGGAACTTCATCAGTAGCTGAATATAAGGACAAATTGATTCTCTTTTTACTCGTACTGGAATTGATGCAAACCCGAGAGAGTAAGCAAGCCAAGATCGAATCTGGAAGAGAATAGGGGTAGGTGCGGGACAGCTTGGGTCAGATTTGGTTAGTTCTGATCCTGCTGTGTTGGTGTTTGAATGATGAAGGTGGAAATGGTGATAGATGATGAATGATGAATGTTGAAGATAGTAGGATAACTTTGGCACTAGAGTTCCACTAGTTGGCCAGCCATAGGAGTCCCACCGAGGCCCACTGTAGGAATCTCACCTAAGCCCTCTTGAGTCACACAAGAAAATATTCAGATTGTTTGCTGTAAAAATTCATTGGGTGCCTTTGAGAGCAGCCCATGGTCTGCATTATATAGGAGTGGGGAAGGCTTTAAAAGCCTGGAGCACATCAAGTAGCATTAAAGTAGACTCTTAGAATTCCAAAGCCCTTTGGAATTCCCCATACATAGATACCAAATCCTACACATAGATATCTGCCCCAAGACATAAAAATCTAAACCCAAAACATCGAACCCTACCCCCAATACATAGGAAACATAAACCAAGAAAATTAACTAACTCTTGGAATTCTAAAAGACACATACTAAAAACTAGGAGATACTCTAGCGGCTATTAGACTTCTACCTAGAAACATGAAAAGACTCTTAAATAAACCTAGGAAATATGAAAATAAGCTACTAATAAGCCTAATCCCGTATGCCTGTCTTGTACCCACATTTTAGGCCTATTAAAGATGCCCATTACAAAGAAAACACATGGAATCAAAGGCCCAATGTATACATAACCCCACTAAAGGCTTATTTCCAATAAAATAAGCCCATTATTTGACTTATCTGCATTAGGAATTGAAGAAGATGACATACAATTACAATCCCGGTTCAGAGGGGATTGAAGCCTGATATCAGTAAAACAATTAGTATCACAGATGTTCACGATCTCCAGGTTTGCTTTGAGAATGCTATATGTGCATAAGAACCGCTAACATCCTCTGTGAGGAGATATGGGTTACAAGCTGGGGAGAACAGGAGAAATATTCCGGCACCTAGACCCACAAACTCGGGTCCTACACGTTCCATAGGTCCTACATGTTTGATAATAAAGGGAATGCACCTTTGACCAGCAGTAGCAAAACACTGTGTTATCAATATTGGGAATATGGGCATGTTGCAAAGGCATTTCCACTTCACCAGAAGATTAATGTAGTTGCTAATGTGGAAGAAGACGTTGTTGATGACATAATGATGATGAAGATACAAATGGGGAGGAAGCCTACGGTATTCATGTGGTTTAACCGCATCCTAGCAATTGAAACCAAGGGAGAGGATTGGCGACTTCATTGTATCTTCTATACTCATATGCGCTCGGGAAGTAAACCAATGCAGGTGATCGTAGACAGCGGCAGCTGTGTAAATGTGACTTCTAAGGCTTTTGTAGAAAAGGCAAAATTAAACTGAAAAGCACCCGCGGCCTCTCTTCTTAATGGCAGTACATTGGAGGTAAATCAAAGGTGTTCAGTGCCTCTAACGCTTCATCGTTATGAGGAAGAAGTGTGGTGTGATGTAGTGCCTATGAAGCTGACAGATATATTATTTGGACAGCCATGGTCATATGATAATGATGTGATGGTGGGAAGTACGAAGAATTAGCAAGAGTATATTGTTGCTAATGCACTTAGTCACAAAGTGTTAACCCATAACACATTCTCCGCACATACAGTTAATATTGATCAGATAACGGTGGAATATGCAGCTGATAAAGATTTTTCCCAGATTCATCAGGAGTTACAGCAGGGCAGACAACACCCAAAATACTCCATCCAAGATGGGTACTTGTTCTTGGGAATTCAGTAATGTATCCTTAACTCATCCCTACACCACCATATTATTCAGGAGTTACATCGAAGAGGTTTGGTAGGTCACTTTGGGAAGGACAAGACACTTATTCAGGTCATTGATCACTACTATTGGCCAGGCTGAATTGATTATCATTGGAGGTGACTTGAACAGGCATGTTGGGAGTGACCATAGAGGTTATGAAGGGGTCCATGGAGGTTTCGGGGTTGGGGAGAGGAACAAGGAAGTGACCTCAATCGTAGACTTTGCGGTGGCTTATGATCTTCCCATTGTGAACACCTTTTTTGAAAAAAGCGAGGAGCACTTAGTTTATTAGTTACCTATAAAAGTGGGAACCATGCCAGCCAAATAGACTTCTTCCTTACAAGAAGGACAGATAGAACGGTGTGTAAGGACTGTAAGGTTATCCCTGGAGAGAGCTTAAGCACCCAACATAGACTGGTGGTCTTGGATATGTACCTCAGTGCATAGAAGAGTAGGAGGAAGGGACCAATGTACCCTAAGATAAGGTGGTGGAGATTAAAGGGGGAGTCTCTAAGGACTTTTACTGATATTATGGTCATCAAGAGATTTTGATCAGGTGAGGTGCATCAAGAGTGCTATGGAAGAGTGTTGGTGTGAGATGAGGACATTGTGAAGAGATGGAATGAGTATATTTGTGACCTACTAAATGGAGATAGGTCAAGAAGAAATGACTCGGACGATTTCATTTTTCAGCAAAACGCTACACATCATAGATACGTAAGAAAGATTAGTGTGGCGGAAATTAAAGAAGCCTTAAGAAAGATGAAAGCAGACAAGACCCCAGGCCTAGACGAGATTCCAATAGAGGTGTGGAAAACCCTTTGAGGTTGTGGGTTCATTGGTTAATCAATCTGTTTAACAGGATTTTGAACACAAGGAAGAAGCCAGATGAGTGGCGGAGAAACATTGTAGTCCCGATCTACAAAAATAAAGGTGATATCCAAAGTTGCAACAACTATAGAAGCATTAAGCTTATGAGTCACACTATAAAACTATGGGAGAAGGTTATTGAAGCCCGTTTGAGAAGAGAGACTGATATCTCGATGAACCAATTTGGCTTTATGGCAGGTAGATCCACGACAAAAGCTATCTACTTTTTGAGGAGGCTCATGGAAAGATATAGAGAAAGCAAGAAGGATCTCCATATGGTCTTTATTGACTTGGAAAAAGATTATGACCGAGTCCCTAGAGACTTAATCCAATGTGTCGTAGTGAAGAGAGAAGTTTCTAGCAAATATGTGGATTTTATTAAAGATATGTATGAGGGCATGGTGACTAGTGTGAGATCTGTGGGAGGTCATGGAAGGGAATTCCCAATACCGATTGGGTTACACTAGGGATCAGCCTTAAGCCCATATCTATTTGCGCTTGTCATGGACGATCTAACGAAGAACATTCAAGATGAGATCCCATGGTGTATGACTGTATGCTCTTCGTTGATGATATCGTTTTGGTGGATGAGACAAAAGAAGGGATTAACTCTAAGTTAGGGCTTTGGAGGTCAACCTTGGAAACAAAAGGCTTTAAGATTAGCATAACAAGACGGAGTATATGATGTGTAATTTAGTCAAACTGCGATGGATACTGATATGGTGCGAATTGAGGATAGAGATATACCACAAAGTGACTATTTTAGATATATGGGATCTATCATAAGTAAAGAAGGTGGCATAGAGGATGATGTTTCACAGAGAATTAAAGTGGGATGGATGAAGTGGAGAGGTGCATCTGGAGTGTTGTGTGACCGACGTATTCCTTTAAAGCTTAAAGGAAAGTTCTATAGAACTGTTGTACGACAGGCTTTGATGTATGGAGCAGAAAGCTGAGCAGTTAAGAAGTGTCATATTGACAAGCTTTGTGTAGCAAAGATGAGGATGTTAAGATGGATGTGTGGAAAAACAAGGATAAAGTACGAAATGAAAGTATTAGAGCGAACGTGGGAGTAGCCCCGATCAGTGACAAGCTCCGAGAGAGTTGTTTAAGGTGGTATGGTCATATTCATCGGAGGTCTAGGGACACCCCAATAAGGAGGAGTGATATGATCCCGATTGAAGGAGCTAAACGAGCTAGTGGCAGGCCTAAAATGACCTTAGGAGAAGTGGTGAGGAAGGAAATGCATAGCCTAGGTCTTGTACCAAGTATGACTTCGGATAGGACTTATTGGAGGATAAGGATGCATGTAGCAAACCCCATTTAGCTGAGTTTCTTCTGTCGTGCTAGGTTGGGCTTCTTCCCTCTTACTATCTTTCATCTTTCATATTGCATCTTTCATTTGTCATTTACCATTTTCCATTTCTCTTCTCTTTCCTCATTCTTTTTTGCTAGAACTCAGTTTTCCTTTGTTGTGTTTGGATCCATGTAGCCGACCCCATTAAGTTGGGATAAGGCTGAGTTTGTTGTTGTTGTTGTTGATCACTACTATTGGCCACATATATCAAATGACATTGATCATGTGATTTGAAGGTGTCATATATGTCAGCTTGATAAAGGAACTAAATAGCATACAGGTTTGTAATCACCTTTACCTACTCCTCATGCATCCTGATTGGAAATAAGCTTGGATTTTATGTTCAGACTACCTCCTACTCGTGAGAGATATGATTCTACTATGGTGGTAATCATAGTTGTCACGGCGTCATGGCGATCCAAGTCGGTGGAGGGGTGTCTGATCGATATATCGACACGTCGCCCACCATGGCAACGCCATGGCGATCATGTCGACCATGTTTTATTTTTTATTTTCTCTATTTTTTAATGTTTTAATAGATGTATACTCAAGCCATGTTTTATTTTTTCTCTATTGTTTCTCAAGTTTTAAGGATGGCAATCTTGTAATTAAGCAGAATCTAAGAAAGGGCATAAAAGGATCTTGATTTAATGACTAAGGGTAAACTTGGAGGGATGTGTAAAGTATGGACAAAGGGGAATAAAAGAAGAGAAGGATACTTTAGGAAAAGGACAAAAATAAGGGTTTGTAATAACCTACGATCAGATTATGGTTGTCTTCAACCTTATGACTTCAGCCTGGGACAGAAAACAGCGCAGTACGAAGGAGATAACTCCTTCAACTCTTCTCGGTCCAGTCTAAATCTTCAGGCGAACCATCGCCACATCATGTTCTATCAATTCCAGCAAGAACTCATCACAGAAATCAACTAAACAAGGAATATTTAATCCCTAGAATCAGATCTGGCGACTTCTTAGTTGCAAGTAATCGTCAAAGGTTTGAATCTCAAGGCAAGGAAAGCTTTTGGGTGCGAACCTCTCAGGTAAGGATCGCCCTAGGGTGGTGATTCAATGCACCAAAACTCAAGCCCAATCGACTCTCTCTCAAAGGGTTCAAAACAATTCTATTGAGGGTTGCAGTCACCGCCCAACAGAGAGAACATCAATGGCAAAAGAAGATGAAATTGAAGAGGGAAAGAGAGACAGGAAGAAGAAATCGAAGAGGGAAAGAGAGACAAGATGCCATGGTGTAGGTCGATATGCATGCTTCTCCAGCGCCAGGACGCCATGGCGACGCCATGACAACTATGGTGGTAATTGATCGTTTCTCGAAGATGGCACATTTTCTGCCTTGTCGCAAGACTTTTGATGCCTATCATATTGCTAAAATATTCTTCAAAGAAGTTAAGCGGCTACGGGTTACCGGAAACTATTGTCTCTAATCGTGAAGCCAATTTTTTGAGCTATTTTTGGAAGACCCCATGCATAAAGATTAACACCAAATTGCAATTTTCAATCACATTTCACCCACAAACTGACGGACAGACAGACGTGGTAAACAGGAGTTTGGGAAATTTGTTGAGGTGTCTTGTTCGAGACTATGAGAAGACATGGCCAACCATCCTTGACATTGCTGAATTTACTAATAATAGCTCAATGAACAGGACTACAGGTCATACTCCATTTGAGATACTTCTTGAAATTCAGCCTCGACGGCCTATCGATCTTGTCCCTCTTCCACACCAAGCTCAACTCATCCTTAAAGCTGATGAGTTCTTGCACCACATTATAGAGGTGCGCAATTGTCCGATGACAGATAGCTTTGAGCAATGATGTATAAGGCTACAATTGATCGTCATCAACGATATGTAGAGTTCAAGCTAGTGACATGATGATGGTTCGTATTAATCACAAGAGATTTCAACTTGGGGCTAATACAAAACTCCACCCAAGGAACATGAGTCCCTACACAGTGCTGAAAAGGGTGGGAGCAAATGCTTATGTGCTTGAGTTGCTTGATAATATGTCCATAAGCAATGTTTTCAACGAGGTTGATCTCTATCTCTATGTGGGACATCACTCAGATGAAGGTGACACATAACATACATTGAGGCTGCCCCAGTTACAGCCGTCTGTTGATGATGAGATTGAAGAAATCTTGGGCTATACATACACGATGACTCGACATGGAAATGGTTATCATGTTTTCCTCGTCAAATGGAAAGGCTGTCCAAACATGACAGCACATGGATCCAAGTGGATGATTTCAAACTCCTCGACCCTGATTTATATGAGCACTCCATTTCATTCAACCATTCGTCAAAGACAAATGATTTCAATCCGGGGGGAGGTGATGCAGAATTGAAGACCTACCAGCGTAGGAAGTACAAGAAAATCAGGCCTACCGTGGCCCAGTCTATTTTAAAGTCTTGGGCCCACTTTGACTTAAGTTTAAGCTGTTTATTTTCTGTTTTAAGAGTTTTAAGTTAGTCCAGTTGAACCAGTGGTTCAGTTGGTCCAGTTTAAGTAGATATTCTGTTTCTTTTCTTAAAGTGTTTAAATTTGGGTCCATATCCTTTTAAAGGGTATATAGACTTTAAATAGGAATAACTAGTTGTAAGGGGAGTCGACTAGGGGGTTTCTTAGCTGGGTTTGAACTTTACTTTATAGATTTTTATGAATAAAGGTCTTGGGGCTCAATAGCCCACGATTTTAACATTGAAAAGCTTTGTTCTCTGCTGCCTATCATGGTATGCCCTTCCTTGTGGTGAATCAAGGTATGATTGGTGGTGAACCCAATCAATACCATGCAGTGGGAAGCCCTGCTGTTCTTTGTGTTGATTCTTCTTGAGGTATCAAATCGGCTCTCCTGTTTTCTGCATTCGAATTTCAATTCTGTTCGTGTAGTAGAAGCTTTTCTATCCTCATTAGGATTGCTGGAATCAAGGGTTCTGGTTCTGATTTCAATTCTGATTTCAGAAAGATTCTATCAACAGTATCTTAAGTCATGTTCTGAGATCAAATTCTGATTCTGCTGCATGGTTATTACAGTCCTGCTACGAGTGGTATTGGGTTTTTGTTGCTTTGAAGGCTACTCAATATCTGAACCATACTGATCTGTTTAGTCTGAACTTAATATCATAGATTGAGTTTCTGTTGAGCATATGACATCTGTATTCTGATCAGTCATTCGATTCCTAGTTTGACCAGTTTTGAACTATCCTAAATCCAGTAGGAGTAGTCCACATCAGCAGAATTGACAATTGGATCTGGCTGAGATTTTCAGCATTGAGTTACCCAATAAAAGAGGCAATCGACCAGCTTTATATTCTGATCTGATTTGTTGATCTTGTTTTATAAGTTCTCTTAATTCTGGAAAGTTTCCACTCTGTTATCCATAGTTGTCAAGGCGTCGCCTAGGCGCCGCTTAGGCGTCCAGGAGGTTTTGCTGGGGCCTAGGCGACAACCACCTTATTGCAGGGCGCCTTGCATTGGTTTTATTGGTATCGAACCTGGTATTGGCCCTTATTTATGCCAAATTGGCCCTTATTTATGCCAAATATCATTTAAGTAAATATTTTGATGACTTGAGTTGACTTAATGTTGATTTTTTATGACTTGAGGAGGCTTAGTGTTGATTTTTTATGATATAAGGTATATATTGTAGCATACTAAAATAGTTGTAGCACATTAAATAATGTTAGAAAAGGGGGGAAATAAAAAATAACACTTGAGAGTGCCTTGGCCGCCTAGGTGACGCCTAGGCGGGCGCCTTGTCGCCTAAGCGCTTAGGCACCTCTCTACCGCCTTGGGTTGCCTTGCCACCTTGACAACTATGCTGATATCGATCCTGTTTGATATTGGTTTTGTATTTAAATTTTTAAATCAGAATCACATTATTCATCCATGGGAAAATCTGGGTTTCAGTGATGAAAACAACCTCCACTGTTTTAAACCATCCTAAAATGCAACTTAGCTGCACATGAAAAAGAGTGTCATCTATGTATCCACTGTGTCCAGGTTCAAAGAAACCCAAAAAGTACAAGTGTCCCAATAACAGCAATGCTACATTTTACTCAGCGAAGGGGAGGATATACTCAAGAATAACTAACCAATATCAATCGGCAAAGACGGACCAATTTATACCTCCAATTAGGTTGTATGTTTAGGGACTGGAACGGAGATAAATTTTCTGTATACTGTGGACAAAATGGACTGAATAATTTTCTGAGAACCTAGTTCATCTCTCTTCTCCAGAAGAGAAGGCTTACCTATGTGCAGTAGTTCATTGGTCATGGATCACTACTTCATGCCTTTGAGTTTGAGAAACACCTGCAGGGAAGCGATAGTGTAGGCACACCATAAGAACAACTCCTAGTGGGCCCTGATATCATTAAATGAAATCCTAGTCCCAGGATATTTTTTGGTGCCTGTTTGGTTAGCTTGTTCAAAAACCTTTTTTTTTTTTTTTTGGGGGGGGGGGGGGGTGTAAAGAACCTGTTCGAGAAATTGTTGACTTACAAAGACGCATGAACAGCTCCTGGGTTTAAGAAACACCTTCAGGGAAGCGACAGCATTGGCTCACCGCTCACCATTAGAACAGCTAGGTCTAGTGAGCCCTAGTATAGTCAAATGAAATTGTAGACCCAGAAAGGAGGAGGGGGTTGGTTAGCTTGTACAAGAAATTGTTAGCTAGTAAAGAGGCATCACAGCTGTTGTAAAGAACCTGTTCGAGAAATTGCTGACTTATAAAGACGCATGACAGCTCCTGGGTTTAAGAAACACCTTCAGGGAAGCGACAGCGTTGGCTCACCGCTCACCATTAGAACAGCTATGTCTAGTGAGCCCTAGTATAGTCAAATGAAATTGTAGACCCAGGAAGGGGGAGGGGGTTGGTTAGCTTGTACAAGAAATTGTTAGCTAGTAAAGAGGCATCACAGCTGTTGGATTTATTTTTAGATGTATTATAAGCTATTAAATAATTTCATTGAGGCCACCACTCTTAACCATTATTCAAAGGGAGGCAAAGGAAATGATGTATTTTTAAGCTGCTAAATATACATGGTCCAATCACAATGGAATCTCAAAATGATTTACATTCACCAAAAGGATTACTAACAAGCTAAACATACCTGCTTCAAGTGGAACAGGTGAAATCAACTCAAAAACTGCAGTCACATTATCACCAGGCATCACCATCTTAACATTTTCAGGTAATTCCACCTTCCCAGTAACATCTGCAGTCCTCAAGTAAAACTGAGGTCTATAATTTGAGAAGAAAGCAGTATGACGACCGCCTTCATCCTTCGTAAGAACATATATTTCTGCCTCAAACCTCTTGTATGTTTTCACACTACCAGGCTTGGCCACAACCTGTGAAAGGCATAAGTTAATCGACGACCTTTTCTGAATAAAAAAACTACCCAGCCATAAAAACATCCGAAAACAATAACCCACTCCCCATGGTAAAGAGTTAACTAAGACATCCCATCACAAAAACAAAGAGCAAAGAAGGGGGGGAAAAACAGAGCCACTAAAAATGAAACAAGCACTATATGTGTTTAGAGAAAGCTGATATTTCCTTAGAATATGATCATATTCTTTTGCTGCTTGGTTGCATAATCAAATATATCTGATGCGGATCCGGGGTTCAAAACCCGGCTCGGATCGCTTACGGCCCCACCCAAGTGTTAGATAAATCAAATCATAAACGCGTGGCAAACCAGTAAATATTGAAGTTGTATAGGAGCAATGGCAGAATGGTAAATAATGGAAGGTTATAATGGAATGTAGTAAATAAAAGAGGATGGCAATCTGGTAAATAAAGTGAACAATATGGGGTCCCTTAGAAAGAGACAGAAGGCTTTGGGACAAATATGGATTGAAATTGTTGGGGTAATTCTGAAAAGCTAATAAAAGAGAGGTAAGTTAATAAAGAAATTAAGGGCTGGAGGGCTTAGTTGTAATAACCAGAAATTAAATACGCTGGTTACAAGCGTATTTAAAGACTCAACAATCCTATTCCTACCATGAAACTGAAATAGTGTTGGACTCTACCTTGGACTCAAAACTGAAACAAATGTTGGACTCGACTCTAAAATAAAAAATAAAAAATTTAATTACATAAATCCCCACTTATTCCTACGTCTAACTGCATCAGTAACAGACTAACGGTAGGGTACACAGTTTGAATTTCAAAATTCAGATAAGCTAATTAAGTTATACTGCCAAATCAGGGTTCTAAATCCCAACACCTAGTTGGTGTAACCATTTTCATCACTTAGAGCCATAGTTAATTGCCAGTATAAAGATTGTTTGATTGGTTATTACTCACCTGTCCTCTCTGTACATCTTCACGTTTTAATCCACGTAGAAGGAGGCCCACGTTGTCTCCAGCCTATATAATCACACATTCACCAACAATTTAGTGATCAACAGTTAAAAGCTTATTGTAAAAATGGGATAATTGACACTTCGTATCCCCACCAGAGAATGCTATCTTAATGGGCCATATAATTCTGCCACATGGCAGGATGATGTCCTGATTCCACTTGGCGAACTCCAAGGTCACATGTAGGCAGGTGACCTTGGGGTCAAACCTCTCCAGAAATTTTGGGCCCCATCCAAAATGACATATGCAGCCATAGTTATCAAGGCGGCGCCTTAGCATCCAGGCTCCTTGATCGCCTAGGCGGGCGCCTTGCCACGTTGTTGGTGTGACCTTGAATTTAGACCCTCTACAATGCCATGGTTGCCTTGCCGCCTTGATAACTTTTTATGCAGCTATTGTGGGCCAACCAGATAAGCCACTCTCAGAGGGCCAAATAGATAAACTTCACTTAAAAGGGAAAATTAACAAGAAGATAATCATTGCTTACCTGCCCATGATCCAAGATCTTCTTGAACATCTCCACGCCGGTGACTGTAGTCTTCAGAGGACCACCCTATTGAAAGGAAGAATAACATGAGAACCAAGAATTAAGTATGTAATAGTAATCTTCTACTAGTGTAGCACATGCAACTCCTGTCAAGTGTCAAAGACACTGTGACATGCTGTATAGGGGTGAGTAACTAAATGATTACTTCAAAGCATTCATGGAAAGGAGATTGAAAGAATACTTGACAATATAATATAAACCACAACTTGAAGGGGAATGTACCTGCATTAATCCCAAAATTTCAACATCCTCTCCAACTTTGATGGTCCCTTGCTCAACACGGCCGGTCACAACTGTTCCACGTCCCTTTACAACCAGAAGCAGAAATTATGAAAACTAATTTGACATCATAAATCCTATCAGGTCAATGCGTCTTTAAAGTATGGGGAAAAAATAAAAGCTGAAAAGCAAAGAAAGAAAGTTCAGGTTCAATCATTCATGTTATGGTAATCGATGGTAATGAGTGTTTCGAATTTTGCTGCAAATGACTACTTATGATTTTCCTAGTTTTGTTTCCTTATAAAAAAGGAGCTAAACATCGAAGCAACTTTTGTCAGCGACATGGCAGCTCACTTGACAGTAATTGTTAGCCGGTTATCAATTATACTACTACAGGACTTCAGTTGTCTAGTTGATTTAAGAAATGAATAGAAAAGAAACATAAATGAATGACTTTCATGAAGTCATGATTTATGCAACCCTTGATGCATGCTGTTCAAAGGAATCTGAGTTGCTCCAGATGCATTGTAGCAAAGGTAAAATGATATAGTAGTAAATACTGCTTGAGCATGAAGCAATACCAAACTTAAATGATTATTTGACAACACTGATGCCAATAAACATTTCTAACGGTTACCTGGATTGAGAACACATCCTCAACTGGCATTAGGAAAGACTTGTCAAGTTGGCGAACAGGTTCAGGTATGTATTCATCTACAGCTTCCATTAATTTTAAAATAGCCTTCCTCCCTATTTCTTCATTTGTGCCCTGTAAAGCAGACAGGGCCGAACCCCGAATAATTGGAATTTCATCTCCAGGGAACTTGTAAAAACTTAGAAGCTCTGCAAGAAAAACAAAATCCAAGTGAAGTTCTTGCACATGATACTCACTTAAGCAATAATTGATTAATAAAACTAATTTACTATTTAGTTCATTTGTCACACCACGGAGTTCCATTTCCACAAGTTCCAATAACTCTGGATCATCAACAGCATCAACCTTATTTAGAAAGCACACCAATGATGGCACACCAACCTGAATCATGGACGGAAATTAGAAGATCTGACTCACCTAAAAGAACCACAAGAACAAACTGACAAACTCTAGAAATTTGTCAGAGCATAGTTACGAACCAGACATGATTTACAGAGTTGCAAATAATAGGTTACCCACCTGGCGAGCTAGCAGAATATGTTCCTTTGTCTGCGGCATGGGTCCATCCGGGGCAGATACAACCAGAATGCCCCCATCCATCTGAGCTGCTCCAGTAATCATATTCTGAAATTCAATTAACAGTTTACATAAGGAAGTAATTCACCATAAGTATTACCATTAAGGTAATATGAATGCAATGACATGGATGCAAGATACAAGTCTCACTAACATTTATTTCCATTGATATTTGTTTAGTCAACTAATAAGTTTAGAGAAGCGGTAATTGGAACATTTTGTAACTTATACAAAATTAAAATCAGTCAAAACTATTGGATCTAACCATGTATTACTTAAACAAATTATATAACAAAGGAACTCAATTCTTAAAGACAATTGTTCTTTCTAAGCAGGTTGTTAGACACAAAAACATCTTATTAGGAGGATATGATTCTTCTCTTTTGATGTTTTCATTTATCACTTCTAAACCTAAGGACAGACGTTTCAGTATGATTTTTCTACTTTTTCTTGATGGGAGGGTTTGTAATAGAGAGTGTTTACAAAGCATCCAATATTTCACAGCATACCTTAACATAATCTGCATGTCCTGGACAATCGACATGCGCGTAATGCCGTTTTGCAGTTTCATACTCAACATGGGCCTGCAAAACATTTAGTAACTTGAGGTAAGCTTAGAAATACTGTAGCAAGATATATTTATTGGCAACCAAAAACTTTCTATGCTGCATTATTTATTTATAATGTTAGATAATTTGAAATAGTCAGCCAATTGGCAAGAAGCTAACCGTCGCAATAGTAATTCCTCTCTTTTTCTCCTCAGGAGCCTTGTCGATCTCATCAAATGCAACAGCCTTAGCTTTTCCTTCTTCTGATAGCACCTGAGAAACAAATTATGTAGTACAATCAATTCAACAATTTACAGAGTTTGAAAAATATATATAAGACAAAAACAAAAGACAATTTCTATGCTTCCTGTTATGCATAGATATTTTCAGTATCCGATATTTTAGCCACTATCATTGGTAAAGAAACATGAAACTGAATAAGAAAGAAAACTAAGACCCACTTCATCGGTAAAGAAACATGAAACTGAATAAGAATAAAAACTAAGGCACCAAATACATATCAAACGAGTGGACCTTTGTAATTGCAGCAGTAAGTGTAGTTTTCCCATGATCAACATGCCCAACGGTCCCCACATTCACATGAGGTTTCCTATAACAAGAAAACATAACGAAAATAGCTAAGTCTGAAATGGACTGAATTACTATAGCTTTGTGAAAAATATAAAGAATGAAGAATAAATCAAAGCACATCCAACAACCACAGACTATATCTCCACCTAGGTAAAGTAGTACCACAACATAGATGAAACAGAACCAAAATCTGCATTTATACAAAACTGGGCCTAATCAACCTATTGATCACATGTTTTCTGCTACCAATTCCCTTAATAATTTTGGTACTTATTTCTATGAAATAACCACTGGAGAACAAATGTTTCTTGGCTAAAGATACTCAATGCCACTTAACATAGCAATGTTACGAGACACTAAGAACACAAAGTATTACATTAAGCTTGATACACCCAAGAATTTTTTTTAGAAGAAACAGAAAAGAGAAGAAAAACCTAAAAGGGAAGATATGGTAAAGCTTTGTTCTGTGAAAAAAAATTCAGAGGATGACTCACGAAGATTAACCACAAAACCTTGAGTGCTAATACTCATCCACATAAAATGCAAATCATGTTAAGAGTTGAATTAATGCCATAGTTCTAAATCTCGCTGACATCTCAGCGAGATCTCGAGAAACTCGAGCTAGTCGAGACGAATTATAGTGTGAAATCTCAAACATGCATTAATTCGAAAATCTCGACTGAAATTTCGGCTAGATTTCAGTACAATTGTACCGTCTCGCCAAAATGGTACAAAGTGCCTTATAAAAAAAACACAAACTCGACCTAGACTTCAAAACTTCATAGTAAACTCGACAGAGAAGGGGGTTTGGAGCTAGAGAATGGGGAAAAACCTTGGTTCTTGATTTTTTTTTATTTTTTTTTGGCCACATCATCACTCAATGCTACTGGGGTAAAGTGTCCATGAATTATGTATTGTTCAATGTACTTGGGTTGGGTGTCTATGTAATATGCATTGTTCATTTCAATAGTTCAATGTACTTTGTAGTTTGGAGTAGAAACTTTAAGTCTTTAACTATTTCTTAAATAATTATTCAATATGATGTGTTTTCATCCATTATTACATAATTTACTTGTTTTACTTGCCAATTATGCCTCATAGCACGCAAACAATGTGTAAAATAGGCAATATTACATTAAGGGTCCGACGTTTACTACCAACCAAGGGGTGCAAATCTAAAACATCAATTTTTTTTTTTTTACAATGTGAAGATTTAAATATGTTTATTAAGCCTAAAGCAAGCTTCAATTAAAATAATTGATTTCTTAAATCCCCTGTATCTAAAACAATATCCGGGTTCTGGATAAAACACAGAACACAGCCCCATCATTCGATAAAAAGAGGTTACAATTCCCTATGTAAATTATAATGTTACATACGAAGTCCTGAAGCAGCCCACGAAAGACACATAACGAAGCTAATGCAGACAGACTGCCCATATTTTACACAAAATAAAAATAAAAAATGAAATTCAAAGCATACTCTTTGGGAAACCCGTCTATGAGCTCTAAAAATCCATAATAAATTACACCGAGTCCAATCCGAGATTCTCAAGTTTCAACTTACGTTCGCGTAAATGTGGCCATGGATCTCCACCATGGTCCGATATCCGAGATTATATCACTTCCGTAAAGTGATTCAGAAGTGGATAATTGATGCAGAAATGCTCCTCGACAGCATGAGTAGACAGGAGAACACAAGCCGATCAGGCGCTTAGAATTAGGATTCCTCAGAGCAGCTGACGCCATTGAAGTGATAGAAAGTGAGCAGAGAGACGAAAACAGTAGGAAGCCCTAAGAATCGGAAGTCTCAGAGCTTCATGCAGAGAGGAGGAGACGAAGGGTTTAAGGGTTTAAGGGTTTAAGCCTCAAGGGTTGCCTTTTCCCACAGAAGGGTTTAGAGAGAGAAAGAGAGAGATAGATGAATAGAATGGGACTCTATGGCCTATGGGAGAGAGTACGCAACTGCCAGTCCATTGCTTGGGTCTATTTTGTCCGTACGTTGTGACGCATGTGGCTTCGAATGTGCGGCTGCGATTCACATATATGGCTTCTTAAGGGTTGACCATTGAGTCATTTTTTTTTTTAAATATTTATGGGAAGAATTATTGTGGGGGAGTGTGACCCCTGAGCATGTACACAAGGGCCAATGGGAATGCACATAGAAGCATCAACTAGGTTGATATTTCCTCCTTTCCTGGGGTGGTATGGTCATTTCACCCATTGTGTGGACAGGCGCCACACTCCCCCCATAAAAACCCCTTTTTTTTATATATATATATGGGCAAATGATTGTTATTTTGTCGTGTAGCGTTGAACTAGCAAGGAGCCCAAAAGATGCAAGAGCATTTGACTAAATGAAATTTTTTTAGTTCATTGGGGTTGAGCGGTAATTTTGCATGTTCCTATGTTTGAGCGTAGGAACCACATGAACGGTTAGCGTTCTTTTTCCCTATTGTATACACGGTCTCATTGACCCCATGCTAATCTGGGAGCCACGCAACCAAGCGGCAATTTTAATGGAAAAAATAAGGAAGCTGATGAGTACCCGGTCAACAAACACAAGCAATTTTTCCCTTCTTGAGTGAACCTAATAGGAAGCAAACAAATAGAGCAATATGGAACAATATATATAGAACATAATGAAGGTAATAACCAAGCTCCCAAATCAGCAACTCAATGCATCATAAGCACACATATGAACACCATCAATTTTTAATGTAAAAAACCACCTCAATGAGAAGAGTAAAAACCACGGGACCGTAGTCCACCAAAATTTCACTATCTCTAAATAATGGGAATACACAAGAGTCTTCTCTAATAAAGATTAGAGGCATACAATCATTTCAAACATCAAGAGCAATATATCATTGGCATCTATCATCAACAAGATGAACTCCAAAAGAGGAATGAAAGAAAAAGAAAGAGATCTCACCAAAATAGGGGCAACAAGAACATAATTATCAGACTAAGTTAGAGAGCTCTAATCAACAATCACACCGTACATAATGTAGAACTATGTCTTATGAATCTGCTTTCCAAAAATCAGCTCAAAAGGACCATGTTTGACCATCCGATCGACCTCTTAAAGTTGACTGCGCAGAGCCTCTAAAATCAGAAAAACTATTCACCTCCCCCTTTCTTCTTCTCTTCTTTTTTCACACGACCAGCCACTCTATTCTGCCTCAATGAGACCAAAAATAAGGTAAAACCTCATTAAGCAAATCACTAGACAAAAATACCCTTCATATGGGCTTTATCCCTAATGGGCTTCACCAAAAAACCTTTGAGCCATCCTCCACATGGAGGGAAACCCAACCTAACAAATCTCCCCCTCCCGACTATGTGGAAGGATTCGCCATGCCGGCGATCAAACGACAAACCTCAAGCTTCTCTCTTGGTAAAGCTTTCGTCAACATATCCGAGCCATTGTAATCAGTATGGATTTTTTCAATCTCTAGCAACTTGGAATTCAATGCATCTCTTATCCAATGATATCTCACATCAATATGTGTTGATCTAGAGTGAAAAGTAGAATTCTTACCAAGGTGAATAGCAGTTTGACTATCACAGAACAACACATATCGCTCTTGCTTGAAGCCAATCTTCTGCACAAACTTCTTCATCTATAGCAACTCTTTACAAGCTTCTGTTGCTGCAATAAACTCTGCTTCGGTGGTAGAGAGAGCAACACATTTCTGTAATCTTGATTGCCAAACTACAGCACCACTTGAGAAAGTGACTAAGTAGCCTGAAGTAGACTTACGAGAATCAACATCCCCAGCCATATCTGCATCTGTGTAACCAACCAACAAAGGTTTCTCACTTCCAAAACAAAGTCTCAAATTTGAAGTGCCACAAAGATATCTCATAATCCACTTGACTACATTCCAATGCTCTCTTCCGGGATTTGAGAGAAAATGGCTAACTGTGCCAACTGCATGAGCTATATCTGGCCTTGTGCAAACCATGGCATACATCAAGCTTCCCACTGCAGAGGCATATGGAAATCTTTCCATATCTTTCTTTTCTTCAATAGTAGAAGGAAACTGCTTAGTGCTCAATCTAAAGTGAGTAGCAAGAGGAGAACTAACCACTTTAGCTTTTTCCATCTTGAATCTTAGAACCACCTTTTTAATGTCCTTCTCTTGTGATAACCACAACTTCTTAGCATTTCTATCCCGATTGATTCTTATGCCAAGAATCTATTTTACTGGCCCCAAGTCTTTCATGGCAAAAGACTTACTCAATTGTTTCTTCAAACTGTCAATTCTTGAAGTATTCCTGCCAACAATCAACATGTCATCTATATATAATAAAAGAATAATAAAATCATCATCAGAGAATTTTTGAACAAAAACACAATGGTCAAAAGTAGTTTTCTTGTAGCCTTGCTCCCCCATACTTGACTCAAACTTCTTATACTATTATCTTGGTGCCTGTTTCAAACCATAAAGACTTTTCTTCAATCTGCACACATAATCCTCTTTTTCCTTTGACCTTGAACCTTCTGGTTGCTCCATGTAAATCTCTCCCTCCAAATCACCATGAAGGAAAGCAATCTTCACATCAATCTGCTCAACCTCTAATTCAAGGTTAGTTGCTAGACCAAAAACCACACGGATAGATGACATCTTAACAACTGGAGAGAATATCTCATCAAAATCAATGTTTTTCCTTTAATGGAATCCCTTGACAACCAATCTAGCTTTGTATCGTTGACGTGAGGAGTGTTCTTCTTACTTCACTTTGTACACCCACCTATTCTTCAAAACTTTTTTGCCCTTAGGCAACTTCACCAACTCAAAGGTGTGATTCTCATGTAATGATTTCATCTCATCTCATCTTGCATGGCTTCAACCCACTCATTCTTGTGGTCATCTTCCATTGCTTCTTCAAAACACTTTGGTTCTTCCCCATCAGTTAGTAATACATATTCATCAGTAGAATAACGTGTGGAAGGTTGTCTATCTCTGGTAGACCTTCTGATAGGAACAGGTGGTGGAATTTCTGGCACTGACAACTGCTCATGAGAATCATCATTTGTCTCAACCTGTGTGGGAACCTCATCATCACCTGTACCTTGCTGATCATTATGAATTTCCTCTTCAACATGTTCTAACACCGATGTTAGAGGAACTGGATCCAAGTCAATCAAATCATCACTATGTTGAGGCACTACCTTCTCAACCTTATCAATATCTTGTATGGTCTGATCTTCCATAAATACAACATCCCGGCTTCTAATAATTTTTTTCCCAATCGGGTCATAGAACTTATAGCCAAACTCATCTTGACCATACCCCACAAACACACATTATCGTGTCTTATCATCAAGTTTAGACCTCTCATCTTTGTGAATGTGCACAAATGCTTTGCATCCAAAGACACGCAGATGATCATAAGAAACATCCTTACCTGTCCAAACTCTATTTGGCATATCAAATTGTAATGGAACACATGGTGACAAATTCAACAAATGTATAACTGTACTCAATGCCTCACCCAAAAAGATCTTAGCAGCCCTGCCTGTGAGAGTAAACATCTCACTCTCTCCACCAATGTCCTATTCATTCTCTCAGCTAGACCATTCAATTGATGAGTCTTTGGAGGGGTCTTTTGATGTCGAATACCCTGTTCTCTGCAATAATCATCAAATGGTCCTATGTACTCTCCCCCATTATCAGTGCGGATGCATTTCAATTTCTTTCTAGTTTGTCTCTCAACTAGAGCTTGAAATTGCTTGAATACATCTAGTACCTGGTCCTTTGTCTTCAAGGTGTAAATCCATATTTTCCTAGAGTGATCATCAATGAAGGTCACATAATAAAGAGAACCACCAAGTGTCTTTGTCTTCATAGGACCATATACATCAGAGTGCACCAAATCAAGTACATCTGATTTCCTTGAAGAAGGTGAGCTTTTGAAGGAGACTCTGTTATGTTTTCCTACCAAGCAATGAGCATATTTTTTTAAATGTGCATCTTTCATTCCAGATAGGAGTTTCTTCTTAAACAACAACATCATTCCCTTCTCACTCATGTGACCAAGTTTCTTGTGCCACAACTCAGTTCTACTTTCATTTTCAATTGCATTTATAATGCCCTTGGAAAGCTTTGCTTGCAACAAGTACAATGCTGAATACTTTTTGCCTCTTGCCATAACCATGACTCCCTTGGTGAGCTTTCATTGGCCATCACTGAAAGTATTGCAAAAACCCTCATCATCAAGTCTACCCGTAGAAATTAAATTCAAACGAATGTCAAGAACATGCTTCACATTCTTAAGAACTAATCTTGTGCCAATATTAGTTTTCAAACAAACATCTCCAATACCAACAACTTTAGCCAAACATCATTGCCCATCCTTACAGCCCCAAAGTCACCAGGCGTGTAAGATGTAAAGTAATCATTTCCAGATGTAGCATAAATGGAAGCAGCACTATCAATTACCCAACTTGTCTCATGACAAGCAAGGTTAACAACATCACCATCGTAGACAATGAGAAAACTTCGAAAGTGGCGGCAACTCGATCATCATTGCCTTCATCATCTTTCTTCTTTTCTTTACTCTTTTCCTTTTTATTTTCTCTTTTTAACTTCCCACCAAATTTCTTGGTATGTCCCTTTAGGCCACGGTGATAACACTCAACATTTGCAAACCTGTTAGACTTACCTTTACTTTTATCTCTATTCTTAGGACCCCAACTTTTATTTCTCCCCCTATTCTCGATGAGCAAAACATCTGACTGTGAAGAGGAAATCTGTGACTTTCTTCTCATCTCTTCATTCAAGAAACTACTCTTAGCCAAATCCATCGATATTGTACCATCTAGAGCTGAGTTTGACAATGATGTTCTAAACGTCTCCCATGAGTCCGGTAAGGTGCCAAGAGGCCATAACCCCTGTATTTCTTCATCAAACTTGATACACATCGAGGACAGTTGGATAAAAAATAATTTATTGTTCCCTGTCTTTCGAGCATACAATTGCTCAAGCTTAGTCCATAGAGTGCGTGTATGTGCCTCTCCACTAATATGATTCAACACATTATCATCCTTCTACTGTCTAATATACCCACATACTTGCCGATGAAATATATTCCACTCTTGAGCAGTCTTATTTTTATGTTTTTCACTAGCAAACACAGGTAGATAATAATCTTTCACATAAAGAAGATTCTCCATTTTTCCTTTCCAAATAGGATAGTTTGAACCATTCAAAGTAACCATTTTACTTGTATTCGTTTCCATTGTTCAACCCAAGATAAATACTCCAAATAGCAACCAAGCTCTGATACCACTTTAATGGGAAAAATAAAGAAGCCGATGTGTACCCGGTCAACAAACACAAGCAGTTTTTTCCTTCTTGAGTGAACCTAATAGGAAGCAAACAAATAGAGCAATATATGTAGAACACAATGAAGATAATAACCAAGCTCCTAAATCAGCAACTCAATGCATCACAAGCACACATATGAACACCATCAATTTTTAACGTAAAAAATCACCACAATGAGAGGAGTAAAAATCACGGGACCATAGTCCACCAAAATTTCACCATCTCCAAATAAAGGGAATACACAAGAGTCTTTTCTAATAAAGATTAGAGGCATACAACCATTCCAAATATCAACAACAATATATCACTGGCATCTATCATCAACAAGATGAACTCCAAAAGAGGAATGAAAGAAAAAGGAAGAGATCTCACCAAAACAGGGGTAACAAGAACGTAGTTATTGGACTAAATTAGAGAGCTCTAATCAACAATAACACCGTACAGAATGTAGAACTATGTCATACGAATCTGCTGTCCAAAAATCAGCTCAAAAGGCCACGTTTGACGATCCGATCGAGCTATTGAAGTTGACTGCACAGAGCCTCTAAAACCCAAAAAATTGTTCACCTCCCCCTTTCTTCTTCTCTTCTTTTCTCACATGACCAGCCACTCTATTCTGGATTCGGCTCCTGTCCAACCGTGGCGGGAGCTGTATGGTGCAACACCCCCCTAAGATGCTGACATGAGGCATAAAGTGAATCCAACGGTGTTAAATGATAAGAACTCATTTAATCCATTCTTCCTTCCATTTACCTTCTCTGTTGACGACCTGAGCCAAAAAATTTCAAAACTCATCCTCTCTTAAAACAAAACCCTCACACTCGTCTTTCTCTTTCCCTAACCTCCTTTGCGATCTGCCCTAAATTTCAAAACCCTCATCCTCACCTTACCATTTCGGTTCTTGGCGCTGGGGATCCGGTAATGGCAAGAGGCACCAAAGGCAAGAGCATGTACGCTCATCCTTCTCTTCCCCTAACCTCCTTTGCGATATGGGTTCTGAACCCAAAATTTCAAAACCCTCACACTCACCTCACCCTTTCGGTTCTTGGTGCAGGAATCCAGTGACGGCGAGAAACGGCGAAGACAGGAGTAGGTACACTGGTCCTTCTCTTCTCCTCACCTCCTTTGCGATATGGGTTCTGAACCCTAAATTTCAAAACCCTCACCCTCACCTCACCCTTTCGGTTCTTGGCGCAGGGATCCGACGATGGCGAGAGGCGAGGAAGATAGGAGCAGGTACACTGGTCCTTCTCTCCCATTTTCGTTCTCTCTCTTTCTCTCTATGTCTCTCATTTTCGTCCTTAATGGGTTTCTTGTCTACGCTTTTATTTTTTTTTTCATTTTTCTATACTTTGAAATGTAGAATGTTTAATGCACGATAGTATGTCTTATATATGAGCGTGCATTGCAACCCATATTCTGTATTATGCAACAACCAACAATCTTATAGTTACAGAATCTATATAATTGAGAAACGTGAGTTCAATGTTGAATATTGAAAATTCATTGTTGAACGTTGAGTTTTGAGTGGAGTGTTTCATGTTTCATATTCTTTTGGTTAATTTATTTTTTCTCCCTCTTCATAGTTTGTACTATTTTTTTTCCTCAGAATTTTGTCCTTAAATGGTTTCTTGTCTATGCTTTTATTTATTTATTTATTTTTTCTGTACTTTGAAATGCTTCCTCTTCCTATTTCCCAAATCTGGAAATCAGTCCATCCCCTTTGGAGACCAAACTGAGATTGAGGGGACCCTTTAGATGGGCTAACATTGCCCAGAAATATCAGACTAGATTGATGGTCTGATCTCTAATAATTTCATAATTGAAATTGTCCAGAAAAACAGAGTAGCACCAGCCCCATTTGGAGAATTTTGATTACACAATATTAGAGGCTTGGATCAGCCTCAAACAGGTATAGAAGATGCTTACCTTGATATATGTGGGAGGGGAGGAAGTACTATAAGCTTCATTTGTCCCCCTTCCGTTCCTTTCTTTAAATAGTAGCTTTGCTATTATCCCTCCTAGATGTAATGATCAAAAAGCATGATCAATTTGAACATTAACTTAATTTTTGATAAATTAGATGGGTGGAGGTAGTGATCTGGATCCTATGGTTGTATGCGAGGTTTGAACAATTTGTTGCTTCATAGCAACGGCAAGTACACTCAAGAACAATGGACGGAAATATTACAAGTGCTCCGTCCATGGATTTGTCATGTGGGTGGAACATCTGGTCATGTGCACATGTGATAAAGGACAATGCAAGGAAAGGTGCTCAAAGAAGCGACTGTTGTGGTGCTGCCCAACATCGATGGGGGTAAGACCATGAATCCAATAGTCAATATTGTAACGATTAGCCTATGAATATATTTTGGATTAAAACTGTTTAGTTAGGCACCCACCTCGCTCGGATAAATCGATCTTTCTACTAGATGCTTGTTTTCAAATATTCACTCTAAATAATATATCCTATACTAACATGCAAGGCTAAGTTATGATGCACTAATCATGACAAAGAAAGAAAAATCATTTACTATGTACACTAAAACGAGTTACTTTAATTGTCTACATTATGCCAAGAATAATAAGAAGGAAAGAGACAGATACCAGTCAAAAAATACAAGAAATAAATGAGAATGTACCAAATATGAAATATGTGATGTCCCACGGCTCAGGTGGAGACGGACGATCGGCTTGCCTCTCTCTTGTCGGACAGAGTAAGGACTATATGAGATGGGTTTCGTTACTCAGACTTCGGGCAGAACAACGACTGTATAAGGGATTGTCGTTATCTGTATACAGACATGATAACGGTTATAAAAGGAGGCTTTTGTTATCCGTATGCGGACGGAATAACATCTTGACTAGGAGCGCGAGCGCTCTTCACTCAAGCGGGTAATCGATGGATCTACCCACAACTCGGAATACTACTCAAAACTCACTCACAAAGGCTTGAAAGAGGGCAAAAATCAGACTAAGAGGGTCTCCCTAGGCCTGGATTCCATGAAATGAGGGGAGGTGGACCCTCCTATTTATAGGGCTGGATAAGTCCTCCACGGCGCCATGGAGGACAACCACCGTGGGGGACTTTTCCACGACGTCGTGGATGACGTCAGCTTGCTGACGTTGTAGCGCTTTGTGGCGACTTGGTTCCATACACCATCGCCGTGGGGGACCTCCACAGGGCCGTGGGACACTGTCCACGGCGCCGTAGATAGTGTGATTCCCCTTATGTCACCTTTTAGGCCCAAATGGGCCATTTTTTGGGTTCAGGGTGTGTCTGGGCCTATGAGCTTGGTCTTTTTGGGTTTTTTTTCTCCCTTTTGACTCTTCAGAAAATTTTGTCATTCTGTATGCAAACTAAACAGTCTTAATCCAAAATATATTCATAGACTAATAGTTACAATATTGACTATTGGATTCAGGGTCTTACCCCCGTCGATGTTGGGCAGCACCAAAACGGTCGCTTCTTTGAGTACCTTATCTTGCATTGTCCTTTACCACATGTACACATGACCAGATGTTCGACCCACATGACAAATCCATGGACAAAGCACTTGTAATATTCCCGTCCATTGTTCTTAGGTGTACTTGCAGTTGCTATGAAGCAACGAACTATACAAACCTCGCATACAACCATAGGATCCAGATCACTACCTCCACCCATCTAATTTATAAAAAATTAAGTTAATATTCAATTGATCATGCTTTTTGATCATTACATCTGGGAGGGATAATAGCAAAGCTACTATTTAAAGAAAGAAACGGAAGGGGGACAAATGAAGCTTATAGTACTTCCTCCCCTCCCACACATATCAAGGTAAGCATCTTCTATACCTGTTTGAGGCTGATCCAAGCCTCTAATATTGTGTATTCAAAGTTCTCCAAATGGGGCTGGTGCTACTCTGTTTTTCTGGACAATTTCAATTATGAAATTATTAGAGATCAGACCATCAATCTGGTTTGATATTTCTAGGCAGTGGTAGCCCATCTGAAAGGGTCCCCTTGATCTCAGTTTGGTCTCCATAGGGGATGGACTGATTTTCAGATTTGGGAAATAAGAAGAGGAAGCATTTCAAAGTACAGAAAAATGAAAAAAAAAAAAATAAAAGCATAAACAAGAAACCCTTTAAGGATGAAAATCTCAGGAAAAAAAAACAGTACAAACTATGAAGAAGGAGAAAAAATAAATTAGCCAAAAGAATATGAAACATGAAACACTCCACTCAAAACTCAACGTTCAACAATGAATTTTCAATGTTCAACATTGAACTCACGTTTCTCAATTACATAGATTCTGTAACTATAAGTTTGTTAGCTGTTGCATAATACAGAATATGGGTTGCAATGCAAGCTCATATATAAGACATACCATCATGCATTAAACACTCTGTATTTCAAAGTATAGAAAAAATAAAAATAAAATAAAAGCATAGACAAGAAACCCTTTAAGGACGAAAATGAGAGACACAGAGAGAAAGAGAGAGAATGAAAAATGGGAGAGAAGGACTAGTGTACCTGCTCCTATCTTTGCCGCCTCTCGCTGTCGTCGGATCCCTGCGCCAAGAACGGAAAGGGTGAGGTGAGGGTTTTGAAATTTAGGGTTCAGAACCCATATCGCAAAGGAGGTGAGGAGAAGAGAAGGACCAGTGTACCTGCTCCTGTCTTCATCGCTTCTCGCCGTCGCCGGATTCTTGCGCCAAGAACCGAAAGGGTGAGGGTTTTGAAATTTTGGGTTCAGAACCCATATCGCAAAGGAGGTTAGGGGAAGAGAAGGACGAGTGTACCTGCTCTTGTCTTTGCTGCCTCTCGCCATCGCCGGATCCCCTGCGCCAAGAACCGAAATGGTTAGGTGAGGATGAGTGTTTTGAAATTTAGGGCAGATCGCAAAGGAGGTCAGGAAAAGAGAAGGACGAGTGTGAGGGTTTTGTTTTAAGAGAGGATGAGTTTTGAAAATTTTTCGGGTTGGGTCGTCAACAGAGAGGGTAAATGGAAGGAAGAATGGATTAAATGAATTCTTATCATTTAACACCGTTGGATTCACTTTATGCCACCTGTCAGCATCTTAGGGGGGTGCTGCACCATGCAGCTCCCGCCACGGCTGGACAGGAGCTGAATCCCTCTATTCTGCCTCAATGAAACAAAAAATGACGTAAAACCTCATTAAACAAATCACCGACAAAAATGCCCTTCATATGGGCTTTACCCCTAAGGGGCTTCACCAAAAAACCTTTGAGCCATCCTCCACATGGAGGGAAACCCAACCCAACAAATCTCTCTCCTTTTTCTAATTGTCAAAAATATCTATTTTGTCACGTGGAGACATTATATGTTAGTTTTGACTATTGGGTAGGGAGGATATGGTCTAGATTAAATTAGTGGATTAGTCACAAATTAAATTTCAAAGTGGATTAGCCACAAATTAAATTTCAAAGTATAATTCAATTTAATACTCCTTTTTGTATTAGCACACATCCTATGTATGTTTATGCATGTGTACAGATATTCTAGACACTATCGTGCACTCTCCCAACTCTAAGGGGACAAACAGCTTAAAAAAAAGGAAAAAATGTTCCTTGTGCATAATCTATGCTAGCGCTCCCTTATGTCTATCTCTCTCCTCCTCTCCCTGGAAATGAACTCTCTACCCCTTGAATGATTCCTTTCGAGAGGCATTCATTAGGGGGCCGTTTGTTTGACGGAGCGGATGGGGTGGGAATATTGTGGCACTGAGTCCCACAATATAGTGGGTTGAGGAAAAGGGGTAGGATTTTACTTTTAATATGAATAATAATCAAAGTCCAATGTTTTTTGTAAGCTTTGGATAGCATGGGGTAGGATTTTTAAGTGTCACGTCAACAAACAAAGCATTGAATGTTGTTCCCTAAGCTTTTGAAAGTTAAACACCCTACCTAAGTCCCCGTCAAACAAACGGGGCTTAGATGTTTTCTGTTGGCGAAGGCTATGCTAGAAAATATATATTTTGCTCTCACAGATTGTCGAAACAAATGATCAAACTGGGATTAAAATCCTCTGCAATGTAGGCACATTGCGGTGCACTGCAATGCGGGCCTGAGAGCTTGACACGTGGAAGAAGCTTCATCCAACGGTGCGAGCTCAATGCAATGCATTGCAATTTTTTTTTCTTTTTTCTCGAACTCAGCACCGTTGGATGTCATAACTTCCATGCATGGAGCTCTCAGGCTTGCACTACAACGCACTGCTAGATTAGGGCACCACAGAGGATTTTGGATTTTTTCCCCTTAACTGTCCAATTGAGTATTGGGAAAGGACTAACCTATAATCCTGATATGCAAGTAAAGGGATCATAGACTGACAAAACGAAACTCGGATTACATGCACAGCGTAGTCACAGTACATTTAACTTTACAATTTGGTAAGAGGTTTCCCATTCTACTCAAATCATACAAATTTACCTATTCTGTGTATTTGGTTGCGCCGGATATTTTCAAAATGACAGAGTGGTGACTCAAATGTAACATTTTAGCCCCAAGCTCATTCATGATCCTCTCTACATACACTCATTAATTGTCACAGAGTAGGTTGCATGAAACCAAAATTTTGTGGATAGGTATGGATTAGAAGGCAGACCTCAACGCAATGGTAAAGTAGCTCCATTGCAACCTAGTGCTCATTGATTGAGTTGGGAACTAACTTCTCCGCAAAACAGAAATAAGGGGCTGCGTACATTATGACCCTTTCCAAACCCCGCATTGGTGCGAGCCTTGTGCACTGAGTATGCCCTTTTATAGACCCATGAATTCAAGAATCAGAATCGGAATCTGATTGAGGCCGATCCCAATTTTAGCCGATCTGGCTCGAACAATCCCCTTCCAAAATATATGGTTAGGGAATCTTTCTTCCGATTCTGATCAATTCCTAACCAATTCCCGGATCCGATCGAAATTGGTCAAAACCGATCCAGCTCCCAATTCCACTCGTTAAAACCATGGGTAATACCTAAGTTCCTTTCTTTATGTCAAGTTTCACTCAAAGAGAGTGTTTTACGTGGCAAAATAAAGCATTAATTAAAAACTAGCTAATAGAAACATGCCATAAATGTACTATACATATATCAAATTTAGTAACTCATCTCATTCTCATTGTTATGGTTCCCTATGCATAGGTTTTCCCTGGTTTCACAACAACCCTGGTTCAATCCAATTTCCTGTTTGGTTCACCCACCATCCTAGGTTCACAACCCCCCCCCCCCTAAGGTTTTTGTATGTTCCAAAATACCCTCCTGATACCCATTCTTGTCCTCTCCCGCCCCCCCGGTGAATGGGATCGGGTGGAGGAAAACTGTCCTTTTTTTTTTGTTTGGTGGTCTCTACAGATAGATGTTTATAAAGGATTCATCACTCCAAAGGTCACAATGTCTGATCACTGCAATAAACTATTTAGAGAACCCACAAGTTTACAACAATGGAATGTGGATTGATGGAATAGACAATTTGAATCATCAATAGAATAAATAAATAAATATGATTCCCACATACACAGATTGCACACCTCACATCTTAATTTTCTTCACTATACCCTAATATCAACAGCTAATCACATCTTCACAATTTTTCCTTTCAATGAATACATCATTTTTTTTATGACACATCTGCACCATTTTTTCAATTCATCAATTGTTCCTAAAGAAGTTCAAACCCCATTTCTGTGTCAATCCATCTATAATATTGCTGGTAGGGTTTCTCTCCACCGTCAAGGTGGCTCGTGTACCACCTGACATATCCACATCTTTTGCTGGGCTCTCACTTGTGGGCGACTTCTGCTTGCTCAATGACATTTCACTATTAGCAGAAGTTCCCATGCTTCCAACTGTGGGATCACTTGCATCAAGTGAAGGGTTTTCATGTACCAAATCCTGGCTGTTTGTTGCAGAAATGGAACTGTCATCCGTCGTTGAGAGCCTAGAGGGCTCTGTAGTGGAAGAAGTTTCAGGGTTGTCCTGTGAAGATTCAGGTGAACCGGTGCCGACATTGGATGATTGTTCCTCCTCGTGAGGGTGCCTGATCTCCATGTCTTTTAAAGACTCTATAACTGCTGCCATAAGCATCTGCATCATTTTTGAACATTCAGCAGAGTCAAAGAGGAAGAAGTCCATCCATAGTTGCTAAAAATTTATTTTCTATTAGGGGCGCTGTTCTCTGTGCCGCAGCGCAGCCTGCGCCCAGGCACATGGGGGTGGGCGCAATGACCATCCTGCCCCCCTGCACAGGCTGCCCATGTGCCTGGGCGCAGGCTGCGCTGCGGCACAGAGAACATTCTCCCTTTCAATTATTAAAATAGAAAATGCAACCGTGAGTAAGATACAGTGTCAATAGAACTGTACTATCTATCAGGAAGGGCGGAAGCAACACCACTTGTTTTAGTAGTCTGAGGCATCTCTGAGGGGCAGCCCCTGAATAGATTCAGGAGAAGTGATAAACATAAGCAGTTATCTGTTCAGTGAATCCCCATGCAACCTGTGCATCCTTGCCTTCTAGGTAGACTATCTTGCAATTAAGAAAAAAAATGGGATGTGGCCATAGATTGAATGGTCAGGGGATCTTTATCCCCTGCGGTTCCCTGCCCGGTACAGTTCCTGCAATTCCTCTCATAGGGGGCAGAAATGACCATCTTACCCCCTGCCCAAACACACTGACCGGGTGGGGTCCACCCGCTTCTTATTAGATGCACAAGGAAACTGTACTGGGCAGAGAACCGCAGGTGATAATTTTCCAATGGTCAGGACTTAGGAAGCATAATCCCACCATGTTGATTTGGAAGCAAGGAGAACTCCTAGTCTGGTCCGTGAACCTTTTTCACTCTTTGGAGAATGAGTTGGAGATATTAAAAGTTTAATAACTAAAACACCCCAAGGGGTTAGCTCAGTTGGTATTTTTGCAAAGATCAACACCTCACAATCAAGAGGTCACGAGTTCAACTCTCATTGGGGCCCTACCTATCCAAAAAAACAAGTTTAATAACTAAAACATAGGACCGGAAAACTCAAAAATTGCAAGGAACTCACCCTTTCTTCCTCTTCAGTGTTGCATGGGAAATCTGCTATATTGTCAAGTGGGTACTCCACATACTCGTCATCATTATCATCAATCGTGGTTGGGACATGTGGACCATAGAGATCACCACTGGAGAATTCGAAGTTAATTAGTCCAGAAGATGATGAGGCAGGCTCCTTTTTAGTTCCTTCCTTCTGCCATAAGAAATGATTAGGTCTTAATGGTAGTTTTAACTACAGATGATCAGGCAGCTCACCCATGACACATCAAACCCAAATCATCTATACACTTCTTTAATATCCCCTTCCCTGCCCCCATCAAGATATAGAACTGAGTCACTGACTATCCAAAGGCAAAGGGTCAAGAAACTCAACGCCAATATTCCTGAACAACTTGGAGCGGGGCCTTCTATTCACATTATCACGGATACAAAAATAATGGAAAAAAAAAATGGATCAATTTTCAGCTGCTCCTATCGGAAATAGGGTTCACTACAGATTTGCACTATACCACATGGTTTCATAAAATCTGTACAATTTCCCGATCTAATCGAGAAGGTTTTACATATTAAAAAAAAAAAAAAATCGAAACCATTTTAATATAAAAATTAAACCATGCAGTAAGGGAGGAAAAAAGGAATCAATGGAGAATTAGGAGCAATACAATCATCATTGTTTTTGTGCAACAGCCCATCTAATAGGGGTGCTTCACTGATTAAAAAATGGATTGATGTATTTGTTGGCTCACCATTTCGATGATGTCCAACACCACCATATTTTTATTATATATTGTAACAGTTTTCCAAATTACTGGCTTAGGTGTCACAGTCATACATGCGATTCGGTAGTTGCCGTGCAAAACTGAGAACAAAAGAGTGGGTGGTGGTGGGAGGAAAAAGCATCCTTGGAAAAAACTGAGAAAACATAGTAACAAATACCTCTTCAGATTGTTCTTTGCAGGGAATATCAGAAGGGACCTGGCAGTTTCAAGTAGAAACAAGTATACGGTAAGTTCGATAAATATTAGATATGGAAACAGAACTACACAATATTTATTACTAAGGATATTTTGTAACAATGTCCAGACTCACAACTTCAATCAGATGCATCAGTCATAAATAAATTACATGACTAGGTGCTTACATATCCCATGATGTATGTACCTTGTTTGACCTTGAGCAGCCATACAAATGGGTGGCAGGCCTAAACATAACCACCAAGCCACCATACACCAACTGCTTCCTCCAAGACTTTGGATTAGCTAATCCTAGGATGAAAGGGCAAAGCATCAAGTTGGGCATCCCTCAAAGTGACTGGAACCAACAGCCCTTTTCCCTTTCTTTCTCTCCCCCCATCCATCCATTAAAAAGATTTCAAAAAGAGAGTAAAGAAAAAACACCTGCTAAACCTGACCCATTTCTAGACCTGGGTTGGTTAGTCCCAAACATAAGTTTATTTAGGGAATTACAAATAACTGTTTTCAACAATAACAAAGTCACAGAATTAGACGGGTAGCCCCATCTATCCAACGTTTCAATATAAGTAATATTTTTCAACGTGAAGGTGAGTGAATTCATTTTTTTGTTGAATACTCATAATAAGCAATAGGATCCATGTGATATTAAACTGCTGGAGGATCATTTAACTTAAAACTGAATCCCCAATATGTCTGTGTGCATGCATTTGAGTGTACTGACAAATCTCAAGCCAAACTACTTGCTGACCTCTGTCCGACTCATGGGTCTTATGGCACGAAGTTGTTTAATGGCTTCTTCTGTGCTGTTTGCTGCTGATCCTGCATCTAGTAGCCAATCAATTGGAGAACAGAAAAGGTTCTAAATGAGGGTACAACAGAAACCATTTTTGTGATATAAGGGCCATGCCTGAAGTTTTGGAAAAACTCTGGTCTGTATATCCCATTTCATGCATTGCAGTCCAACTACCCTGTACATGAATTTTTCAACTAAAAAATTAGGAATTGGTACCCAACATCTAGCAGTTCCAATAGAATAAAAACCCATAACTAGATGGTGGAGTATTCGTCTACCTTGCTAAAGTAATCATGCGTGGCCCCAAAATAGTTTCTCTCTAATGCTTCCTTCGGAGGTTGCAAAACATTATGAAAGAAGATAGCTATAGAATCAAAGTAGAATTGAGGGCGTGGGGAATTGTGATCTCCCTCGAATTTAATGATATTTTTGTCTCCCTGTCGAGTAAAATGAGTTGAAATTCAATATCATTGCAACAAATATATGAACAGAGGTGAAAGATGTAGCAAGCAATTTTTTTTTTCCTGGTTGTAAGTTGAAATGGAGGCATCTCCCTTTTCCTTCGATTATTGTACTTTTATCATCTACCAATTGAAAGAAAAGAAAAAACCAGCCTAACATTTACTGTTAGTTCATACAAAATTTGAAAGACAAGATGCATGGCACAATACCATTACATCCTTTGCAACCTCTCCATCATTATATTCAAAATCATCCAACAAACCAGGAGATCTCCTACATGTGGTGGTTTTTGACCATGTCCTACAAGGGACTAAGTTAGCATTTTACTGAATTTCCAAGGAAAAAGCATCATCCAACAATTGACATTTCCCCCTTGGTTAATATGTTATAGATATAGACATTTTTATCAGCAAGACAGCAGCACACCATAGTTTTGTGGTCAAACAATAAACTTGGGGATATACTAAATAGGACTCGAGGAGTGTTGATCACCAAGGTGCCAAACCCACTTCTTAAGGACCATGTGTTCTCTGAAGTTTCCAACATGAGTCTCTTTGCTTTTGTGTGTGTGCATGTGTCTGTTTTGGACAAAGAAGTTTCTTGTTTGTGATTGTACCAGAGGTTTGCATTTTTACCTCATAATACAACTCAACTGCATACCATTTATCTATCTCATACAAAATGATTGAGAAGAGTTTCACATGAGTGGAATTCAACTCTTAAAACTACGACAAAGCTAGTTATAAAATTACTCACAAGTTAAAATACTTATGAATTCACTAGCCAGTACAGTACAATTAACAGGAAATAATGATTCTAAATGCATATCACTGGAAAAAGGAAAATTTTCAGGTAACCTTAGTAAAAAATATATATATGTAAAATCTTCCTTTTACATGATTTTTTACATGAAAACAAATGAAGCCCATGTAGTGATGGTTCAGTTAGAAACTAGGTATGGATCGATTCTAGTAAAGGAACAAGGATTAACAGCTAGGGAAAGAAGAAGGAGAAGAGAAGGACAAAGAAGGAGAGTTGGGAAAAATGTGGGTGAGTGAGAATAGACTCCACTCACCTATCTTTGTTCATTAACAGCTTCTTGAAATTACATATACCTCCCTGGGGAGGTAAAAGATAAAAAGAACAAAAGATAAAATTACAACTTAACATGACTTATAATAAGCCAGTGACAAAAGTACCCCTAACAACATAAACTCTAACGGGTTTTGATTAGGTGTAATGATTCATCTCTCTCATAAGAATGTAAATGAATAGAACGATACTAGCAGTTAATAAATATATGTAAACAAATGAGTGATGCAAATTCAGATGGTAAGTTGGAAAATCTTTCCAAAACTTTTACCAGAAATTCTTAATGTGCTTACCACATAAGCCTCATATATGCGATCAGAATGCTCAGGGAGAATAAAATCATCATCGATGGCATGACCAAGTAAAACCGGGACAAAGCAAGACTTTGCTACCTAATAAAAATAAGATACCAAAAGGACTTTCATCAGCAAAATAGATACAGAAAAAGATAAAGACTAAACAGGATATGATGAACATCCTTTAGTTTCTTGTTAATAGGAAATGACTTTTGTTACATTCAAATAATCTCTTTCAAATAAGTAGGTTCAAGATTCATTGCAAAGTAAGCTAAAGCCTCCATGAGATGTAAGGAAATGTTAAAGGTTTTCTTTGGGGGAGGGGGTTGTGACATAAGCTGGGGACCACATTTTCAGAAGAACATGTTATAAAAAAAAGTTTCCATGGTTTTGAGAGTAAAACGCTCTTCCAAAATTATTTCTAGCCACTAGAGTGCTATCTTTTTTTGTTCCTTTTTATTTTTTATTCCTTCTATTTTTTCTTTTAGTTTATCTGCATAATTAAGGATGCAAGAAAAGAAAAAGATAAAGCACAAACCTCATTGAAGTGGACTCAAAGCCAAAAATTAAGGTACTATAAAAAGGAGAAGACTGTATCACAGGATACAGCTTCGCTTATCCAAGTAGTTCCTGAATCTAAAAACTTCAAAGGATTCCCAAGTAACTTGGAGCAACTTCAATGGATAATTGCTGGTTCTTAAGTTGTACTATGCAGGAGATCCCTCAGTTATAGTCCAATTATGCCTGATCTTCTTGGTACCAGTCTTTTATGTATTGGGGAGTTATGAAGCCAAACCATCATCAATCCAAGAAGCCAAGGGAATGACTAAAACTGTGAAAAGCAAAGAAATATGAGGGAAAGATGCTTAGGAGAATTTTCATTTCAAAGCAGTAGTTTTAGTAGGGGCCAGTGCCAGTGCGATGGTAAAAGCTTTGGCTGCCAGCATAAAGACGTGGGTTCAAGTCAGAGGGTGACCACTTCATGCAAAAATTTTTGAAAGATAGGACCCTAATCCACCCCTCCGAGGACCCGGCAAAACCAGGATTTGCACTGTGTTATGGCTCTTTTATTTTGTTTCTAATTTAGACATTTGTTATTTCATGTCTAGTAGTACGAGTTCAATAATTCCTCCTTTCACTTGTTTTTTGGAATCCTGCTTATAGTCATAGTGTAAAGCAATATAAAGACTGGGGGAGTGTGAACTACTTTGGGGTTGTACTTTTTATTAAACGTTAACAGAAAACTATTGAATATTGAGAAGGAAAATTTTCTACTTCAACATTGTGTTTAATGTTTCTGATTTGTTTGCGTCCAACTGAATAGAAGTTCACTAATTATGACCTTTTTTCCGCCTCTTGGATGATTTGGTTAGATTTTTTCTGTTGCTGCAATTTAAATCTGAATTTGGTTTCCTACACATCATGTTGAAGCTAATACTTAATCTGTTTTGAGTAAAATATTATTGATTTATAGTGTTGAACCAAGTGGTAAATAAAGTTTCATTTATTGTGCAATTTTAAGTGGTTAAGCATACAAACAGTGCTGGGCAACTAAGCTCAACACCTTAAAGATATTATTTCAAGAAGTGAAGATTAAAAGATACTTTATGGACAAGAATGATAATTTACATTTAGAATCCTTAAATGTGCATTTTAATGTAGCAAAGTTCAGTTTTAAGGCATCATTTGATTTCTAGATCATCAACCTGACTGGTTTCTGCTGTTTTCTGAAAAACAGTTAGCTAGGTTCTTCTGACTTTTTGCTGATTTTTTGTTTTTGCTGTCCATCCTGAATCATCACGGGATAACCATCAACCACACAGCCAGTGTGGTCAGATGATTCACTACTAGATTTGGCCCATCAAAGAACAATCCTGATGGAAGAACTTAAGGCCTGTGTCAGTCTAGTGAAAGGCAAAAGCCACGTCGTAAATCTGACCACTACCAACACTCAACAAAAGGATTTCAAAGGCAATCCTTACCTCAGTGTAGAATCCTCATCCCATCTAACCTGGGAAAGAAGAGATAAATGATGCAAACGAATTTCATATGCTCGATTTGAAAGATTACATTCAAACTTGGAAGCACATGAAAGAAATGACAAAGTGGAGAAATTTCCCTTCCAAAATTCCATTAATTTGGTATGACAGTAAAAACAGTGTAAAGATGAAACAAGAGCCTTTGTGATGGATTGTCATAACTAGAGATCACCATCTCACAATACCATAATCTGAAAATTTAGATGCAAGAGCACTCCATTTTAACAAAATAACGGCCACTGAGAAATGCAACTCCTGTGAGAAAAGCATCCTCTTAAGATAACAGGAGGAAATGTGGAAAGGTTTTAAAGGGAAGCACAACTCACAAAACTGAGCAAGCAGACTTAATTTGAATCAATATTGAGATTTTGAGAAGAATCTGCTTCACAAAACTGATCCAGGAGTTCCAGGAGGCTGTTATGACTTATGATGATGGATCATGGAAATGTTTTCAGGGAATACTTTGGACAAGGAAAAGAATTTGAAATTAATCTTGCTGAATGTGTGCCAATCATAATACATGTGATGGTATCCCAGGAAAACTGGCTTTGCAAGATACTTTTTTTGCAGGACAAATATGTCAGGACTTGAACCTGCCGATTATGGTTCTAATAAGTTTAAATTGTCCACTACTTTTGATCCAGGAGAGTCCCCTGCATTGATTCCACTCCCAAGCATGGGAAGTCAAGTTGTGGAGGTGATTCCAAGTAAGCATACGGCTCAAAGTCATGTGCTTGACTCCTCTGACTCTTCCTCAGTCACTTTATTAGCACTTGCACTGCACTGACTAAAACTGAAAAATTATAAAAAGAAAGTTAAATATACGATGGTTTGCACCTTAGGGTACAAGTCCCGAATTTTTTTCCTTACGACCCATTTTGGTGACCATTAAATAATGTCTCCCCCCACCAAACAAAATTACTTTATAACTGTAGAAATAAGTGCATGGCTTGATTGATCAATGAGATCAGTCAAGCTCTCTATTTATAATAATAATAATAATAAAAGAGATTACAAAGGGAAACACTGTTCACGACACTGTTCACTTGAACAGTATCACAGCCCAAATATACTCTAATTCTAAATAGTTAAATAGAGCTAGAATAGAACTAGGAAAGGGAAAATAACTAAAATAGAAATAACACCCCATGGGTCGATCTTATATCATGGATCCACCCATGTCACACGTAATACCCAAATACCCATATTCCAACACTCCCCCTCAAGTTGGTGCGTAGATATCAGTCATGCCCAACTTGCACATTAGAGGTTGAAAAACTTTTCCACTTAAGCCTTTGGTGAACACATCAGCCAACTGTTCCCCAGATTGCACATAAGGAACACAAACCGTCTCATTATCCAGATTCTCCTTGATAAAATGACGATCAATTTCAATATGTTTCGTCTTATCATACTGCACTGGATTATGGGCAATGCTTATTGCTGATTTACTGTCGCAGTAGAGTCGCATAGGCAGAGTAATAGGAATACTCAAATCTTGTAACAAAATCTTGAGCTACAATAGTTCACAAATACTAAGAGCCATAGCTCTAAATTCAGCCTCTGCACTAGAACGGGCCACCACTGTTTGCTTCTTGCTGCGCCATGTGACACAATTTCCACCCACAAATGTACAGCAACCTGTGGTGGATTTTCGATCATGGGAACCAGCCCAATCTAAGTCAGTGTAGGCCTCAATTTGTAGATGATCATTACGAGAGAATAATACTCCTTTACCAGGAGCCGACTTCAAGTATCTCAAAATCCTGAATACTGCTTCCAGATGATTAGACCGGGAATCATGCATAAATTGACTGATAAGACTCACAGCATAGGCAATATCAGGCCTAGTGTGAGATAAATAAATTAGTCGCCCAACTAGCCTCTGATATCTCCCTTTGTCCACTGGTTCACCATCAGTGTCTCGGAAACGAGCATTTGCCTCAATGGGAGTATCCACAGGAGAACAGCCTAACATGCCAGTTTCAGAAAGAAGATCTAGAGTATACTTGCGTTGAGATAAGAACAGCCCTTGAGAAGAATGGGCCACTTCAATCCCTAGAAAATAGCGAAGTATGCCTAGATCCTTAATCTCAAATTCCTTGGCCAAATAATTCTTCAACTTGGAAATTTCAGCAGGGTTATTTCCAGTTACAATTATATCATCGACATATACTAGGAGGAGAGTAATAATGCTGCCTGATGTCTTGATAAATAAAGTGTGATCTGCATTGCTTTGTTTATAACCAAATGTCAACATCGCTGTCTGAAAACGACCAAACCATGCACGTGGTGATTGTTTCAGACCATACAACGCACGCTTAAGTTTACAAACCTTACCATGAGTTGCAGCAGATGAGAACCCAGGAGGGACATCCATATATACCTCTTCCTCTAATTCACCATGGAGGAAGGCATTTTTAACATCAAGCTGCTGGAGACTCCATCCTAAGTTCACAGCACAAGAGAGAATTACCCTGATAGTGTTCATTTTGGCAACAGGTGCAAAAGTCTCCAAATAATCTATCCCATATGTCTGAGTAAATCCGCGAGCAACCAGCCTTGCTTTAAAACGATCAACAGTTCCATCAACTTTTTGTTTAATTACAAAGACCTACTTGCAGCCAACAGTCTTCTTTTGTGGTGGAAGTGTGACAAGATCCCATGTACCACTCTTCTTTAGAGCTAGCATTTCTTCGATCATGGCCTCCTTCCACCTAGTATCTGCAAATGCCTCCTGCCAAGTCTGTGGTATGGAAACAGAGGATAAAGAGGAAACATAAGCATGAAATGATGGGGATAAAGATTCATACGAAACAACCTGTGATATTGGATGTTGCGTACAAGACCTTTTTCCCTTTCTAAGAGCAATGGGTAGATCAAGTGATGGATCAGAAGTAATAGGAGAAGTAGCAGCATCTAAAGGATTAGAAATATTACCAGAGGAGGTGTCATTCGATCCTGGGTCAGAGGACAACTCTTGGTCTGGTAATGCTGTAGTGGTGGGCTGTTGTTGCCCTTTTTTTCTTTCGATAATACTGCTGTGTTAAATCTTTCACTGGCTGTACCTGCTGCTCCCCTTGAACATCATTATCTAAAGGTACATGATAGTCATCAATAGGTTCATGTAGAGGAGGAATGGGAATCGGCACTTCTTCTAGAGTAGGAATGGACTCCCCCTGAAGAGGTGCCGAAGATGGAAAGAAAGCCATGGCCTCATGAAAAACGACATCCATGGAAACAAAAACACGACGAGATGTAGGATGATAACATTTATACCCTTTTTGGGTGGGAGAATAACCAATGAAAATACAGTGGAGACCGCGGGGATCAAGTTTGCCATGGGCATAGTGGTTTCGTACAAAACAAACACACCCAAAATTTTTGGGAGGAATAATACAAGAAGAAGACCCCTTCAAAAGATCAAGAGGAGATTTATAGTCAAGTACCCAAGAGGGCATCCTATTGATAAGATAAGTAGCTGTTAAAACAGCCTCTCCCCAGAAATGAGAAGGAACATGCATTTCAAACATAATAGAGCAAGCTACATCAAGAAGATGTCTATTTTTGCGTTCAGCCACTCCATTTTGGGGTGGAGTGTCAACGCAACTGGTTTGATGAAAAATACCCTGAGTAGCACGAAATAATTGAAAGGCTCCATCTAAATATTCACGACCATTGACACTCCTGAGAGTTTGAATGGTAGCTTGAAACTGAGTTTGAACCATGCTATAAAAGGCTTTAAAACAGGAAAAAACTTCACTCTTGTGTCGCATTAAGTAAACCCAAGTGGTGCGTGTGTGGCAATCAATAAAGGTGACAAACCACTTAAAGCCAGAAATAGAAGAGGTACGTGAGGGACCCCAGACATCAGAATGAATCATAGAAAAAGGCTTAGAACATCTTTTATTTGAACTAGAATAAACAGAACGAGTTTGTTTTGCAAAAACACGAGCCTCACATAATAAAGAGTGAGGGTTACAATGCTGAAATAAAACAGGAAAAATCTTAGCTAAGGTTCCTGAAGGTGGATGGCCCAGTCGACGATGCCATCGGTGTAATTCAGATAAATGATGTTCAGCAGAAGTAGCAGTAAGAGCCTGGCCAGACATAGTAACAGCATTAGAGATAAGATCATCGTCAAACAAGTAGAGACCACCACGCATTTTACCAGTTCCAATTGTTCTCCCTGTCCCCAAGTCCTGAAAGACACAATGTGAAGGATAAAAAATAGCTTTGCAATTGAGATCAGATGTCAAACTACTGATAGAAAGCAAATTAGAAGTTAACTTAGAAACATGTAAAACAGAGGACAAAGATAAAGAAGGAGAACAATGGATGGCTCCCTTCCCTGAGACAGAGGAAAGAGAACCATCGGCTATTTTAATTTTATCTTTGCCTGAACAGGGAGAATAACGAAAAAATAAATTGGATTGACCAGTCATGTGTTCAGTGGCTCCGGAATCGATTATCCAAGGATGAGATAATGCCGAAGCACAATGACCAGCAAAAGAAATACTTGGTTTGGAGAAAACAAGGTTCAATTTGGAAGAGGGAACCACAGTCGAGGTAGAGGCAGGTGCAGATGAAGAGGCGAAGGTAGTCATCATACGACGAAAGGCAGTAAGTTCCTCTGCAGAAAATGTGGTAGTAGGGGCTGTTTCAGTAGCTTCAGAAAGATGGGCCTGTGTGCCACCACGCCCACAGCCATAGCCATGGCCTCGACCACAACCACCACTACGACCATCAGAAGAGTCAGATGGCTGACCATGTAACTTCCAGCAAAAATCCACAGTATGTCGTTCCTTTCCAAATGAGTACATTTAAGAGGTTCCTTCTCAGATGAGGAACGTGTACTAGCACTAGAAGAGCTACCTCTAGAAGAAATTAAAGCAGATCCCTCTGGCTGTGTAGTTGGTAACATGGTGGAACGACGAATATCTTCCAATTGTATCATAGAGTAGGCTTGCTCCAAAGTGGGAAAAAGTTAACGACTCAGAACTTGAGACCGAAGCTGATCATATTCCACATTAAGGCTAGTCAAGAAAGTGTATACTCTGAATTTATCCTCCCTAAGCTGAAATTTGGTAATATCAGAAGGACAATCAAGCTGAAAGTTATCATAATAGTCAAGCTCTTGCCACAGGCTACGGAGTTCACAGTAGTATTCAGATAAAGTAAGTTCACCCTGTTTGGTTGCATGGATTTTTCGTTGAATATCATAAACTTGTGCATCATTCCCTACCGGGAATAGGTACCTTTAAGCGACTTTCCAAATTTTTGCATGAATCAAGTAGTGTATAGCCACGGGCAATGGATGGAGTCATTGCACTGAGAAGAAAAGCCATAACAAGAGAGTTGCTGGAACTCCACTTGTCTTGTAATGTACCAGCTTCACTTGGTTTGACAGTGGTACCGTATATATATCCCTTATAGCCCCTTGAATCAATGGAAAGAAACATTTGTGTAGACCAAAGTAAATAATTAGTGCCATCGAGCTTTATCGGGCTGACTGGAAATGAGGGATAATCATGATGGGTCCCTTGTGTAGAAGATTGGCCACTGTTGGTGGTAGCAGTGGATGCAGCTGAATTAGGCATACTGAGAGAACTTCAGTAACCGAGAAGTGCAGGAAATTGCAGAATATTCTGCAATAGGTAAATAGGCAGCAGTTCTTCAAAATAAACTTTGCAGGTTGTATAAATAAACAACTACAGTGTTGTCAAACAAAGAGAAGCTGCAGATTTGTATACAGGAAAAAAATCTGCAGGTCTTCAAAAAAATACTGCACTCGTGCAAAAAAATCTGCAGATCTTCAACAAAAAAGCTGCTGCAGGTCTTCAAAAAATTGCAGGTCTTCAAAAAATTACAGATCTTTAATAAAAAACTGCTGCAGGTGTTTTAAAACAGTTGCAGGTCTTCAAAAAAAGAGGAAAGGAGTCTGCAGATCTTCGCACAATATGGATTTGCAGGTCTCGAAAAAAATTCTGCAGGTCTCGAGAAAAAAAATTTCAGGTCTTAAAGCATCTGCAGGTCTTCTAAATAAAATTCTGCAGTGCTTCAGTCTTCAAACATGGAGAAAAAATACTGCAGGTCTTCGAGAGAAATAAATCTGCAGGTCTTCTAAAATAAAATCTGTAGTTCTTCAATCTTCAAACATGGATCTCATTGTGCATGGAGATCATAAAATAGGATAAAGTAAAGGAGGTAAACTCTAGGGCAAGTACTAGATCATATTTAGATCACCTCAAAGTACTGCCCCCATGAAATAATGGAAACGAGAGAAGGGAAGAGAGAAGGAGGGTCTCGGTTGATTTAGGGTTTTAGGGTAATGGGTTAGTTGATCTAGGAGAGATCAATTGTGGAGGGAGACAATGGAGGAGAGCAGAATTAATTTCTCAGATATCGAGTTTAGGCTCTGATACCATGTTGAAATAAGTGAATGGCTTGATTGATCAATGAGATCAGTCAAGCTCTCTATTTATAATAATAATAATAAAAGAGATTACAAAGGGAAACACTGTTCACGACACTGTTCACGTGAAGAGTGTCACAGCCCAAATATAACTCTAATTCTAACTAGTTAAATAGAGCTAGAATAGAACTAGGAAAGGGAAAATAACTAAAATAGAAATAACACCCCATGGGTCGATCTTATATCATGGATCGACCCATGTCACACGTAATACCCAAATACCCATATTCCAACAATAACAGATCTTAGTTGATGTACAAAACCAAGACAAACTCTCTATTTATATTGTTCATGTGAAGCAATCACCTAGATGATACCGTAGCTGCAGTTACATAGATTTAATGCACAGATCAGTGCACATAAATGAAGCTATTATGTTCCATAAAAAATACAAGAAATCCACATCACATATTGTTTCAACTAATCATCCATGAAATATGCCAAAAAATGTACAAGTAATTAGCATGATACTACCTTAATGGTGTTGAGGTCCATTATGTCAAACTTCGCCTTTTTCTGAATAATCTTACGCATGTATTGGATTGCAAACTTCACCTAGAATAAGCAAGGAAAAATGTGCCACCAGGTTCATATGACAAAGATGATCATAATGTTCAGACCCATAGTAGTTAGCTCAGTACATGTATACATTAAGCTAAAGAGTTGGAGGGAGAAAAGGTCATAATTCCGTACCAACAAAAAAAGAAAAAGAATAAGAGCTACTACCACAAGGTTGATACATAGTAGAACAGAAAAACAATTGCAAGACAAAAGCAGCAGTTAAATATGCAACATTAACATAATCCTCCAATGAGCAAGACCCACAAATGATATCCAAACACTTGAAAACAAAAAAGAGGTAAGAAAAATTTTACAATTCTTGCCACTGCTACAGAACAAATATTTAGCACTAAGAAATAAATAATACCATTGATTAATTTGGTTCATGGGATCTTCTGCCCAGCTCAAAGTTTCTGCAAGCTCTAGTCTACTTCAAGGCTAAAAGTAAAGTTTAGGACGGTCTGATGTTGGCCCAGCCCAATGATAGATTGGGCTTTGCATAAATAATTGTACATTGCCTAGCATAATACACCATATATTATACAAAATATATATTAAGAGTTCTTTTTATTTTTTATTATAGATAGCCCCCAAGGAGAGTTAAATTCATGACCTCTCAATTGTGAGGTATTGGTCCTTGCAAACTGAGCTACCCCCTTGGGTTTAAATATATCTTAAGTTATTACATCAATTATATCATCAAATATATAAGTAACTTACTAGTAATATCTCCTTCACAGAAAGAGGAAAATAAAAAGGAAAAAGAAAATTCACTATTTAATTGGGCCGGTGAAGCTTGGACTGACCCAAACACCACCTGGACCCAGCTTGAGCTTTTTGGGCTGCCTTGGACCCAGCCCAACATGCAACCCCGATGCAGCCATGATTTCACTAGCAATAATGCTCCCATGACAGCACAAGCATTTAATGCCCACTCCACTTTCTCCTTCTCTTCCAACGGATCTTTCACCTCCCATATATATATGTATCTTTTGGTTGAGAAGGTAGAGTTGATCAATTGTATTTTTGGAACTTATTGGACATGCTATGGTGAATCCCATTGTGAGTTTGAGGTCCTCTAATGGTGAATCAGCCCCACACTTGGGTGAGTGACTCCCCAGGTACCCTAGATTTAAGTGGTCCTCTCTGACCCTTGTTATCTTGTACTTGGTTCCCTATTTTGTAATAAAACTCTTCTTCATTCTTAACATTATTTTGCAGTTTCGCTTTCAGCTGCATCAATTTGGAATCTGAGCAAGTTCCAAAAATCGATCCGAAAATCAAGAAGTGAACTTGACAATGGAGAAGGTTGCCAAGGATCGTTTCGCCACTCCAATAGATGGGAGTAAACCTCCAGAGTTCGACGAAGCGCAACGGAAGGACTACCCACATCAATTTAGCGCTTGGGAAAATGATGACCGTTTCGAACTTGAGAACGAGTTCTTTCGAATCGAGGGAGAATGATGCAGCCATGATGTCACAAACATTAATGCTCCCATGATAGCACAAGCATTTAATAACCACTCCACTGTCTCCTTCTCTTCTAACGAATCTTTTCCAACAACTCTATTTCAATGGTTATTTTCCAAGTTCCCCTCCCCTATATATGTATTGTTTGGCTTAGAAGGTAGAGTTGATAATTTGTATTTTTAGAACTTGTGTTATTATGGTGAACCCCCATTGTGAGTTTGAGAACCTCAGTTGGTATCGTATTTATCAGCCGATATGGTCCGATACAATATGTTACAGACCAATACATACCTATACTTGCGATACATACATAAAAGGATTCTATGAGAGTATTGGTACATCTTGGTATGTAATGGCCAATACGGCTTGATACATACCGATACGGTCAATACCAACCGATACACGTTGTTACAGTCATTAAAGGCCCATGTGACTATCAGATTATGATTTTGTTTTTGAGATTAGAGATTTGTTGTAATATGGGTACAAGGGTATATTTGTCCATCAAGGTTCAATTGGTGTTGCCCTAATGGTATAATTGTAGCATGTACTTCATAAGAATTATTATAAATAGAAAGGACTTGTGTCATATTGACATAAGTTCAATTCCCCAAAATCCATCATGGTATCAAAGCCAGAATCGACATTGGGGGTCGAACCCTAATGTGCTTGCCCATGAAACCCTAGACTCACCATCGCCGCCTCTCTCTTTCTCTCTCTCTATTTTACCGCCACCCACCACCGCCTCTTTCCGCCATCGTTGCTAGCCCCCACTTCTACCTTGTCCCTTCTTCCTTTTTGCCCTTGGTGGTGATCTCTTTCCCACCAAAGGATCTCTCCATTCATATGACGTACATCTCCCTTCGCTTTTCTGGAGATTTTTATGTGGTAGGTTCTTGTTCGTAGTTTCCCATCTCTTTGTGATCAGCAGCTATGTCGGATTTGTCAACTGCATCTACTAGACAGGAAGGAGTAGTCCTACAGCGTGAACGAGACTTTCCTTCATTCCCTATGAGCTCCGTCAAACTCGATAGGAGTAACTACTTGATGTGGTCTAGGTCCTGCTCTCTTACTGTAGGTTCTTGTGGTCTCTCTGGCCACCTTACAGGGGCCTCTGTGAAGCCTGATGTTGCTGGTCCTTCTCAAATCTAATGGGAGATTGACGAGTGTCTGGTTATGTCTTATCTTCTCAACTCTATGGATCCTACCATTGCCCAGGGGTACCTTCTTCTTGACATTGCTGCAAAAATCTGGAAGGCTGCAAAGGAAACATATTCCCAGGTTGGTTATGATGCATAGTGCTATGAACTTCGGAGGCAGATCCATAACATGCAGTAGAAAGACCTCTCTCTGTCCCAGTATTACTCTGCTATGTGAGGTTTGTAGCATACACAGGATTTTTATGGGCGGTTTATTGCTACTTGTGATACAGACACTGTTGCCTTTCGAAAGTGGGAAGATAAGCTGTGTGTGTACGACTTCCTTGTTGGATTGAACATGGAGTTCGATCCTATTCGGGCACATGTTCTCAATAGAGATCCTTTTCCTACTCTCGAGCAGGCTTATGCTATAGTCCAATCTGAGGACAACTGCCATACTACTCAAGTTCATTCTGTGGCCATGGAACGTTCAGCTCTCTACACTGGCTCAAGCACTCCTCGTGGGACCTCTTCCTAGGGGAATGCTATTCGTGAAACTGATAGTTTTGTTCTTGAGAAAGCTCCTGTGAAGTGTAAGTTCGTGGGAAAGAGTGCCATACCAAAGACAAATGTTGGAAGTTACATGGGCGTCCTCCCCTTTCTCGCGGCCGTGGATAGGGTTGTCCCAGTGGTGCTGCTGCCCATCATTCTGCAACTGATGATGCATCTATAGATGCTTCCCTTTCTTTAGATGATCTACACCATCTGCATCATTTGATGTCCCGGCTCAAGACCTCTTCTTCTTCAGCGCCATCTGGCAGTGCTGCTTGTGCTACTACCATGCCAAAATCCAAAATCATCTAACTTCTCCCCTTCCACTTTAGGTATTTCTTTCGGTGGCCACTGTGCCTCGTTCATTTTCATCCCATGGATAATTACTCGGGGGCCACCGATTATATGACTGGGTCCCACTCCCATTTTTTTCAGTATTATCCTTTGTAAGGTAATAGTAGAGTTCATGGTGCTGATGGATCCCTCTTGTTGGTTTCTGGTAAAGGATCCATCAAGTGTTCCTCTACTTATCTCTTTCGTCCGTTTTGCACACCCCCAATTTTTTAACAAATTTATTATCTATTAGTAGTCTCACAAGGGATTTAAATTGCAAAGTGACATTCTTTCCACCTCACTGTATTTTTCAGGACTTGGCAACGGGACGTACGATTGGCACTAGTAAGATGGATGGTGGCCTATACTTGCATGAGAGTTCTCCATCAGCTTTAACTACTGTTGCTTCGCCTCCTGGTTCATCTACATCTACATTTGCTTTATCGGAGTTACACAGATGGCATCGTCGGTTGGGTCATCCCCCTTTAGGAACATTATCTAGGCTTTTTCCTGATTTGGTTCGACAATGTAATCCCAATGGTTTCTTTTGTGATGCTTGCACTTTTGCAAAGCAAACTAGAACTGTTTACCTTGTTTTCGATAATAGAAGTTTGATTCCATTTGGTGTGGTACATTTTGATGTGTGGGGCCCTACCCAATGTATATCTACTTCTAGGTTTTGATTGTTTGTTACTTTCATTGATTGCTTTAGTCGCACCACTTGGATTTACCTATTACACCAGAAGAGCGATGTTTTTCACTGTTTTCAGTCATTCTATAAGATGGTTCACACCCAATTTGATGCCCAGATCAGGATTCTTCGCACAGATAAGGGTAAAGAATATATGGATGGCTCCTTCCAGATGTATTTATCTGATCATGGGATAATCCACCAGACTAGCTGTGTTGACACACCTGCCCAGAATTGGGTTGCCGAGCGTAAGAATCACCATCTCTTGGAAGTGGCTCACTCCCTCATGTTTGCCATGTCCGTTCCTCCTCGTTTTTGGGGTCATGCAGTTCTCCTGGCAGCATACCTGTTAAGAAATAGAATGGTTTAAGGCTTAAGTGAATCAATATGATTCCCTAAGCCCTGTATTTATATTAATAAATCAGAATTACATAGACACTTATGCCCCTATATAGCCAACATAAGTATAGACAAAGGAAAGGGAATAATTAACATAAGAATAAAACAAAAAGGAGGAAAGGACCAGAAAACCCCTACGGTATTCTGGCCTATATCTCTAACACTCCCCCTCAAGTTGGTGCAAAAATGTCACACATGCCCAACTTGGCTAGAAAAGGACGAAACACTTTGCCAGGCAGCCCCTTCGTGAACACATCAGCCAGCTGATTAGTAGACTTCACATAGGGAACACAGATTAGTCTAGCTTCAAGTTTCTCCTTGATGAAATGTCTGTCCACCTCCACATGTTTAGTACGGTCATGTTGGACAGGATTATGAGCGATGCTTATGGCAGCCTTATTGTCACAATATAACATCATTGGAAAAGTTGGACAGCAACTCCAATATCTTGCAACAGCCCCTTAAGCCACAACAATTCACAGATACCATGAGCCATTGCACGGAATTCAGCCTCAGCACTGGACCTGGCCACCACATTTTGTTTTTTACTACGCCAGTTGACAAGGTTCCCACCAACAAAAGAGCAATATCCAGAGATGGACTTCCTATCACTTGAACCAGCCCAATCCGCATCAGTGTATGCTTCAACCTTCAGATGACCATTGGGAGATAAAAGTATCCCTTGTCCCGGAGCAGACTTCAAGTATCGTAAGATGCGAAGGACTACCTCCATATGAGAAGAATAAGGGTCATCTATAAACTGGCTGACCATACTCACGGCAATGGCAATGTCTGGCCGAGGGTGAGATAGGCAGATAAGTTTGCCCACCAACCGCTGATAACGACCTTTGTCAACTGGTGTGCCTTCTTTCTCCTTAAGTCTTGTTGTAGCTTCTATGGGAGTGTCCGAAGGATGACACCCTAGCAGCCCCGTTTCAGATAGTAGATCTAGAACATACTTTTTTTGAGACAAAAATATACCCCATGAAGAATGAGCAACCTCTATCCCTAGAAAATATTTCAAAGTCCCCAGATCCTTAATTTTAAACTCACGGCCAAGGAACAACTTCAACCTGTTGATCTCATCACCATCATTACCGGTAACTACAATATCATCAACGTAGACAATGAGGAGAGTAACCTTAGTACCCACATGTTTGATGAACAAGGTATGATCAGCATTGCTTTGCTGGTAGCCCACGGATAGCATAGCCTTGTGAAATCTACCGAACCAAGCTCCAGGTGACTGTTTCAAGCCATAGAGTGCACACTTCAATTGACACACCTTAACCTTGGTAGCAGGACTTGAACAACCTGGAGGAATGTCGATATATACTTCTTCCTTTAGTTCACCATGGAGGAAGGCATTCTTTACATCCAACTGCTGAAGATCCCATCCAAGATTCATTGCACATGATAGCAATACCCGTACAGTATTGAGTTTTGCTACCGATGCGAAAGTCTCCTGGTAGCATAGTTCGAGAACTCGTTTCGTTTCGGTATTTCGAGCTAACCGAAATATCCGAAATATTCGAAATTTCGGATATTTCGGTCGAAATATTGTATTTTTTCTGGTATATTTCGATAGGTCATTTCGGTGGGTTTTAGGCCAAGTTAAGGCCTGAAACTTCATGGAAACCCTATTTTAGGCTATATAAACACATTTAAATGTTCAAATTGCAAAAATAGTCACCCAAAATGGTGTTTTGGATGTGCACCATTGATTGGCAATGTACGGTCGAACCCTAATGTATAACTTAGTTAATTACACATTTACACATACACATTGTACATTAAACAAGTAAATTGACTTGGAACTAAGTTGGAAACATAATGACTCATAAGTTAAGTCATAAATCATAATATTAAGTACATAAGACATCAAGTCAATAACAAGTTAACAAATAACAACTTAAGAGTTAAGATTTAAGAAGATGATATCAAACATTCCAAATCACAATATGTCAATATCCCCAATTGTCCCCTACAAGGCTACAAGTCAAGTAGTCAACTACTCATCATTCATCTCAAATGTTTACAAATTTGCTAATAATAACTACTCCACCGTCCAGGATCAACCCCACTCATGGTCCGCTGGAGCCAACGTGTATTGCTCTCCGACTGTAGGACAAATGCATGCCACGTCATAGTCTGGGAGAAGAAGCGAGTGTAATCATCCACAGTGGCCATGTAAACTGTATCATCAACATCTTGAAGGTAACCTATCCTAGGATATAGGTCACCAAACGTGAAGAAGTACTACCCATCGATCCACTATGATATGAGTCATATGACGGCTCGGGAGCATGTACGGGTTGTACGATGCGGCTGGTGGGTTGGGTAGCCAGTGTAGGAAAAGAAGTCATGCACAAAAGACGATCCACTATATCCTTGTGAGTGGGAGTCATACTCAAAACTGGGAATGGATGGAGAAGATATAGGCTGCTGCCCCCGAGGGTACGCCGAATGCCCTTCGCCACATGGATGTGAATGAGATGAACCATGCTCGATTGTCTTGAAGATGGACTGCTGTCTACATGAAAAGATGGGGCACGGAAATGCTCACTCGATCTACTGTCTCTATCGCCAATACTCAGTCCACCAACAGAGCCAGATAAGGCATCAATGTCCATAAGCTCAGCCTGCCTACTAGTACCACTACCACGACCACCAGGACGGGACTGGCCACGCCGCTTTCTCGAGTAAGTCGAGGTGGACGATGTGGGCCGTGTGGCTGGTGTGGGGCCGGTTGGGGCACGGATTGCCTCTTGCTGCTCTTGTACCACAAATGGGACTCGAGTTCCCTCATATGCTTGACCACCATCACCATCATCATCACGTCCATCATTACCTTCATCATCACCTCCATCATCACCATCTCCACCAGGACCACCACCACCATCTCCACCATCACCATCTCCACCACCACCATCTCCACCAGATGACATAGACCAATCTTCATCCTCCTCATCAACACCACCAGTAGACTGGAACGGTATGGGTGACGCGTCCCGTGCATGTACCTCACCCTCTGCAGCCATGAAGTCATCCACATCAGCTTGTATGTGTTCAACTATCATGGGGTCAGGTCTACCTCCAGGCTGATCTAACACTGGCTCACCTCTATCCCTTACCCAATCAACAATAGGATCTTCATCATCTGACTCCACCTGGAAAATGTCAGCGAGATCGATATTTTTCCTCATACCCTTTTGTCCCATGCGTATGTGTTGCATCTTCAACCTCAAATTATAATACACAAGTCAGAGAGACGTTCAGAACCCAATCTATTTCTCCTCTTGGAGTGGATGAGAGAAAATGTACTCCAATTCCATTCACAGCCAGATGTTGAACATGTCTGGGAGAGAACCTTGATTGCTATTTTTCTTAAATTGTTTGCCGAACCCCCATACAACACCCACCATTCAACTGCATTATAACAAAAGAAATATGTCACCTTCATTTCAAAAGAATAAGATATTGAATTGAGTAATGACTAATGAAGTAATGACTAATGAGTACCGGCATCACTGCGTGTCCGGCCTTGCTGTGCAGCTTCGGTTCCAAAACTTCCCAATGCATCCCTAAAAGTCTTCAACTATAATCATTTGAAAAATATTTAAAATTAGTAATGACTCGTTACTATTTAGTATTGAATTGAGTAATTCCAAATGAATTATAACTTATAAGACTCACCTCATTGTTGCATATCGCCTATAATTTACTATTCGGCTCCAACTTGGCAACTACTTCTTTAGCGTCAAATAAGACTATTATTCAACCCAAGCCTATGACTGTATTGGTACTTGGGGTTCAAATAATATGCTGAAATTGACATTACATATTCACTAGTTAGTAATATATCCTTCAAATTAACTTTAAAAGATGTAATTGCATAAAAACAAAGAGTGTACACTCACCACTTTATACGGTGGATGCATAAGTTGATTTTCCCAGCGCTCCTTGATAATTTTGAGAAAGTGTTTGCTACCTCGTGGATTTGCACTGTAAACACCTTCATTCATCAAGTCTATGGCAGCATGTAGATGTGGCATGGTTGGTCCCTTGATAGCAGAATCAACTATATGCAAAACCTTGACCACTGGGTCCAGAAGTTGTATCACTTTATGCAACTTAGACCAAAAGTCATCTGATGAAATTGTAGCTTGTGCTTCCCTACCACCATGGGTATTGGACCCATTCCAGTTGAACCAGTCTTCAGAAGCAAACATTGATCTCAGTCCAAACTTCTTGGTTTCTATACTCTTGAGTGCAATGTAGTTGGTGGCGAATCTAGTTATGTCTGGCCTCACTAAGTCACCCCCACACTTCTCCCTCAAGAGGTTTAGTGCAAACCCATGGTTGTAGACAAAGTTGGTCATTTGCCTTGCCTTTTCCACGACATGTTGTACCAATTTGATCTTTCCCATGTCCTTCAACATGAGGTCTATACAATGGGCAGCACATGGAGTCCAAAACAACCGGTACTTATTGTTTTGCATCAACCTCTCACCGGCACTCTTGTAGTTGCTTCCGTTGTCCATTACAATTTGGACAACGTTCCCCACTCCTACATCTTCTACCACTTCCTTCAGCAATTTGTAGATATACTTTGCATCCTTTTTCTCCTTGGATGCATCAACAGACTTCAGAAAGACTGTCCTCCCATCACAATACACCATAAAGTTGATGATGGACTTTCTTGTAGGACCAGTCCAACCATCACACATTATGGTCACCCCATAGTTCTCCCACAGCCCCCTCATTTCATTGATGTAGTCTTCAAGCTCTCTCTTCTGTTGGGGCAAATACACATTCATAATCTCATATGGGGTGGGCCCCTTATACCCTGGGCCAGCCTCAACAATGGAATCTATCATAGTCTGATAAAAGGGGCCTTGTGCTGTGTTTGCTGGGATGGTATGGTATAACATCCACTTAGCTATAGATTCCTTCACCATCCCCTTCAGATTTTCCATGCTCCCTTGATTTTTGGTTGTTTGTTGCCTTTCTTTCTATAAACACCAGTGCTTGGTGAAGTCTTGGGTCATCTTGTGGTGGTGGAGGCGGAGGGGGAGCTGCCCTCGTACTCGTGATCTCCTAAAGGGATTAGGCAACCCACCTCCTCCACTTGTACCTGCTCCTCCACTACCACTAGCACCAGCTCTAGAGGTACTAGCTCCTCCACTACCACCTACTCTCTGTCTCTCGACTCTCTCCTGATCCTCATAATAACTGGCTCTGCTCATCATCTGTGCTCGTCTCCAATCCCTAGCCTCTTGCTCAGTCTCTATATCATCAGGAACATAGACATCATCACTGTCATCATCATCATCATCACGATGGCTTGATTGGCCTCCCGCTGTACACCTCACTGCTTCCTCAAGATCTACTTTTGCCTTCTCCCTCTGAGCCTTCCTCTTACTCCCTCCCTTCATATAATCAATGACAGCCCTAGATACCTCCACAGGGACCATATGACATGTGACCACTTCAGGAGAATTCCCAGCTAGATGTTGTTTGAGTCTAGTGGCACCACCTCCCAAAAACTGCATGTGACAATAGTTGCATTGGGATTTTCTTTTATCCCCATCAATTGGAGTGCCATGCAACCATGCAATGTCACCCCTAGTGCGCCTGGGTGTGCTCCCCTCCTCCTGGGTCTGGGCTTGCTGCCTCTGCCCCTTTTGCCTCTGGCTCTGTCGTTTACCACGGTTTGTCATAATCAGACTAGTTTACTGTTGCATGAATAAAAGACAATTCATTAATCACTGAAGCACATCAATTCTTTTAGTTTAAAATTTTAAATGTTTAAGAATTAAGATTTAAGAGAACTAACACAAGTATATAAGTATATAACTATTTAGTATTTTTCCCCTAACCCTCATATTTTTCTCATATTTAAAAACAATTTTTAAAAATATTTTTCAAATAAATATTGGCCTAGCACAACAAAATCGAAAAGATATGTAAATGGGCAGCAAATAAGAAGTATGTACAATTTACTTTTATATTTTTCAGTAATTTTAAAACAAAAACCTCATATTATTTCTTATTTTTTGCTACTTTTTTGAATTTTTTAAATATTTTTTATAATTTTCAAAAATTAAAATAATTAATTATTGGCAGAAAAATATTTTTGACACCATGAGGCCATAGATCGGCCAATGGTGTCTAACATATATTTAATTCATCACCATACAATATACATAACCCCTATTATTTTTTGATTTTTGTTGTAAATAAACCCAATTTTTGAAGTAGAAAAATAAATAAATAATATATATACCAAAAAAAAATTTCGACACCGTGAAGTCGTAGATCGGCTTTCGGTGTCTAGCATATATTTATTTCATCATAAACAAACATGTTGATCAAGCATTTCCCTAAAAAAAATCAATTTTGAGAATATAGTTTTACCTGAAATAGTGGAAAGGCTTCACAGATGTGCCAAGAAGTTTGTTCTCCAAGTGATTCCGGCGTAGATGTGGCAAGGATTCAAGTGGGAAGTGGAAGATTGAAGAAGAAATAAGCAAAAACCTTCAAAAACCAAGCAAAAGAGGAAAAATGCTCTGTTTCTCAGAACGCTCTCCTTGAAGAGGTGGGGAAGAATAATAGGAAAGGGTTTCATGGAAAACCACATCCATACTGACCATAGTACGGCGGGTAGGAGGGTGGTAACACTTGTAACCTTTCTGGGTTGGAGAATAACCCAAAAAGATACAACTTAACCCACGGGGTTCAAGTTTGTCAGGGGATTTAGTATCCCTAGCATAACAGACACAGCCAAAGACCTTGGGAGGTACCACAAAGGAGGAATCACCAAGTAAAATGTCAAATGGGCTACGGGAATCCAGAACCCGTGAAGGTAACCTATTAATAAGGTAAGCTGCAGTGAAAACAGCATCACCCCAATATTGGGATGGAACATGTCGAGCAAACATTAATGCTCTTGCCACTTCCAACAAGTGGCGATTCTTTCTTCAGCCACACTGTTTTGGGCCGGGGTATCAACACAACTAGTTTGATGTATAATCCCATGATCAGCAAGGTACTTTTGAAATTGGGATTCCTTATATTCAGTGCCATTATCACTCTGTAAAACCTTTAGAGTAGCCTGGAATTGGGTCTGTACCATTTTATGAAAATTTTGAAAACAAGAAAAAACTTGGTTTTTAGACTGAAGAAGATAAATCCAAGTATTTCGAGAATGACAATCAATAAAGGAGACAAACCAACGATGGCCAAAAATAGAGGTCTTACGACTAGGTCCCCAAACATCTGAATGCACCAAATGAAAACAAGAAGAACTCCTTTTATTTGATAATGAAAAAGTTGCACGTGTCTGTTTGGCCAGAACACAAGCCTCACAAAAAAAGTTATCCTTATTACATTTGGTGACCAAAGATGGAAATAAATGGGCTAAAATTCCTAATGGAAGGTGACCTAATCTAGAGTGCCATTGGTAAAGTTCAGAAGAGACCAAGGAGTTCTGATGTAGTGGAGAAGGTACTGGTGGAGAAAGATGACCATCATCAAGCAGATACAGCCCACCATGAACTTTACCCAATCCAATCGTCTTCCCAGACGCCAGATCCTGAAAAACACAATGGGAAGGAAAAAAGGTTACCTTGCAGTTAAGATCACGAGTAATACTACTAATGGAAAGGAGGTTAGTAGTAAAATTAGGTATATGTAAAACAGAAGACAAAGGAAGGTTGGAAGTGCAGTTGATGATTCCTTTTCCAGAGATGGAAGAAAGGGAACCATCAGCCACTTTGACCTTATCTTTCCTAGAAGTGGGAGAATATTTATAAAATAAGCTAGAAGTACCAATCATGTGATCTGTAGCCCCGGAATCAATGATCCAGGGATGGGAAGCTACAGAAGCACAATGACCACTAAATGGGATACCTGACCGGGCAAAATATGAACCTGAAGGAGCTGAGGAATTGGCAGGGGCAGCGGAAGTAGTAGAGGCAGCAACAGCGGAAGACCTTAGTATACGCAGGAAAGCCTGTAGATCGTCCTGGGATAGACCAATGTCTGTAGCTGGGGCTATAGCAACAGATTCAGATTGATTTGCCTTGCTTTTAGGTTTTTTCTTGGCAGCCAGCTTGGCTTCAAAGTCAGCCGGTTTCCCATGAAGCTTCCAGCACTTGTCCTTGGTGTGATAAGGCTTGTGACAGTGGTCACAGGTAATAGAACCTGAAGTAGAACTACCAACAGATAAAGTACCAATAGGGGCAGCAGTAGCCTGGGCAGCAGTCTGGAGAGCCGATCTGTCCGAAACAGGAGAAAGTAACATAGCAGCCCTGCGGTTTTCCTCTGAAGAGACTAGGGCATAGGATTGTTCAAGTGTGGGAAAAGGAGAATGACCCAACACCTGAACACGGATCTGGTCATATTCAACATTCAACCCGGCCAAGAAGTCATAAACCCTGATCTTGTCAACATGCTTCTTATAGGCAGCTATGTTGGCAACTGTATCAGGGTGATAATCTGAAAAATGGTCCAATTGCTGCCAGAGGCTGCGGAGAGTGGCATAATATTTAGACACAGTTAATTCCCCTTGAGTAGTATGAAGGACCCTCTTGCGAAGCTCATAAACCTGAGCATCATTACCAAGCTGCCCATATGTCTCTTTACAGGCTGCCCAAATCTGAGAAGCTGTATTAAGTAGAAGAAATCCTTGTGCAAGATCTGAATTCATAGAACCAACAAAATATGACATAAGAAGACCATTGTTGGCTAGCCATCTAGTCTTGGCAGCACCAGGGGCAGTCGGCATAGGTATAGTCCCATCAATATAACCAGTGAGGCCACATCCAGCAATAGCAAAAGAGGCTGATCGAGACCATAGTAGTTAGTTGCTGCTGTCTAACTTGATAGGATTAGGGTGGAGATCACGAAAATCAGATTTGTCATGGCTAACCTGATCAGAAGTAGCTGTGGAAATATCAGTGGAGTCACCCATAGTGCAGAGAAGAGCTGTCCAGCAGAGAAATCCAACGGAGAGACCTAACCAAGTGCCGAAAGGATATCAGAATGGCCCTTGGTAGTGGGAAATACACCTCCCAAAAAACCAGCAGCAATAGAGGAGCCCTCCCCAAGATCGAGTGTGTTAGGGTTATGGAAAAAAAAAACCCAAAAAACAGAGATCGATGGGGCAGGGAAATCCAAAAAAAATATGTTGAAGAAGGCTGATCCAATCGGTCCCCCAATCTGTCCAATAAACTGCAGAGAATGTCCTTGATGAAGAATAAAAATAGCCAAAAGAATCAGCAGCCGCAAGCAGCCCAATCCCAAATACTGAGAACGTTCAGGGTTTTTTTGAAGAAAAAAACCTGAAAGAATGGCTCGATTGGGAGATGGGGTCTTCAGTACCGGTAGCAGTCTCGATAGTAGCAGTCCAAAGTCGCATGAGGGGCTCCAATAGAAGGAGAAGCAGTCCCAATAAATCGAGGACTGAACTTCAAAAAAACAGGAAACTCCAATTAGCGCAAGGGGGGAACCAGCAGCTATCAAGGATAAAGGTTTAGGGCATGGAAAAAAGGAAAAAAAGAGGTGGGAAGGGGCAGCAACTAGATCATCTGATCACCTCTGCAGTGCTGCCCTTAGAGAAGGAGAAGAAGCAAGGAGAAGGGGGAGAAAAAAAAATCGAGAGAGAAGGGAAAGAGAAGAGAACACGATGGGAGGGTGGGGTTTTTGAAAAAAAATCAGAGGTATCGTGGCTCTGATGCCATGTTAAGAAATAGAATGGTTTAATGCTTAAGTGAATCAATATGATTCCCTAAGCCCTGTATTTATATTAATAAATCAGAATTACATAGACACTTATGCCCCTATGTAGCCGACATAAGTATAGACAAAGGAAAGGGAATAATTAACTTAAGAATAAAACAAAAAGGAGGAAAGGACCAGAATACCCCTACGGTATTCTGGCCTATATCTCTAACTTATTAATCGGATGCCATCCCATGTGTTGGCTTCCCGCTGCCCACTTGATCTTCTCATGGGTTCCTCTTCATTTACTGTTCCACCGAGGGTTTTTGGGTGTATTGCCTTCGCTCGCAACCACCAGGCACATGGAAAGTTCGATCCCAAAGGCCTCTGATATATATTTTTTGGTTACTCTCTACTCATAAGGGTTACAAGTGTTATCACCCCCCTTCGAGAAAGATGTTTGTTACCATGGATGTGGTCTTTCAAGAATTTGTTCCATTTTATTCTCCATCTGCACTTCTTTAGGGGAAGTCTCATCCAAGGGAAGAGGGGCCTTTACTGGTTCCTCCTATGGAGCTGCCCATGGAGGATGAAGAACTTGAAGAGAGGTGCCTTTACTGGATCCTCCTATGGAGCTGCCCATGGAAGATGAAGAACTTGAAGCGAGGTGCCTTTACTGGTTCCTCCTATGGAGCTGCCCATGGAGGATGAAGAACTTGAAGGTAGTGTAACAAAGCAGGAGCAGCAGCCCATGGTTCAGGAGCTGTCCATGCAGGATGAAGAACTTGAAGATGGTGTAACAGGGCAGGAGCAGCAGTCCACGGTTCAAGGGGAACAATAATTCAAAATCTCAACGAAATGTCGTCGAGATCTCCGAAATTTATGAGATGCAACATCGAATTGAAAAATTATAATATTTCAGTCAAAATTTTGACTGTTTGTAACATGTCACCGAAATTTCGGCCATACGTTACAAACCCCAATTATAAAAAGGCCATATTTCATCACCCCAGTTATAAAAAGGTCATATTTCATCAATCTGGGTCGAAATTTCGTTCGAAAGCTCTCTGGAAGTCCCATTTCGCCAATGCAAGGTGGTTTTTGGAGATTTTGTACTTTTTCTTTGGTGATGGTGATGGTAATGGTGATGGTGATGGTGGTGATGCATATGATGGAATTCGAGAGCAGTATGTGGTAGAGAAGCAGGAGTTGGCCGTAGAGCAAATCTGATTCACCGAAAAAACACAGTTTGATCATGCCACACAGGATACATACCACAGTGCACGTGCCCCCATACCGGCCACAAGTAAGGGTTACTCGAGAGGGCCTCATTCCCAATTCCGTCCTAGTAGGCATGTTGATCTTATGGACATTGATACCTTATCTTGCTCTGTTGGTGGATTGAGTACTGGCGATAGGGACAGCAGGTCGAGTGGGCATTGGCGTGCCCCATCTTTTGGCGGAGAGAGCAGTCCATCTCCAGCACCATCAGAGTACAGTTTATCACATTCACACCCATATGGGCAGTTCACTAGGGTGGGGGAGCATATATCTTCTGTTGGGTATATTATATAACCCTATTATATGTTCTAATATAAGTCTACTTGAATAAGGAATCAGGGTATGGTGGGCCTCACTTGATAGAACCCATCTAACCTAAAAACCCTAGTCTTTCCTATACATACTAGCTGGAGGCAACAACCTGTATTATTCCAAAATTCGAAATGTAGGATGTATTGCTTTAAGAAACCTTGTTGTCGTAGCCCGCCCAACAAAGGCCCACGGGCCTAACTTGCAAGCCCATGGACTTGGACATTGGGCTAAGACCAAGTCCATGACCTAGAACTCTTTACACTTGAAGGGAGTCTAGATATGCTCTAAAACCTCTAGAAGCAAGGATGGTTAAGGAAGGAGGAGACTTCTAGAGTTCTTCAAGTAACTAGAATCCTCCACAAAGGAGGTGAGAAGGTTCTAGTCCCTTAGGCTAGAAAGTTCTCCACCATTGGATGAAGGACACTTGTAAATATCTTAGGCATTCTTTGGGTTCTTGGTTGCCTATAAATAGAGGTGGCCTCATTTGGCCAACGCACCACCTAACCAAGCAAGTTAGCTTTCAAGCCTTGTACTCAAGCTTTCTAGTGCAATACAAGTTCCATTCACTCAAACTCTCTTGTGTTCTCTAAATTCTCTTCCCAAGTCCCTTGCTAGAGTTGTAAAAAGGCTGACTTAGTGCTAGCGTGAATGCTAAGTGCCGGCACGGTTGCTTAGAGAGGTCTAAGTCCGTGACATTGTGCTTAAAACCCTAAACCCTAACAATCTTAAAGCAATAGTTTTATTTTTTTTTTTCTCCTTGATCGTACGTCGCGGTTCTGATTTGTGTAATCAGCTTTGGAGAAGAACAATCGGCTTCGGTGTTCGTCTTCATTCAAAAGTTTTTGGTTGGTTGATTCACAAAAGACAAAACGAAAGCTTCCGATCATGCGTCACGGTGCTGTTGTTGAAGAGTTTGGCTTTGGTATTTGTTCTCAAGCATTCAACGTTTTGTTTGGTTTTGATTCAAAGGAAAAGAAAAGGGCAAGTTGAAGACACCTCTGTCAGAAGCTTTTTTGTCAAAGCAATTGAAAGCATTGATTGCTTTTGCATTATTGGAAAAAAAAAAAAAAAAAAAAGACAAGGAAATTTTGAAAGGAACTTTTGTCAGAAGTTTTTTTTTTTTTTTTTTTTTTAGCCCGAACATTACCTGGGACCCGGGCTGGCCCCTACGGTTTTATTAAAAACTAATAAGTAATAAAGAATACAGGGGGGGACATACCGCCTTACCCCAGCCCATCACAAATAGAGTACTCACCACTCGAAAAAAAACTATCCCTCCCCTACAAAGAAAGAAAGAAGAAAATTAATTCCTTAAAACTGGTAATCCAGCTTTGTCTTCCTGAAGAATGGCCTGTAGTGGACCCAAAGGGATGCTACCAGGCTGAAATCTGGTCGATGCCTCAGTATCACAAGAATGATTGGCCAACCAGTCCGCTGCTCTATTGCTTTCCCGATAGGCAGAGGAAACACAGGCCCTGGTGTGTACCATCAAGTCTTGAATCTCCTTGAAAAGATACCATCCTCTGCACAAACTACACCTCTTCGAACTAACCACTTTGACAGTAGCCTCAGAGTCGCAATTGACCACCACATCCAAAATTCCCATCTCCTGGCACACCTTAAGCCCATCCCTTAATGCCCTCAACTCCGCCATGGAATTAGTGCACGGGCCATAAAAGTTAGAGAAGGCAGTCAGAATCTCCCCTTGCCGGTTCCTGATAATCCCTCCCCCACCGCCCAAGCCCGGGTTTCCACGACAAGCACCATCCACATTCAGTTTAAAAGAGAAACGGGGGGCACCAATACACCGGAATCGGTCGCTTCCGCCTGGGGACAGGTGGAATCAAGTCAAGACACTGTAAAATGAGACCACCTCTGGTAAAACCTTGATTGCCTATCTTGGGCGAATAGTGAAGCTCCCGCACCTAGGATTTGATGCATTCTATAATGCTCCTAGCTGTCCTCTTCTCCCCATGTCTCCTATTGTTCCTTTCCTTCCACAGCTCCCAGATGACCAAAGATGGCAAAATCCCTGTAACATAGGCACTAAGGCATTGGCCGCCTGCCAAACGCTGCCAAAGTAGAACCCTACTTCTTGCATCTTGGGTAGTGGGTAAGGCAATATCGAAAATTCGTGAAAAATAGCGCCACACTCTAGTCGCCGTTCCTCCTGCAACAAGGCAATGGTCGGTCGTCTCCCTTTGAGGGTTCCCACAACAAACACATTTGGATGCCAAAGGGATGCCTAACGACATCAATAAGTCATCAGTTGGAATCTTCCCATTCAACAGCTGCCATGAGAAGAAACCCACTTTCACTGGTAGAGCTTGATTCCAAATCCACTCCGCATATGGCTCCACTACTACCCCATCTCGCACTTCCTGCCAAACCGCCTTGGTAGAGAACCGACCGTTGCTTGACAAGGTCCAGACCAACACATCCTCTCTGTCTGATAGGAAAAAAACATCTGCCGAGATGCTCTCTCTAATGGCATCAGAGTCTACACTGTCTAGCACCTCCTGCCTCCAGACCCCTGCCTCCCCAATAGCATCCTTCACCCGCAGCTCCAAATCCACCACTAGCCCATTATCCACTGTGTCAATGAGCGGCCCATTCCCCGACCAGTTATCTAGCCAAAAGAAAATGTCCCCAGCTCCTAGTAGCCATCTGGAATTGTGCAACAGAATATCTTTGTGCTCCAAGGTGTTCCGCCATGACCTGGACCCCGTCCCGGCCACCTCAAATAGTGTTATATGCTGGTTTTTTAAGAACCTTGCCTTAAAGAAATCAATCCAAAGTGACCGCTCCGTTAGGACTCTCCACAGACCTTTAAGCCTGAGAGAAAGGCCTACCTCCTCCAGCAGTCTAATCCCCAAGCCTCCTTCCCCTAGCGGCCTGCAGACCTTCTGCCAACCAACCCAATGCTTTCTCTTCCCCCATTTTGAGCTTCCCCAAAGGAAATCAGCAAAAACACCATAAATTCGCCGAGTAACTGTTTTAGGTGGCGACAGACTAGCAAGAACATGTATAGGGATCGAGGATAGCACATGCTTTAACAGAGTGATTCTACCTCCTGTGGACAGCAACCTTCCTTCCCAGCCTGCTACTTTGCATCTAATTTTATCAATCAGTCCATCAAACAGGCAAATTTTCAGTCTTCCCGAGTGGAGCGGTGCACCCAAGTAAGTGATTGGGAGAGCCTTCCTGGGAAACCTATGATTTCCCCCACTAGGCGGGCCTTGGTCGGGGAAGCCAAACCACTCAGAACAAAACCACTCTTCTGCCTATTTACAAGCTGACCTGAGTATCCTTCGTATCTTCTGAGGAACCCCATGATCTGCTTAAGGGAACCCTTCAGCGCCCTGGTGAAAATAATTGTGTCATCTGCAAACAAGCAATGAGAAACCCCTGGGTAGCCCCTTGAGAGCTTGTAGAAATCAGCAAGCCCCTCCGAAAACAAATTCTTAATGCCCCTGCTTAGAACCTCTTCAGCTATAATGAAAAGGGCCGGTGAAAGAGGGTCTCCTTGCCTCACCCCTCTAGAAGACTTGAAAAAGCCAGATTGCTTACCCCCTATCACTATTGAGAACCAGCAATTCACCACCATTTTCTTAACTAGGCTGATCCAAGCATCACAAAAACCAAACCTGGTGAGCACCTGCCAAAGGAATACCCATTCTAACCGTCATAGGCCTTAGCCATGTCAAGCTTCAGTATGACATTGTGCCCCCTAATTTTCCTGTTGATATCCTGGGTTATCTCTTAGACAATGGAGATAGAATCATGAATGTTTCTGCCCTGCACCAACGCCCCCTGTTCTTCCGCTATGATAGAAGGAAGGATACCTGCCAGCCTGGTTGCAAAGATCTTTGCAATAATCTTATAGGCAAAACTGCAGAGACTAATGGGACGAAGATCAGACATTACCTCGGGATTCTCCTTTTTGGGAATGAGCACTAGGTTGGCGGAAGTGAAGCTCCTGGGCAACTCTCCACCAGTAAAAAAGTCCTGGACCGCCGCCCCAACATCCTTGCCCACTACCTCCCAGCAAGCAGTGAAAAAATGTCTCGACAAACCATCTGGACCTGGCGCGCTGTCACAAGACAAAGCGAAAACCGCCCCCTTCACCTCGTCCAAAGAGGGCAATCCAAGAAGCATAGCATTATCGGCCTCAGAAACAGCCTTTGGGATCACCGCCAGGAGATCCTCATCCACCACACAAGCCTGCGTGGTAAAAATTCCTGAGAAGTGCCTCACCGCCTCTGCCTGAACCCCTTCCGAATCAGAAATCCACTCACCATCTCCCCCTTTAATTCTCTGAACGGCGGCCTACCTCCTGCGAACATTTACCATAGAGTGGAAAAACTTTGTGTTGCGGTCCCCCTCCTTCAACCAAGTGACCCGGGATTTTTGCTTCCAGAATATCTCCTCTTGAAGTAGCATCTCCTGAAGGTGTTCCTTAGCAATCAAAACCGCCTCCCTGGACTCCTCAGAGGCTTGCTGGTCAAACAAAACTTCTGCCCTGCTCACAGAGTCTTCCACATCCCTGACCTTCTGATGGATGTTGCCAAACACCTCCTTATTCCATTTTCGAAGCGTACCTCGAAGTAACTTTAATTTCATAAAAAGTACAAACAGAGGCGAGCCCACCACCAGTCTGGCCTACTGGTCCCTAATAAAGTCCTGGAAGCCTGGGTGTCGAAGCCACATTTGCTGAAATTTAAAAGCAGAGAAGGAATGCAACCCAGCCATCTCGAAGGAAAGACCGAGTGGCGCATGATCCGAGTAGGTCCTATTAAAATGGGTCACGGTGCTCCTGGGGAAGGAATTCAGCCAAGAAGAACTAACAAGAAATCTGTCCAGTCTAGCCAAGACCGCCTTTACTTGATTATTCGACCAGGTAAACAAATTTCCAACATATCCTGCATCCACCAGGCCAGCTCTACTCACAAAGGACCCAAACTCATCAAGAGATTGCGAACACGCCGGTCTGCCCCCCAGCTTCTCCTCTGGATCCAACACCGCATTAAAGTCTCCACCCACTGCCCAAGGGAGAGAGACCCCTCCCGAGAGAGCCTCTAGCCGATCCCACAAAACCCTTCTCTCCATGGCTAAGCAACGGGCATGGACAAAAGTAACAAAGAACCGCCCCCTGCTGGCCTCTTCACATTCAAAAGTAATAAACTGGTCATGCTCCTCTACCAACTTGACTTTGAGGGTAGCCCTCCAGAACACCCAGAACCTGTCAGACACATGTAGCTCATCCAGCCCAATCTTCCGAAGTACATATCGCGCTTTACGCACTTGAGCTTTTGGTTCCGCAATAGCAACAATATCCACCTTGTGCAGAGACACCAATGATTTCAGTCGCCTAATCGTAGGCTTATTACCAACCCCCTGGGCATTCTAATAAACACAACTCATCAGAAACTGTTCCCGTGGGCAGCAGACGATCACATCGATCTTGTTACTCGTCTTTGTTCTCCTCCTCTGTTATACCCCCCTGTCTTGTCTTCTTTATCTTCTTCCTTTTGTACATATGCTCTGCCCCAAGAAATGCCGTTTTTGGATGAATCCGATGCCGCACACGACGACCTGCAGGTTCAGAGGCACTGCCCCCTGGCTCAAGCCTCTCAAGGGTGAAGCGTACTCTCTCCGCAAGAGCGGTATTGAAAGCCCTCAAATCTGCTCAAGATGGGGCCACGATCCAAAGTCATATCGTATCACACCCCTATAGCACAAGCCGGTTTTCGAGCCCTCATGTAAAGAAAGCTCCATTCTTTGAAATACCGCCGAGCCGTGTCCTCGGGATCGCGAGCGAGACCCCTGGGGGCTACCGCCTACATCCCGAACCACCACAGGCAAGCTCAAAACATCGCAACTGCTACCACCTCCCACAGCCTCAACACCTTCAACGCATAATTCTGCTTCATTCCCCGCCTCAAGAGGGCCATCTTCCTCCCCAAACTCCGTCTGATGCACCACCAAAGATCCACCGCCCTCCCTGGCTTCATCAGCCACCACACAAGGTGGCGTCTCCTCCTCCGCTGCCTGGGCCGTGCCTCTCAACGCAGAACCTGGGTTCTTTCCCTGAAGCGCCTGCAACTGTCCCCTCTATGTACTACCGTGCCGCCCTCCAACGACAGGCGGATTTGATTGATTGATAAAAAAAAAAAGTGATTTACAAATTCATTTTGGCTTCAAAACGTTAATTGTTTTGAGTAAAGGAAAAGAGCATTGATTGCTTCAATTGTACTTGTCAGAAGCTTTTGTCAAATAGCATTAATTGCTTCAATTATAAATAAAAAAGGGCGTAGTTTGCAAGAATTCTTTCTTGCTTTCGGTTATTCATAACCAATCGAAGCCACCAACACTTGCGTCAGTACCAACACTTGCGCCGGTACTAGCACCAGCGCCAGTACCAGCACCAACGCCCAGTGCCATCGACCTGTGCGATCCGCTAGGTCCCTGCCGACTGTGTCTAATCCGCAGTATCCTCCGCCTCTCCTCTCACTAGGTGCGATTGTTCTGCTTTAAATTTTTTCAAAATAAAAAAAATAGCAATCTTGAGATGGAGAAACATGCCGTTCCGATTGAGATGATTAAATTGCAAACTGTTGAATAATGTAAACCAGAATACCGTGGGGGTATTCTGGTCTTTTGGGTGCTTTAGTATTATGTTTTATAGTTGTTTATGTACTTGCCTAGCAGTATTGGCTAGGCGGGGTATTTTGGTCATGTAATTTCATATTCCAGCATTATAAATATAGGTGCACTGGTGATCACAATAGATCATTCAAGTTTTCTCGAGTTCTGTTTTTTAGTATTCTAGTTCTGAACATGGTATCGAGCTAGGGTTTTAAGACCTGCTCGATTGTTCAAAAACAACCCTTTTTCCCTTGATTCCTCTCCTCTCCCTTCTCCCTTCTCTCTTCTCTTCCTTTGATCCATTCAACCCTTTTTAGGGCAGCACCCATGAGGTGATCCATCTATGGTTCGAGTGCTGCCCTCCATCTCACCTCAATTTTAAAACCTAATTCAGATCGATAGCTGCTGCCATTATCTCTCTCTGCGATTCAGGATTGCTTCAGTTTTTTTTGGAGATCGATCTCATAACAGTTGGGAGATCAATTGGTTTCTTTGGAGCATCAATGCAGGCCTACGACAGCATCTATCCTCTCTGATTTCACATTGATTGAAGACCCCACAGCTGCAGCCTCTTTCCTCTTCTTATCGATCTCAAGCTCAGGGGTTTTGCAAAACCACGACACTTTATCGATTTGGTTCTTCTAAGCTGCTGTTTGGGAAGATTTTTTGAGGGATTATTCCCTGGTTATATTGCTGCACTCGACACTGTTTCAGCCTTGAATTCCTGCTGTTTTTTTGAAGATCAGAATTCTGTCCAATTTCAGATCGACCACTTGCAGAATTTTTGAAATTCAGTTTTTTCAAAAAACTCGAATTTTACCTTGCTGCCTTATGGGTGACTCGGAGGTTACATCAGCTGCTACTGGAGGAGATCAGACCAGGACTGATTTCTTGCCCTATGCTGCTGCCATAAAACTAGATGGTACCAATTATCTGATTTGGGCCAGATCCTTATCCCTCACGTGTGGTGTGGGGACTCACTGCCACCTTATCGTATCACCAAACAGCCCATCAAGAAGGGGCTGCCCGCACTAAATGGGCTGCTAATGATGCGATGGTGATGTCTTTTGTTCTGAATTCTACGACCATCGACATTTCTAGTCAGTACCTTCTCCTTGACACTGCGACTCGATATGGACTGCCGTCAAGGGTACTTATGGTCGTTCGGGGGTGGTGCTCGGGTTTATGAGATCCGAAAGACTCTTCAACACACTACCCGAAAGAGATGACAGTCACCAAGTACTATGCTGCCCTCAAGTGCTTATGGCAGCAATCGGATCACTATGCTCGATTCCGCCTACTACTGCTGCGATATTACACCTACCACACTTATGTGGATCGGTTTGAGTCTATGACTTCCTGGTTGGACTTAATGATGATTATGACCCTATTCGGGTGTAGGTTCTTGGTCGAGTTCCTTTTCCCACTTTGGAGGAAACTTTTTCATATGTTCACAGTGAAGAGACAAGGAGGGCTGCTATGATGATTACTCCTAAGGTTGTGATCAGCTTTATAGACTACTGGTTCCTTCACTCACGACATACTTGATAATGTTGCTACTACACTGCTAGTAAAGAGCCTGTGAAGTGTGATCATTGCCACAAACCATATCACACTAAGGCTCGGTGTTGGAAACTTCATGGGAAGCCTGCTGATTTTGAGAGCAAACGTGGTCGTGCTAAATCTAAAAACAAGGCCAATCACACCGAAAGTGTAGCTTCAGCTCCCACTCACCGACATTGGTTTCTCCCGGAAGAACTTCAAGCTCTCCGTCTCTGTTGAACACATCTGCTGCCCCACTACATCTGCTGCCAATTCAGGTTCCTTCTTTGCCCATACGTATTTCCTTTGCTGGTCATTGTGCATCCGTGGTCTCCACTCCTTGGATCATAGACTGCGGAGCTACGATCACATGACGGAGTTCCTCCAGTCTTTTTAATACCTACTTCCCTACCTCGGTAAAGACAAAGTAAAAATTGCTGATGGGTCCCTCTCCTCCATATCCGGGAAGGGCTCCATTGGTTGTTCTCCTTCATTGACTTTATCTTACGTGTTACATATTCCCAAGTTTACTACTAACCTTCTCTCCATTAGTAGTATCACTAAATCTTTAAACTGCAAAGTGACATTCTTTCCTACTCAGTGTGTTTTTCAGGAACTGGACTCGGGGAAGACGATTGGATCGGGTAAAGTGCATGGCGGATTGTACCTGCTTGATGGAGATCCTGCATCTACACCGGCTTTACCTTCTAGACTTTGTTCACCATCTTTTTCCTCCGAATTACACTTATGGCACTCTAGACTAGGACATCCACCTTTAGGAACCTTATCTACTTTATTTCCCGCATTCGGCAAAACTTATAATAAAGAAGATTTTTTGTGAGCCTTGTGTCTTGGCCAAACAGACACGTTCCACCTATCCTATTTCTAATAAAAGGTCATCTTCTTTATTTCATGTTGTTCATTCGATGTGTGGGGTCCTAGTAGAAAAGTTGCCCTTTCGGGTCATCGGTGGTATGTCACCTTTATTGATTGCTATTCTAGGTTTACTTGGGTTTATCGATGCACAACAAAAGTGAGGTTTTCTCATGTTTTCAGCACTTTCACCGCTGGTTCAAACTCAATTTCATACCACTATTCAAATTTTACGGAGTGATAATGGGCGAGAGTATATGGAAGGTCGGTTCCAAAATACCTGGCTGCCCAGGATCCTCCACCGGACCACTGTGTTGATACTCCACCCAAAAATGGTGTGTCGAGAGGAAGAACCGCCACCTCTTAGAGGTCGCTCGTGCCCTTTTGTTTGCCGGAATGTCCCCTCGGTTCATTGGGGGATGCTTGTTCTCATGCCGCCTATTTAATTAATAGGCTGCCATCAGTCCTTACTCTAAACCCCTGTTGAGCTACTACTTGGCTCTTCCTCCTTTATTGTTCCCCCTAAGGTGTTTGGCTGCGTGTGCTATGCCGGATACCAGTCCCGGGCAAGCTTGAACCCCGTAGTCTTGATTGCATTTTCTTGGGGTACTCGCTACTCGGAAGGGGTATAAATGCTATCACCCTCCATCCCGCCGGACTTTTGTCGGCATGGATGTTGTGTTTCATGAGCGTCTCTCCTCCTATGTGTCCCCACCTCTTCGGGGGAGAGTGTTAGCGAAGATGTGTTGATTGTTGAGCATCCTCCTCCACTCCATGCATGTCATAATGAGTCTGTTCAGCCTACTTACGGTCCTCCCCAGTCGGGAAAGTTCTTGTTCGGGGAGCGGACCACTCCGATCCGTGAGGCCGAGGTTCTGTTCGGGGAGCGAGACCCCTCAAGCCCAAACTCCTGTCCGAGAGAACCATTAGTGAATTTGAGAGGAGGATTGATGTTAGCACTATGAAGACCTATGGAAGGAGACATAATCGGGTTCAATCCTTTGCCGCTCCTGTACCCATCCAATTGCCGAACACTGGATCCGAACACCCTCTCCACTGGTAATGTTCCTTCTCTGACTTGCCTATTGCCCTTCGCAAGGTGTCGGGACTTGTACTCGACATCCCATATCTCATGTTGTCTCTTATGACTCCCTTTCCCCATCATTTCGTGCTTTTGTTACTTCTCTTTCTTACTTCGTGTTCCTAATAATTGGCGGAAGCTTTATCGGATGGAAAGTGGAAGGCGCCATGATGGAAGAAATGGAAGCTTTGAAAAAAATAACACATGGGAGCTTGTTGTTCTTCCACCTGGGAAGAAAACCGTTGGATGTAAATGGGTGTTTGTGGTGAAACACAAGGAGGATGGCACCGTGGATAGATATAAGGCACGGCTCGTTGCCAAGGGTTTTACTCGGACATACGGCATAGACTACCAGGAGACCTTTGCGCACTGTTGCAAAGTTGAATACGATTCGTGTGTTGTTATCTTGTGCAATCAACCTTGGTTGGGAGTTGCAACACTAGATGTTAAAAATGCCTTCTGAATGGAGCACTGGAGGAGGAGGTATACATGGACATTCCACCAGGGGTTCTCTTGTGAGATAATAGAGGAAAAGTGTGCGGTGAAGCGTGCAGCTGTATGGGCTAAACAATCGCCCCGGGCTTGGTTTGGTCGATTCCACAAGGCCATGATTTCGTGGGCTATAAGCGAGTAATGCTGATCACACACTCTTCATCAAGAGGGTTGGTGAAAAACTCACTGTTCTTATAGTCTACGTTGATGATATAGTGGTTCTGGCAATGATGGTGATGAGATCGAGACAGGTTGAAGACCTTCCTTAGCCAGGAATTTGAGATTAAAGATCTAGGCAAATTAAGATACTTTCTTGGGATTGAAGTGGCCAGATCTGCGAAAGGCATATTTCTCTCCCAAAGAAAGTATGTCCTAGACTTGTTGGCTGAAACCGGTTTGCTAGGCTGCCACCCTTCGGACACTCCTATGGATCCTCTTGTTCATTTCCAAGGAAAATGGGGGTGAGCTGTTGATAAAGGTCGGTACCAAAGACTTGTAGGGAAGCTGATTTACCTTTCACACACTCGTCCGGACATTCTTTTCTTTGTGAGTGCGTGAGTCAATTTATGCATGATCCCTACACTTCTCATATGGAGGCTGTTCTTCGTATTCTACATTATTTGAAGTCGCTCTGGAAAGGGCATTCTTTTGTCCTCACATGGTCACCTACGGGTAGAGGCATACACCGATGCTGATTGGGCTGGTTCAGCGAGATCGAAAGTCCATTTCTGGATATTGTTCTTTTGTAGGTGGAAATCTTGTTACAGGCGTAGCAAGCGAGAATGTAATTGCTCGTTCTAGTCTAGCCAAGCTGAATTGAGCTATGGCACAAGGAATTTGTGAGTTACTTTGGCTTAAAGGGCTGCTCTAGACTTGGGTCTACCTATTCGCCTTCCTATGATCTTTGTACTACGATAACAAGGCTGCAATCGGTATAGCACACAACCCGGTGCAGCATGACCGTACCAAAAATGTTGAGGTGGATAGGCATTTCATCAAGGAGAAATTAGAAGATGGGCGGATATGTATTCCCTTTGTGACTTCTTCGGATCAGCTGCGATATCTTCACCAAGGGTGCCTGGAAAATTATTTCACCCTAATCTAGTCAAGTTGGGCATGATCGACATATTTGCTCCAACTTGAGGGGGAGTGTTGAATAATGTAAACCAGAATACCGTGGGGGTATTCGGTCTTTTAGGTGCTTTAGTATTATGTTTTATAGTTGTTTATGTCTTGCCTAGCTGTATTGGCTAGGCGGGGTATTTGGTCATGTAATTTCATATTCCAGCATTATAAATATAGGTGCCTGGGTGATCACAATAGATCATTCAAGTTTTCTCAGTTCTGTTTTTTAGTATTCTAGTTCTAAACACAAACCTTTACTGGATCTGAGTTCAATAAATGGAAACGGAAGACTCAGTGTGGTTTAAAATATCTGAATATTTTCTATACCGTAACGAGTACTTTCAATGACTGTATTGATATTGAGGAATCTCAATGGGTTAGTGATGAAGATTTTTGCAAAGATTATTTGTTGAATTGCTTGTCAGATAGACTTGCAGAGACCTATAGTAAATTTGAAACTGCAAAAGAGATCTAAGATAATTTAGACGCTCAATTTAAGGAGAAGAGGAACTATCCAAAACTCATCTGGTGGATAAGTTCATAGACTTCAAATTTCAAGAAGACAAGGCAATCTTCCCTCAAGTAACTAATCTTGAGAATTTACGGTCTAAATTCAACCTAGAAAATATACCTATTTGTGATGCATTCCTAGTTTGTGCTATTATTTTTAAATTACCTTCGACTTGGCATTCTTTTAAAACTGAGATGTATAGAAAGAAAGTGCTAATGGGGCTGGATGATCTCAAGCGATTCATTCGAATCAAAGATGAGAACAGGGCTAGGAATAACTTGGAGATAGTTAAACAACAGTCAGTTGCTTACATGGTTACACATCCCAAGAAATTTTCTAAGAAATCCAAGCCACCTAAAAGTGAACCAAAGCAGTTGGAGGCCAAAAAGACTACTTTTAAAAAGGACAAGTGCCACAACTGTGGTAAGTGGGGTCACTATGCATCTGAGTGTAGACACCCTAAAAAGGGGGATTCTGACACACCAAAGAAGGAAGTCCACATGATGGTGGATAAGACTAAGCCTACAAATTTTGTTGTCATGGTTGGAAAGGGTGAGGCCAGATCTTCTTCAGATTGGTGGTTGGATTCTGGAGCAACCTGTCATGTGTGCAACAACAGGAACTTACTGACTGAGAAAGCCAACGTAGCAAAGACGGTTACCGTTGCCAATGGAGCATCAATGGAGGTGACTCAGAAAGGAATTGCAAATCTAGTCTTGCCTTCAGGTAAAACTTTAATTTTGAAAGATGTTAAAGTAGTTTCTGATTATGGAAAGAATTTAATTTCACTTAGCCTATTATGTGATGCTGGCATATGTGTTTCTTTTCATGGTGGTAGAGTAACTTTGTCTGTTAACTCTCATTATTTTGGTTGTGCTTATTTAGTCAATGGCATGTATAGATTAAGTTTAGCAAATGAAACAATTAATCAAGTTAGTTCAAATTTGCTTGATCCTAAAATATTACATTGCAAATTAGGACATGTGCATTATAGGAAATTACTCAAACTAGTTAAAACTTATAATTTGCCATTAGACACTTCGATTAAATTTGACATATGTGAAGTGTGTGCTCAAACCAAAATTACTAGAAAACCTTTCTGTTCGGTTTCTAGGAGTACACAATTTCTTGAATTAATATATTCTGACCTTTGTGATTTTAAAAGTTTCACTACCAGAGGTGGTCGGAAGTATTTAATTACTTTTATAGACGATTTTTCTAGGTATTGTCATATTTATCAGTTAAAATCGAAAGATGAAGCTTTTGAAAAATTCAAAATTTTCAAGAACCGAGTAGAAAATTAATTGAACTTAAAGATTAAAAGACTTAGAAGTGATAGAGATATAGAATATAAATTGTCAGAGTTCAAGGAAGTTTGTGCCTCCCAGGGCATAATACTTGAAACTACTGCTCCTTACTCTCTTCAATCAAACGACATAGCTGAACGTAAGAACAGGACGTTGATAGAAATGTTAAACTCCATGTTATTGACAGCTGGCATGCTTGTTTGTTATTGGGGAGAAGCAGTGTTGACTGCCAATCACATTCTAAATAGTTTACCACACTCTAAGTTGACTTCTACTCATGAAATTTGGCATAACCATCCCTGTAGATTTGACATTGTTAAAACTTGGGGTTGTATAGCTTATGTAAGGAGACAAGACCCTAGGAGACCTAAGGTGGGAACTAGAACCAACACTTGTATATATCTAGGATGTGCAGAAGACAGTGCTGCAAACCGATTTTTAGATCTCACAACCAATGTAGTGATAGAATCTATGGATGCTGTGTTTTTTTAGGATAAATTTCTCAAAGGCAAAAGCATGACCTTACCAGGTCTGACAAGAATGGTTACAGAATCACATTTGGAATCTGAACCAATTGTTTCTGACACTCATCCCACAATGCTCACTGAATCAGAGTCTAGACGTGTTTCTATTAGGGATCGAGTACTGCCCAAGAATTTTGGTGAGGACTTTGTGACTTACCATTTAGAGGTTGATCCATCCAACTTTAAGGAAGCGATGAGATCTAGGGGCCCACTATTATGGAAAGAAGCCATTGATGAAGAAATGAGCTCTTTAATGCATAATAAGACCTGGCAGCTCATTGATTTACCTAAAGGGGCTAAAACGATAGGCTGTAAATGGGTTTTGAAGAAGAAACTTAATCCTGACGGATCTATAGCCCGATATAAAGCACGCTTAGTAGCTAAAGGCTATACTCAAGTTAGTGGGATAGATTATTTTGATATCTACTCACTGGTCTGTCACTTGACTACGATAAGGATTCTTCTTGCTTTAGCATCTATTGAGCACTATGTTGTGCATCAAATGGATGTGAAAACAGTCTTTCTTAATGGAGACCTAATAGAAGAAATTTACATGAACCAACCTGAAGGGTTTGTCATGGAAGGTTTTGAAAAGAGAGTTTATAAGTTGAACAAATCTCTATATGGTCTTAAATAAGAACCTAAATTGTGGCATGAGAAGTTTGACAAGACAGTAAAGAGCTTTGGTTTCCATACCAGTAACTCGGATAAATGCCTTTACTTTCGGTTTGTGTCAAATAAAGTTACGATTATTTACTTGTATGTAGACGATATGTTGATTCTTGGTTCTGATCATTTTGTAGTGAGTGACATTAAAGCAACCTTGTTCAAAGAATTCGACATGAAAGATCTTGGTGTAGTAGACACCATTCTTGGTATGAAAGTAAGTTTTGATAGGCAAGGGATCACTCTTAGTCAAACTCATTACATTGAGAAACTACTTTCTAAATGGGGATATAATGATTGCAAACCGATTGAGACACCTTATGACTATAACCAACGACTGAAACCTAATACAGGTGAAACTGTGAATCAGTTGGATTATTCTAAACTGATTGGTAGTCTCATGCATGCAATGAGTTATACTAGACCAGACATAGCCTTTATAGTAGGCATGCTGAGTCGATTCACTAGTAATCCTGGCAAAGAGCATTGGGATGCTCTGACAAGGCTCATGAGATACCTTAAGGGTACTCTAAGGTATGTCTTACACTACACTAGACATCCTCCAATTTTGGAAGGATATTCTGATGCATCGTGGTGCTCAGATTTGGAAGACAGTAAATCTACCAGTGGATATGTCTTTACACTGGGTGGAGCTGCTGTTGCATGGAAATCCAAGAGACAGACTAGTATTGCTCTGTCATCTATGGAATCGGAACTTGTTGCTCTAGCTTCTGCAAGAGATGAAACAGAGTGGATCAAAGATCTGATTATGGATATTTCATTGAGAAGTTTGAAGTTAAACTCTCTATCTATATTCTGTGAAAATCAAGCTACAAAAACGATAGTAAACAGCTCACTCTTTAATGGAAAGAGGAGGCATATCAGGCTAAAACAAGCCATGCTGAATTATCTGACAGAACACGGAATCATCACTTTGATCGATGTGCAATCGAAAGATAATATGGCAGATGCCCTTACAAAGGGACTGAACAAAAATCGAACATTCAAAACTGCGGGAGAAATGGGATTAAAGACCCTTTAGATAGATCTTAATCTAATCCTATGTTATTTTAAATTATTCGAATCTCATCTAGCCATAATAAGCATTTGTGACAATTTACATATTTCAGATAATTTGGCAAGATTACTAAGCATGGAGGTTTGTGAAACCATTCCAAATCTGATGGTGTAGCAAATTTCTATATGATGTTTCCTTACTTTATTATTCCACAAAGAAATATGAAAATTTGTTTTGCTATGTTTCGTTGATATTATGCTTGTCTTGCAGTCCTTCATAATATGATGTGTCATTTCAAACTTGATGATACAACATCTGTGATTGATAATGACGATTATAATATTCCAAAAGGAAACATGATATGGTCCTTATGAAAGAGACTATATAGGGTCTTGTTCTTGTATAGAAACTTGACAGTAATGCTTATTATTGAATTTTGATTCATTTTCAGCCATTATATGAATTGTACTAAGTTCTTCTTGTTGAACTAGATACTTTTATATTTTTATACAAATGATTGAATTCATTTTTCTTATGAAATTCATATTTGATAAATTACAGAGGATGACGAAGATGGAGGAGAACGTTTAAATTTGGATCTCGATGATAATGACTTACTTGATGAGTAAAGTCATTAAGGATTGCAAGGATCTTTTTATTTTTTAATTAGTTCACTTGCATGTGGAACTTCTAGATGTTTGGATTTAGATTCGATCTAAAACTCAAAAGGTTTTATTTCTTGAAGTTTACTTTATGATCCGTTAAAGTTTTAAACATTCTGTTTATTTGATTCAATATTTCGTTTGAACAATGTTTATCTATTCTTGGTGCTAACTATATGTAGAACATATGAGGAGATTGTTCGGTATATTATATAACCTTATTATATGTTCTAATATAAGTCTACTTGAATAAGGAATTAGGGTGTAGTGGGCCCCACTTGATAGAACCCATCTAACCTAAAAACCCTAGTCTTTCCTATAAATACTAGCTGGAGGCAGCAACCTGTATTATTCCAAAACTCAATATGCAGGGTGTATTGCTTTAAGCAACCTTGTGCTTAAAACCCTAAACCCTAACATCTTCTGCATCCATTCCTAGTTTTGAGTATGATTCCCACTCACAGGGATGTGGTGGATCGTCTTTTATGGACGATATCTTCTCCTATCCAACCCACCAGCCGTACCCATACATGCTCCCAGAGGCATCATATCACAGTGGATTAGTGAGTAGTTCTTCACAGTTTGGTGACCCATATCCTTGGACAGGTTACTTTTAATATGTCAATGATGCAATTTACATGGCAACTGTGGAAGAATATATTCGTTTCTTCTCCCCGACTATGACATGGCATTCATATGTCCTACAATCAGAGGACAATGCTCGTCGGCTCCCTCGGACTATAAGTGGGATCGATCCTGGACGGCGAAATAATTATTATTAGTAGACACTTGATTGGTATTAGGAGAGTATATTGATATCATCCAACTTATGTACTTAATATTATGACTTATGAGTCATTGACTTTATGTTGGTATGATTTACTTGTTTAAATTGCTTATTATGTTCTCTAATACTTAAACAATGTGCAATTAACTAATTATACATTAGGATTGGCCGTATACTACCAATCAAGTGTGCAAATCCAAAACACCACTTTAGGTGACTATTGTTGCAATTTGAACATTTACATGTGTTTATATAGCCTAAAATAGGGTTTCCATGAAGTTTCAGGCCTTAATTTAGCCTAAAACCCACCGAAATGACTAACCGAAATCTTGCAGAAAAAATACCAAATTTTGGTATCTCGGAAATTTTGGTCAGGCCAAAATGGCATGCCGAAACAAGATTCAATCCTATCGGGGGAACATCCTCCACTTGCTTCTCCTCCAAAGTTCGTTGTTCGCTCTCGAAGAAAAAATACAAAAAAGCAAGCTACCAGGACTGCCACCATCTCACCCAGCCAATCGGCCTTACCGGATTCGAGTCCTATATGTGTTCCCACCTTGCCTGGTGAGTCTCTTCCTTCTAGTGATCCAAGTCTAAATTTACCAATTGCTATTCGAAAATCTAGTAGAACCTGTACCTAACATCTCATTTCTATCATACTTTGTTCATAAAGAGGACAGTTGACCATATTACTATCTTGATTGTCTATGTGGACAACATTCTTATTACTGGGAGCAGCACTGATGAGATAGCTCACCTGAAGAAGTTTCTGGGAACAAAATTAGAAATCAAAGATCTGGGAAAATTGAGATACTACCTGGGAATAGAAGTAGCCCATTCAGCTCAAGGGATTTCCCTCTCCCAACGGAAATACACCCTTGATCTCCTGTCAGTTACAGGTATGTTAGGTTGTAAACCAGTTAACACACTTGTTGAGCCTAATTCACATCTCAGGAGTAAAGATGGAGAACCCGTTGATAAGAGAAGCTACCAAAGGTTGGTTGGCAAGTTGATTTATTTATCTCACACTACACCAGATATAGCCTTTGTTGTTAGTGTGGTCAGTCAATATATGCACAGCCGTCATTCCTCACATTTAGATGTTGTCTATCGAATTTTGAGGTACTTGAAGGCTGCTCTTGGAAGATGTTCTCTTCTCATCACACAATCACCTCTGTATCGAGTCATTCACAGATACAGATTGGGCTGGCTGCCCCAATGATCGGAGGTCTACATCTAAGTACTACACCTTTGTTGGTGGAAACCTGGTCACCTGGCGGAGCAAGAAGCAAACAGTGGTGGCTCGGTCTAGTGCAAAAGCAGAATTTCAGGCCATGGCCCATGGTATTTGTGAGCTCCTCTGATTTCATGGGTTAATCAGGATCTCGGAGTCTCTGTTGAGGTGCCCATGCGCCTAAACTCTAACAACAAATCAGCAATCAGAATTGCCCACAATCCAGTTCAACATGATAGAACAAAGCATGTGGAGATTGATCGTCACTTCATCAAGGAGCAGTTGGAACAGGATCTCATTTGCATTTCATTTGCTATTTGTCCCATCCGATGGTCAGTTAGCTGATGTATTCACTAAAGGATTGACTACTAAAAGTTTTATTTCTACTGTTAGCAAGTTGGGCATGGTTGATATATATGCACCAACTTGAGGGGGAGTGTTGTAATATGGGTACAAGGGTATACTTGTCCATTAGGGTTCAGTTGGTGTTGCCCTAAGGGTATAATTGTAACTTGTACTTCATAAGAATTATTATAAATAGAGAGGACTTGTATCACATTAACATAAGTTCAATTCCCCAAAATCCATCAAGATTAAAGGAGATTTTATAGAAAAAGTAGGTTTCAGAAATACTTTATCTGTGTTTGAATGATGGTTTTTAATCTTATTTTGTGCTATAAATCGATGGATTAGGTAAAACTAAGTCAGTTGATGCATCAAACTTGATCATTTGCAAGAATTTGTACTCAAATCAACAAAATTTTTTTGTCTCGTTATATGTTGTTCTCCATTTTAGCGTTTATGCATGATAAATGTCATATATTGCTTATTTATATTGTTTTTTGCTCCAAAAGCGTATTTCCATGTGTATATTGACCATTTCCATGTGTATCTATAGCGTACGATATGTATCCCCGGTACAATACATCTTTTAAAATCACCCTTCCAATACGAAACCCAATACCGGTAGTTTAAACCTTGCTTGGTTCCTTATTTTTTAATAAAACTCTCCTTCATTTTCTACCTTATTTTGCATTTTTCTCTTTGAGCTGCATCAAACCCTGTTTGCACCATGATTATATTTGAAAATGGCAAACTGGGGTACCTTTTTCATTAAAGAACTGAAAGCAGAGTGTGAGAAAATCTTATCAAGATTTTCGTCTCTTTTTCTTCTTATAAAAGGAGCCAGCTAATAGTGCATCCAAATTCTCTAGATTACTACAAAATGTAAAGAAACCTTTCTATATGAGAAGCAAACCCAAGCAAACTACCAGAAGAATAATGGACATTCCCCATATATGTCTATGGATTGAAAATATATGGTTCGTCCAAAATTTCATTGCCATTGACTCCACAACCCAAGGAAATGTTGAGTTGATCACTTGATCTAGTCAATCTATAATCCATTTTCTTTCTTTATTTGCGCAAGCACAAATGAAGCAACACTGTTGAGAGCTGTTTAGAAGAATAAATACATCAGTGAGTACTCTTGCTCATTCACTTGAGAATCAAGAAAAGAACATATATCATTTTCAAACAAGAGAAAATAACAGAAATCTCAATGGAAGCCTCAAAAAGATTATCTGAGAAATGTAGATACTCACAGTGAACTTGGGCAAACGGAATTTGAATCTATCCACTAGTTCCATCATCAAGTCAACCAAATCAGAAAATGGACTATCAAGAACAATTCCTGCGATTGATGGATCCTCAGCTCCGTACATTAAGCTGCCAGGAACAACATCAAAGTGTTCACGGATAATAAATCATAGGAAGAAGATCTCCAAAAATGTTGGGGGAAAAAAAAGACAGGTATCTAACACAAACTAGCTCAGCCAAATAAATAAAGCTGAAACTTAAAAATGGTCAATGAAAATAGACAATATTAACAATGTTGCTATCGAAGCACATAATGACATTAGTGTGGTATATAGTACTAAAGATCTTACATTTAATTTATCATCCACATAAATTAAAATAAACAAATATCAGAGGCACGCAATTACTAATAAGACCCTTGCTCAAAGTGTCAGAAGCCAGCTTCTTACAAGTGGAGTGGCACTGACAAATTGAAATGAAATATAAATTCGCAAGAGTTTATCTGAAGTTTCACAATTTACTCCAAGCAGTGGTTAACATTATATACCCCTTTATCATGCTACCTGTTTTATAGGGGGAAATTTATTGTAAGTTTCATTCTTTATATAGTACCTTACTGTTCAAAGTAGCAAGCTGGGAATTGTTTTGCCACGGTTTCTTAATGATGTCCTAAAAGAGCTGGAGAAAATATTAATAAATTCAACTGAATAACAGAACAATGGTATGCTTGTTGGAGATTCCATAAAATGTAAAGATCCATGAAGACCCAAATACAAAAGTCCAATGGATGGACCAAGTCAGGCATCAATATGGATACAAATATGATCTATAAATCCATATCTTGATTTTTGACACACAACACTCAATCAAGATCCAGCATAGTTATTCCCAATGGGGAAAACTCAATTAAGTGCATATGAAAACATGGCAAACTCATACAAGCAATTCACAGATTTAAAATAAGAAGGTTGACAACAATTTGATCAAACCATGGATTTATATTAGGTGCAACAGCATTTTTGGCAGTCTGAATCAAACTCTCATCATTGCTGTTGGTACAAGTAAATCAAGATAGGTCCCTAAATTGTAAGTTCTGTGCAGTTAAGAACTTGTAGCAAGAATGATACCTGGTCACAGCTCCCATTGAACGGCCCCACAAACCAATGCATGACACATTACCATCTGCCCGCAAATAATCAACCACAGCCTTCAGATCATCCTTCTGTACAACGACCAATGTCAGATTGTAATAAGAGAGCGAGGAGGTTATCGTTTACCACCACCACCACCATGTAAATGAAGTTATAGACTTATAGGCTCTAACTAGAAGCATGAATAACTACTGAATAGAGGTTCCTATGTTTGCAAGTGTGGAAAGAGATTTACTTCCTGCTCTAACATGGAAATAACATTCTTTAAGAGGATGCTACAGATGACAAATATTCTAGTATTAGTAAAGGTCTGAGATCTCACTTTTGCACTCAGTTGATTGGATCATTTGATTCAAATCTATAAATAGCAAGCAAATGACTGAAAAAAAGGGTACAATAACATCATCTCTACTTTCAAATTCTTTAATGAAGGAAACAGCATTCATGAATCTGACCCCAAATAGTTGGGATACGGATTCATTGATTGATATATTATTACTTAGAAACTTACTTCATTCCATCCCAAAGTAACATATTCTCCTTCTGAGAGTCCAGATCCAGAAAAGTCCAGGGTGAAAACTGTAATGTACGAAGGCAGCAAAATTAGAGCAGCTTCACTAGCATCTGCTCTGCATCCACTGGGACAATCAAGAAAGATTTCTTGTCAGTAAAATTTTCAAACAGAGAAGTCTAGAAACCAACTCAGTTAACAAGTAACTTTGGATCTGTAGCACCTGCAAATAAAAATAAATAATAAGTTGTAAGTTCTGCTGATTTTATGAAAAGTCCCCCCCTCCTCCCCCGCGGGCCGCTTCTCCCCACGGCCATTTCAACCAATGAGGACAATATCGTGCAGAAACTTTCTGGACAGTCCTTTATCAAAGGAAAAGCTAACAGTCATGTATAATAGTGAATGGAGCAGTTTCCACATAAACTCCATATCTTGATCATAACCATTCAAAGTAGTGGAATCAACTATAATACCCCTGGCCTAGTTAAAAGAGTCGGTACCTATTCAATTAAATTTCAGGGGTTCAAAATGGAGAAATTGAAAAAACGGGGGAAGAACCTGCAGGGTAGACCCAATGGACTGGAGTACCAACAACATATGTTTTCTTCTTAGTAGGCCCTCATCCAATTGGCCTGACCAAGAGATTCCTTAATGATAAAAGAAACATGAGGGTGGGGGAAGAACATTGATGTGAATCAAACCGATGAGATGTTCTGGTTCATTCTATATTTTTTCTTTGACCATTTAAAAATATATAGTGGACCATATCATTACAATTGTCTGGTGAAGTTCTTTTTGGTATGAGACTTCGAGGCCCAACATACAGAATAGTGTCTCTCATTTCTCAGCACAATGCATGAGTGCCACTAGTCAGGGTACCATGGCAGTCAGATATCTTAGGCAGTGTTTGGTAACTCTCCTAAATAACAGATTTCCTGTTCTTCTGTGCTGCAGGAAAAGGAAAACACCCAAAAGGTGTTTGGTAAACCGGTCCGTTCTTTTGTTTCCCTAGCACAGACCGGAGGCAAAATTGTGCCAAAAAACAGTTTTTGCAAAACAAGTCTGACTTGTTATTCTGTTTTTCAATGAAACAACACCAAAACTGTTACCATTTGTTCCCGATAAAACTTGGGAACTTGTTGAGATAGCTCGACTTCAACAGCGAACTCCACACAGCTTTGTGCCCTACAGTCGTCACTCTCAATAGGTGAAGATAACCCCCTGATCTCTCTTGACTGGCCGGAGTCCTTTGGAGAAAAGGGTCCCAACCTGCTTCTGTCATGGATCAAGCTTCTACATAGGTAAACAATCTTTCCTTTTCTTCTTCGTCTTCGTCTTCATCTATTTCTTCTATTATTCTGCATCTTCATCTCTCCACCGCTTGCCCTTTCACGGAATGATGAACCCTAGATTCGGTGAGAGGGGCTACAATGCTTGCCCTTTCAAAGATTCAAACAGGTTTTTTCTCCATTTTGTGGTTTTCAACTAGAATTGATGCCTCTATTCACAAAGTGAAAACCCATTAAAGTACCTCCAAGAAGATTTAATAGATGGTTTGTTTTATGGGTTTTGTGATTGTAGTACGAATTCAACCGAATGCCATTTCTATTTTTCATTTTTCAATTCTCTCAGTTAGAAAAATCTTATCACTCACTTTGTTTTAAGAGAATTCAGAGCTATGTTGTTGTGTTTATGCCTTTGGCATTTCTCTGTGTGTGATGGAATGAACTTTTTTTTCCTTTTCTTTTGATGGAGGCGGGATTACATGTTGCTTAACTTAGTTAATGGGCTATCTTTTGTATTCACCTTGAGGATTTTCTTTGGGTGTTGGTTTGGTATTTTGTTTATTTTATTTTAGTTTTTTTGATTACTGACGGTATTTCTCATTGCGATTAAGGAAGGAGGGGAGGGGCTGGGAATCTTCTATTTTTCTGTGTTAATTTCATTTTGAGTTGACATTTTCTATCATCAGTTCAACGAAGTTCATCTGTTGTTGTGAATTTAAGGTTAACCTGTAGTTGTGAATTTAAGGTTCACTTTCTGCTATGAATTTAAGGTTCACTTTCTGGGGTGGGCCTTGGTGCAATGGTAAATGTTGCTCCATTGTGACCAAGTGGTCACGGGTTCGAGTCTGGAAACAGCCTCTTTGCGAAAGCAGGGGTAAGGCTGCTTACATATGACCCTCCCTAGACCCTGAAGTTGCGGGAGCCTCGTGCACTGGGTATGCCCTTTTTTTTTCTGCTATGAATTCTTTGAATGAGATTTTCTTTTCTGCAAAGTTTTGGATCCTCTAGTTTTGTTCCTACAAGTTGGGACTCTGGGGTTTCAACAATGGAAGGCATTGCTTGTACTTTGAGAGATGGGGAAGCCATGCCTAAGATTGATTATCTAATCTTGTCATGTCTCTTCCAATTAGTCTGGTAACTTATTACCAGACGAAGAAAAGAGCAGTTTTTATTATGAGCATTATTTGCTTGGAAGATGATGATCACTTCGTGCCTCCTATTTGGAGGAAGCTTACCATTGCCTATAACTGTTAGAGTTGTTAGTACATTTGTAACAGGGGTAGTTTGGGAACTAGTTGTCTTATTTTGTATTTTATCTTGTTTTGTCTCTTTTTTACCTTTTACCTCCCTAGGGAGATGGATGTAATAAGTCTATTAGTTCAATTCAAGTAATATAGAGTGTGGAGATGTCTCTCCAACATACAAGCATTACAACCGAAATATCACTCTTCCATTCTCTTGCTCTCTTCTTCTTCTCTTCCTCTCCTCCATCTTCTTCCTCTTCTCTTACCTACATCCTTAACCTAAAATCCAACTTGGTATCAGAGCTTTAGGTTTGAGAGTCGTATCATCACTCCTTTCCTCATTTTTTCCCTCTTTGAGATCCTAGAACTCAAAGGATTTCAAAGAAGAGGATCCTATGTAAACCTTTTGCTGAAGAGATATGAAATAGGTTCTCTACAACCTATTTAGGTGATTGAAGATGGTCCTTGAGCTACTTTGAAGCTCCATTGAAGTTGTTTTGAAGTAAACCAAGCAGCAGCTAGGGTTTCCACCAGCCCAAGATTGCAGGCCATGTCTCTCTCTTTCTTGGCATGTTTTTGGAGCTTGGAATAGCTCAATAGAATCGTACAAGGGTCCTATCTATGCTCCAAGTGTGCCTCCTTGATGAATGAAGGTACTGTCTAAGCCTAGCTCAGTTTCGTTGGGTCTGTTCTTCTGCCCAGATTTCTGCCAGTTGCAGGTTGAATCCATGGCTCAGTTCCATTTCAGCATGGGTTTGGCTGTTGGAGCAGCCCACTAGGATCGTATAAGGGTCCTATTTCTGGTCTTTGTGTTCTCCTTTGATGGATGAGGCCCTCCTTTGAGCCTTACTCAGTTTCGTGGTGACATTTTTTCTACCTAGGTAAACCCGATAATGCTGTATTTCCCTTGTTCTTGCATTTAGGGTATATTGGGCTTCTTGTTTGGTTGAGAAGTGAGTATGAATATCTGTATTTGAAATATTGGAGCTTGTGCAAGCTGTTTTTACTTCTTGAAGAGTGTGGGAGTAAAGCTTTGTCTTGCTGGAATCTCTGTTTTGTGTTGGGATCATTGCTTTGGGTTGAGTGTGCACTCCCCCTTGCTGGTTGTAATCTGTTTATGGTCAAGTGCTCTTTCCCATACACTATGGTTGATACATTTGCATCTGAGCTTGGTTCGGCTACCTCACAGCCTCTCCCCGTAGCTCCTCCAATTGTTTATGAGAGTGTGCCTACACAGATTTCCTTTTTGAAACTTGATGGCACTAATTATTTGGATTGGTCACACTCTGTGAGGCTTTCACTAAGAAGCAAATGGAAACTTGGGTACATTACAGGTACTATTACGGCTCCAGAGCCTAGTTCACCTACCTATGACCAATGGGAGGCCGACAATTCTACAGTCATGACATGGTTAATCTTCTCTATGACTCCTGAGATTGGACGAAGGTTTAAGGAGACTGCCAAGGCCATCTAGGACAGTGTTTCACAGACTTTTGAGCGAGTGGGTGACTCTGCCAAGGTCTACCAGCTTCACCAAAAGATTAACTCCATGAGGCAGGGTGATAGGACCATTTCAGAGTACTAAAATGCCTTCCTTAGCCTTTTGGAAGAATATGACCACTACAGGGATCTCCACTTGAAGGACCCAGAGGATGAGGCTAAGGTATATCGGACTCTTGAAAAAGAGCGGGTCTGCACCTTACTTGGTGGCCTGAACCCTGACTATAAGCCCATCAGGCTTCAGATCTTAGGCCGGTCTCCCTTTCCATCTCTTAGTGAGGTCTGTAGTTACTTACAGAGTGAGGAGACTCGGCGTGTTGCTATGGAGCCAGCTTCTGTATCCTCTCTTGAGAGGTCAGCTCTCAACTCCAGTTCTTCCCAAGACACCCGTGGAGGTGGTAGAGGCCTGGGGCCTAACCGAGAGGTAGCCAATACAATGGAGACAGTAGGTGCCAGTGGAGTTGGTTGAGACCGGTTTAAATGTGATCATTGTGGGAGAACTGGACACACCAAGGATAGGTGTTGGTCTCTTCATGGCCATCCTCCTAGCACGCGTGGTCGTGGTGGTCGTAGAGGGGGAGCTCGAGCTCACTCTGTGATGACTGAGGTAGATGCTACACAGGATGACTCCGCCTTTATGAATACAGTGGTTCGCCGGGTCATGTCACAGCTTAGCACATCTTCTACTCCTTTTGTAGCCAACTCCTCATCATCCTCAGCTTTACAGGTCTCTACTTCAGCCTCTACTGCAGCCCAGTCTTGGGTCATTGACTCTGGTGCCACTGACCATATGACTGGTACGTCCCATAATTATGATTCCTATACCATTTGCTCTGGTAAGGATAAGGTTAGGATAGCTGATGGTTCCCTATCCTCCATATCTGGTAAGGGTAGTATTCCTGTCACCTCATCTATTTCTCTTACTTCAATCCTTCATGTTCCTAACCTTACAGTTAATCTTTTATCTGTGAGTCACTTGACGAAATCTTTGAATTGCTGTGTCACATTTTTCCCTTCTCACTGTCTTTTTCAGGATTTGGTGACGAAGAGGATTATTGGTAGTGAACGTGAAGAGCAAGGCCTTTATCTTTTTTATCCTTTTTTGCCCACAGCTCAGTCTTATGTGTGTGGCCGTACTGATAGTAGTTCTGTGGAGTCTGTTATGTTATGGGATCGTCGTCTTGGCCACCCATCTTTTGTTGTCATGAGGAAACAGTTGCCTCACTTATTTTCTTCTGTTGCTTCTCCTCATGTTTTTCAATGTGAACCATGTATGTTTGCCAAACATTGTCGTTCCTCTTATCCATATCATGGTAATAGAACTACCGCTCCTTTTCATATTGTGCATACTGATGTGTGGGGACCTTCCCATACTACCTCTTTATTTGGTTATCGTTACTTTGTGTCCTTTGTTGATGATTTTTCTCGTACTACTTGGACTATTCTTATGAAACATAAAAGTGATGTTTGTGATGCTTTTAAACTTTTTATCAGATGATTTTTACTCAGTTTGACACTCATATCAAAGTTGTTCGATCTAATAAAGGGGGAGAATACATGTTTGGTAGCCTCCAAACCTTCTTCACTAATAATGGCATTCTCCATCAGCTAGCATGTGTTGACACACCCCAACAAAATGGGGTTGCTGAGAGGAAGAATCGCCATTTATTGGAGGTCACCCGTAGTCTCTTGTTTGGTATGCATGTCCCCAAGACTTTTTGGTCTGCTGCTCTTCTCACTGCCTCTTTTCTCATCAATCGCATGCCTACCAAACTCCTTGATTTCAAATCTCCCTTGGACATCTTATCTCCCAAGGCTTCTGCTTTCTCTCTTCCTCCTAAAGTCTTTGGTTGCGTTTGTTATGTGCATGTAAGCAAATCTGCACGCACTAAACTTAATCCCAAAGCCCTCAAGTGTCTCTTCCTTGGGTACTCTTCTACTACCAAGGGTTATAAGTGCTACCACCCTTCTTCTCGTCGGTGTTTTATCTCCAAGGATGTCACCTTCCTTGAATCTGTTCCTTTCTTTGCCCCTTCTCAGCATCCTCTTCAGGGGGAGAAGTGTGGAAGTGGTGAACAGGCTGCTGATTTCCTTCATTCTCCTATCTCCATCTCTCCTTTTATGTTTGACATTGGTACACACAAGACTGTGGATGTGGTTAATACTGGTGATCAATCAGGTATGAATACAGAATTGGTGGTTGAAAGTGGTCCTAGTAAGGAGAAGGATTACCACATTACATACAAAAAGGGTGAAGGCATACATAACCAAGGAAAGCAGACCTACCAAGTGTCTTCTTTGGATCCAGATCCACATCTTGAGATTCATCACTCTCAGCCAGGTGACATCCCTTCTCCTTCATGTGATTTAGATCTTCCTATTGCTGTTAGAAAAGGGAAAAGAGCTTGTACTAATCCTATAGCCCAGTTTGTTTCCTATGATGCTCTTTCTCCTACTAGTATTGCCTTTATCACTGTTCTTTCTACAGCTTCTATTCCCAGGAATGTTAGTGATGCTATGTCTGATCCAAAGTGGAGACAAGCTATGTCTGAGGAGATGATGGCACTTGAGAAAAATGATACTTGGCAATTGGTGGATCTTCCCAAGGGACGTGTTCCAGTTGGATGCAGATGGGTCTATACAATCAAGTATAAATCTGATGGTACTGTTAAGAGATACAAATCATGGTTGGTTGCCAAGGGGTACAGTCAAGTCTATGGGATTGACTATCAGGAGACATTCGCTCCTGTGGCTAAGCATAACTCTATAAGAGTTCTTTTATCACTAGCTGCCAACAAAGGTTGGCCATTATATCAGTTAGATGTAAAGAATGCCTTCCTCCATGGTGACTTGGAAGAGGAAGTGTACATGCAACCCCCACCAGGCTTCAAAATGCCTTCAGCTGAAGGAAAAGTTTGCTTCCTCAAGAAGGCACTATATGGTCTCAAACAGTCACCAAAGGCATGGTTCGAACGCTTTCGGCAAGCTATTCTGAAGAATGGATATTCCCAAAGCCAAGCTGATCACACTCTCTTTACCAAGCGGGGCAATGGTACCATCACAGCCCTCATTGTTTATGTTGATGATATTGTGATCACAGGAGATGATATAACTGAGATAGCCACACTGAAAAAATACTTGGCACAACAGTTTGAGATCAAAGATCTGGGCCCCTTGAAGTACTTCTTAGGAATTGAAGTATCAAGGACCAAGAAAGGAATCAACATATGTCAACGGAAGTTTGTCCTTGATTTACTGACAGAGACAGGGATGTTGGGCTGCAAACCAGCAAATTCTCCTATTAAGCAGAATCACAAACTAGGAGAAGATTGTGGTCCTTCTCTTGTTGATGCGGGAAAGTACCAAAGGCTGGTTGGGAAGCTTATCTATCTTGCTATGACACACCCAGATATCTCCTATGCTGTGAGAGTGGTGAGCCAATTCATGCATGCTCCCAAGAGTGGACACTTGGATGCCGTGTATCGCATTCTTAGGTATTTGAAGTCTTTCCCAGGGAAAGGACTGTTGTATGCCAGACACAATCACTTGAGAGTGGAAGGTTTCACTGATGCAGACTGGGCTGGCTCTATTACAGACAGGAGATCTACGACGGGCTATTGTACCTTTGTGGGAGGTAATTTGGTTACATGGAGGAGCAAAAAACAACATGTTGTAGCCAGATCCAGTGCAAAGGCAGAATTTAGAGCTATGGCTCATGGAGTGTGTGAACTCATATGGTTGAAAAGGCTTGTTCAGGACTAGGATTTGACACTGAAGGCCCTATGAGACTCTATTGTGACAACAAGGCTGCCATCAGTATTGCCCACAACCCTGTTCAGCATGACCGAACTAAGCATATTGAGATGGATAGACACTTCATCAAGGAGAAGATAGACTCTAGCCGCATTTGTACTCCTTTTGTGCAGACTGGTGATCAACTGGCAGACATCCTCACCAAGGCCCTTGCCTCTCCTCAGTTCAGTTCTCTCCTAAGCAAGCTGAGAATGCATGATATATATTCTCCAGCTTGAGGGGGAGTGTTAGAGTTGTTAGTAAATTTGTAACAGGGGTAGTTTGGGAACTAGACTGCGGACTAATTGTCTTATTTTGTATTTTATCTTGTTTGTCTCTTTTTTACCTTTTACCTCCCTAGGGAGATGGATGTAATAAGTCTATTAATTCTATTCAAGTAATATAGAGTGTGGAGATGTCTCTCCAACATACAAGCATTACAACCGAAACATCACTCTTCCATTCTCTTGCTCTCTTCTTCTTCTCTTCCTCTCCTCCATCTTCTTCCTCTTCTTTTACCTACATCCTTAACCTAAAATCCAACTATAACTAAGCTTTCTATTATAAGGAAATTTCCCAACTCAAAACCAGCCATCCATCATATCCACTTAGGTTTTCAGATGCCTCATTTACTCATCTAATTTCTATTGCTGCCTCCATGTTTTCAAAAATTTTGGGACATAGACGCATCTACCCATAATTTTCTCCAGGATGTACCTTTTTCTAGCACATTATAGCCGATTAGTTGGAAATGAAACATTAAAAAAGGCCTTTTTGTGACTGTAAGTCTGTACCAATGCTGATTTATCTCTGTTAATCAAATTCCCTTGGTATATTAATCAAGTATGGCTCTGTTTTTCTGTTTGTGTTTCTGATGTGATGTAATAGTAAACAATTGTGTGTTATACTCAATTGAAATGATAAATTGAGTAAAAGAAAGGGAAGAAGAGAATAGAAGTGAATCACTGAAGGTATTGTTCAAGATTTAGACTACTCATTATTATCTTATACTATATTTTCTGTCTAAAGAGTTCATTTCATATTGAAGTCACACTGATGCTGGGTATTTTTTATTATACTCTTTCATGATTTAATGTACATGTTGTTGTAACTAAGGACATCTTCTATGAGTTAGTTTCTGTTTGAAGTTTAGCAACTATTGCTGCATAAAGTAGCACTTGTTTATGAACCTGGACTGTAATTGTTGATTAGTGAATACAATTTGAAAACTGAAATTCAAATAATTGACTGTTGTAACTTTGTACATATTATTATACTCTTTCATGAGTTAATGAACATGTTGTTGTAACTGAGCTCTTGTTTTTTGAAAAATTTCAGACATAATGGCTAGTAGTTCAAATCCTAAAACAGAAACTGCTTACTGGTCCCTCAATGAGTTGAATATTTTCATCAATTTAATGATTGAGAATGTAAAGAATTGGAACAAAACTGCCGCCACTTTTAATAAACCGGGGAGGGCTGATATCCAAATTCGTTTAGAGGCTGTTGCGGGCCATACTTTCAGCCATAATTTCAAGGTGAAAGCACCCATTTGACCACTTTTAGTACTACAAATTACACCGTAGATGGTAAAATAAGTGCAGAGAATGCAAAGTCCGATTGCTGTTTCCTACATTGGAACCCTCAGTACTTATGTCCTTGGAGCAGAGTAAGTTGGTTGTCTTGTTTTACTGTGACAAAACTATTGGAGTTTCTTGAAATCCATATGATACAGTAGTTCTAAATTATCTGTTGTAATTTTTCCTCTCAGCATATTTGTTCAAAATTTAGATATCAGCATGAACAGATGAAGAGAACTAAATTGGGAATTTTTCTGGATAAGTTGAACTTGGAGAATTTTCCTAACTTGATTTTGTTGTATTAGGTGAGAGTTATGTACTAGAAAAAAAGAAAAGGGAGGTCTCATGGTTGCTTGTAAATTTTGAACTCTACTTTATGGGTCTTTAGCTCAAATTGGTAGAGCACTTGGAATATGAGTATGTCTCAAGCATGTTCCAAGAGGATGGTGGTTCGAATCCACCAAGACCATTTTGAGTCACCTGTTCATAGCAAAGTTAATTGAGAAAATCATGTAAAAGTAAGTGCAAATGACAACTGTCAAGTGGATAACACCACAAAAAAAATTAAAAAATTTTGACAAAATGTCTCAATTTATTAAAAGTGGAGTTAATGTAGACCATGGTGGTTTTTTTTTTTTTTAAAACCCGAATATTACCTGGGACCCGGGCCAGCCCCTGAGCTTTTATTAATAATAAAAAAATGAATAAAGAAAACAAGGGGGGCCGTACCACCTTACCCCGATCCAACAGAGCAAACCTCTCAATTCAAAACTGGACCCAACCCCAAACAATCATGTAGGAAAAATCCTATACACTACTTTCTTAAGACTGGCAAGCCAGCTCTGTCTTCCCGAAGAATACGCTGCAGTTCCCCTAGTGGCTGGCTTCCAAACTGGTACACGATGGAAGAACCAGAGTCACATGCTAGATTTGCCATCCAGTCAGCCATCCTGTTACTTTCCCTATAAGCAAATGAAATCAAAGGCCGAGTAGAACCAATTAGGGCCATAATTTCCTGGAACCAGTACCAACCTCTCCAAAGGTTACACGTTTTTAGATTAACCATTCTAACCCTTGAAGCTGAATCCGAATTAACCACAAACTCCTTAAAGCCTAAATCTTGGCACATTTTTAAACCATCTCTCAAAGTTCTTAGCTCAGCAATCGAATTTGTGCAAACACCACAGAAATTCGAGAAGGCTGCTACGACAATACCCTCCGTATCCCTAATTACCCCTCCAACCCCGCCAACTCCAGGATTACCTCTACAAGCTCCATCCACATTAAGATTTACTGAGGCGAAAGGTGGACACCAATAAACCGGGAGAGGACGATTCAGCCGGAGGGGAGGAGCCGATAATCCAAAACACAGCAAAATCAGACCATCTCTAGAGGAAGTCGAGCACTTAATCTTGGGCGGCTACAGAAGGCCTTTCACCCAGATTTTAATGCATTCAATAATAGAACCAGCAGAGCGCCTTCCCTCCCCATGCCTCCTGTCATTCCTTTCCTTCCAAAGCTCCCAAACAACCAAGGAAGGTAAAAGCCCTGCAACATAGGCACTGAGGCTGCTACAACTCGCCGATTCATACCAAAGAAGGATACGGCTTCTGACATCCTGAGAAGGCAGCACCTCAACATCAAAGATACTTGAAAAAAACCCTCAAACCTTTGCCGCAGTGCCTCCTAAAACCAGGCAATGATCTGTGGTTTCCCTCCTTGGACTCCCGCAACAATCGCATCTGGAAGCCAAGGGAATACCCACAGACATTAAAGACCCATCTGTAGGAATTTTCCCATTAAGGAGCTGCCAAGTAAAAAAAAGGCCCCCAAAGTGATTCGCCCGATGGCAGTTTATTGGTGCCCTCCATTTGCTTCGATGAAACTCAATGTAGATGGGGCTTATAGGGGCAACCCGGGCGTAGGAGGAGGTGGAGGGGTCATAAGGGACCCAAATGGGATGGTCCTTGCTGCTTTCTCAAATCACTGTGGGGCCTGTACAAACTCGATTGCCGAGCTACGTGCATTGAGAGATGGTCTAGGGCTTTGTCGCGATCTGGGGTTCATGGATGTAACAATTAACGTGGACTCTGCCTCCATGGCCAGGATGGTGTGTCAGGGGCGCTACAACCTATGGAAAGGCTGGTACTGGTTCCAGGAGATCTTGTCTCTCGTTTCATCAACCCGTGCCTGTGTCTCGTTTGCCTATCGGGAAAGTAATAGGGCGGTGGATTGGTTAGCCAACATGGCCTTCGATACTACGTCTTCGGTAACCTTTCAGCAAGATGGTTTGCCTACATGTGTGTTTCAGGTTATCCTCCGTGAGGACAAGGAGGGTCTTCCGGT